>NC_087086.1:4259349-4859349 GCF_036172545.1 Culicoides brevitarsis | reverse complement strand
ATATTTTTATACAATGAATAAAAAAAATATATATGTTGACAAAAATTAAACAATATAAAAATTTGTTTAAGTTTTAATGTTTTGATTAAAAATTGACAATATATTATTCAAACTTAAACTAATGAAAAATTCCATATGATTTATATTTTAATTGGTTGTCAAAAAATATTATTTTAATAAAAAATGCACAATTTTATTAAAACATTATAAAAAGTAAATTTTTAATTTTTTTTAATTTAATAAAAAAGAACTAATATTAAAATATAATAATAATTTAAAAAATATAAATAAAAAAAAAAAGTATTTAAATAATGTGAATAAATTATTAATAATATTTAATTACTTTAACAATTAATTATTTATTTACTTAATTTATTTATTTTATTCATATATCTATTTTTTATTGACTAAATAATTTATTAATTATAATTAAATAAATAAATTAATAAAAAAAAGTGCATAAATAATAAATTGTTTAAGTAATTAAATATTAATAATTAATTTAAATTATTTAAAGACATTTTTTTAAATTATTAATTTTATTTTTTTTTAATTTTTTTTAAAATTAAACTTATTTTTAAAAATTTTTTCATTAAATTTTATTAAAATTAAAAAAAATAATATTTTATTATTGTTAAATTAATTAATCTTTAAAATTAAAAAATTATTATTTCATGATTTTTTTTAATTTTTTACCAATATTTTCCAAGTTATATTTCAATAAATTGTACAAAAATTAAATGTAACATTGAAATTTTTACAAAAAACATACATGTTGTAACTTATATAAAAGTTAAAAATATATTTTTGCGTCAAAAAAATTTAAGCCGGTAACTATAATCTTTTTTTTTCTAAAAAAAAAATATTTTTTCATATACAACACAACATATATGTTTTTTATTATTACTTTTAAAAAAAACATTTTCAAATAACAACAATTACTGACGGGAAGTAAAGGGTTATTTTACACTCTATCTATCACGTTCAATATAATAATAAACAATTGGGATCCATAAAAAACGTAATATAGTCACCTAGAACGAGAACAAACTAATATGACACTTCTATGACATACCTTTGCTGTATAAAGTATAACATATACAATCATATATAAATGTAACAATAACTCAACGGTACATTTTTATCCGTATTATTTTTATATCGTGTTATCGTGACCATTTTTGTCAACTATGTAACTCAAAACAATTATCATGCACATACGAACGACTTAAATATTTATCGAGTCAGCGAATTTTGTAACACCAATAATAATAAAAATAATGAAAATATATATAAAACGTACCGTGGCTTTGATTACATGCAGATTTCGTTCGTTTGATGAATGAACGAGTATTTGTTCAAGATATCTAGTCGTTATTCATTTATTTTTACACAAACTACAGACACACATTTTGTTATATAACTTGCTTGCACATTTTTATCAAATCAATCACATTTGCTTGGTTTCATGTCATTTTGATGAGTTTGCATCGTTTTCTTACAAATGGAAACATAATGAGATGCATCCCAATCAGTTCCGTTTGATCTACGTCTCTTTTTTTTCATTAACGCCGTTCTGTTACTTGATGATGATGTAAAAAAAAACTTCTAGAGCAGCTTTTAAAAACACATTTGAATGTTTGTTCAATATAATGGCAAAACAGCAAGACAAGGGCATGGTACAGTAAATAATAATAATAAATATGTAATAAATACAAAAACTCATGCCAAGTCTTCAGTTTTTATTTTATATTTATTATTTTTGTTTCTCTTCTACAATTTGTAGATTTTTTTTTCTTTCGAGATGAACTCATAAATTATGGATGAGAAATAAGTTGAAAATCATTATTTGAACTGTAATTTGAATAAAAAGCAAACAAATGTGTATGTCTCGTTCGAGTCTTTTGTTCGTCATCGTCATCTTGTTCTGCGTTAAGAAGATTTTAATGTGATTTCTGAATAGAGAAAGAATCTTGAAAAAATAAGCTTTCGATAGAAATGTAACAGAAAGAATTTCATTTAAAAGTTTGTTACATTTTTTTTTTTGATTTGAAATGCTTTGGATGCTTTTCAATGAATTTCTATTCATTTTCGAAAAATCATATAGAAAATTTTCGAAATTAATTTATTTCGAAAATATAAACTTTTAGATTTTTTTTTATATTTTTAAAAAATCAGACATAAAATTTTCGAAATTAATTTTCAAAAATTTGTAATTGGAAAATTTCAACTTTAAGAATTTTTTTATATTTTCGAAAAACCAAACAGAATCGAAATTTATTTTCAAATTTTTAAATATAGTTCGAATATTTTACGAAAATTTAAATATTTAGAAGTTTTTTTATATTTTCGAAAAATCACACATAAAATTTTCGAAATTAAATTTCAAATTTTCGAATAAAGTTCGAAAAATTTTCGAAAATCTGTATTTAGAAAATTTAAACAAATAAACATAAACAAAACTTTTTTTTATATTTTCGAAAAATTAAACGAATAAAGTTCGAAAATAAAAAAAAATTAAAAATTGTTTAAAAAAAAATTCACACATTTTTGTTCGTATTTCGAAATTTTCGAAAATTGAAAAAGAAATCATCTTCGAAAAAATAATTTAAAAATTAAATTAAATAAAATGATTTTTCTGCTTGATTTTCGTAACTAACTAACCAAAAATGTTCCTTTAAAAATTAAAACAAAATATATAAATTTGTCGAAATTTTCGAAAATCTTCTAAATTATGAAATTTTTTTTTTATTTAATATTTTTAAGTAATTTTCAACAATCTTTATCACTTTTAAAAATATTTTTTTAAAACAAAATCTTTTTTAAAAAAAAGTAAACCGAAACAATACAAAAATAGTTTCCAAACAAACTTTTGTTCGATTTCTTCATGGATTTCGAATCTCAAGTAATTTTTATCTAAGTTACATTTCATAAACAAAAGTTAAATTTAGCGACTGTATGTTAACTTTATTAGCAAACATTTGTTGTAAATTGTCGTAAAAAGTATTCCAATGCACTAAAAATATCATTAGCCATAAAAACAGAACGTTCTCTTTCACACTACTCGTGAAAAAACGAGGCTCAGCTCGGCGATAAGAAAATCGTTGCCAATTTCAAAACGAGTTGACGTAATTTTTTTTCTCAACTCCAGCAGTAGGTTCGGTATCGAGTCTCGTGTGTGTGCCAGTTATTAAACGCATTTAAGTGCAATAAACAAACTGCCATAAGTCATCAATGTTTACTCGCCTGCTTTGCTAATGAAACAGGTGTATGATGTAACTTTTTTGCATCATTTAAATATTTTTTTTTTATTTTTTTTTTCATGGAGAAAAAATTAAAGTTTGAAATCGATTAGGTTTCGGTCTCGTGATAAGCGGCAAAAGTGAGCGATAAGCCTTCGATGAATTCGCACTAAAAATTAATCGAAAATTTTGATCGTAAAGTAGCTCAACAGGTTGACACGATTCGTAATGACTTCGAAAAGTAAACATTTTGTGCAATATCTCGTCGATAAATCTCGCAACGCATTTGCAGCGCGCGAGAAAAAACAAGTGCACTGTGTAATTGTGTGAGTTCAGCGTAAATTTCAATACAAATGCAATAAAAGCGGCAAACTTGTGCATGTATAATACTTTCAAAGTCATATGTTTTATCTATCTCGCTAACTTGTCTTTGCTTAGCTCGTTACATCTGTGCAATTTTGTTACGTACATGCGAAAAAAATGAATAAAAACTCAACTTACAACCTAACAAAAGTCAAATGCACACACAACAAATAACAACAACAACTAAAAAAAAAATAAGAAATAAGATTGCAAGTATTTTTTGTGCATTATTTTGTACCAAATAGGCTTTATATAATGGTTGCACAATTGCCGGCGCGCATTGCTTTTGAAGGTTCATGATAAACTTTTTCATGTAAATACTGTATGAATATGCACATTTAACATTGTTGCTGTTAGAAAGAAGCTTGGATACGGTTCACTGGAATGTGGGTAATTTCTTCATTAGGAAGGTTAAAGAGTTTTTAAAGTGAATCTTATATTCATGAGCAAAAAAAAAATAAGTTGTAGATATCTAATGAATGCTAATTTTTTTTATCTCAAGAGCTTTGATGGATTTTTGTTTGTTTTATCGTTAATGGTTAATGATTGAATGATAATTTTTGGTAATTTCGTGTTTATTAAAATGTCAAAATATTTATTTAAAACATTTAAAATTAGAGAAAAAATATTTTGTATAATAATATTAATTTTTAAATAATTAAAATATATAATATCATTACAAATTATTTTGAAAAAATCGAAATAAAAAATTATTAGTTTAAAAAAAATAATTATTAAAAATAATTAAAATGTTTAAAAATTAAATATCAATTAAAAATTTATATTTAAAAAATAATAAAAAGATAAATTAAAAACACTAAATAAAAAAAAAAATATTAAAAATATACAGTTTACATTTTTATAAAATATTTTAACTATATTTATTAATTAAATTAAAATTTACATATAATTTTATTATTTAATTTTAAAAATTATTAAAGAAGACTTTTAATTTTAAAATTAAAAAAAAAATTAAAAAATTTTATTTTTTATTTTCTTTACAAAAATACAAAATTAAAAAAAAAATTAACTAATACAATAGTGAAAATTTTCTTTTGAAAAATAATTTTAAATTGATTAAATTTAATTTTTATAAAAAAAATATAAAATAAAATAATAAAGTTAGACAAAATAAATATTTTTACTACTTTAATTAAAAAATATATAAAACTTTTTTTTTATTCATAAAAATTATTGTTAATTAATTTTTTTACATTAAAAAAAAACTTCAATATATAAAATTTTTTTTATTTAAATTTTTAATTTAACAAAAAACAAAACTATTTAAAAAAAAATTATTAATAAAAATTATATAAATTGTTTGATAATTTTTTAAAAATAATATTAAAATTATAATTTATTAAATTTATTTAAAAATTATATTTATTAAATTATTTTTTTTAAAATAATTATTTTATTAAAATTAAAATAATTCTTTTTAGTCTAAATATTATTTTTTCAAAAATAAGTTTAGTTAAATTAATTTTTTTTAACGAAAAATTTATTCAAGAAAGCTTTTCAAACAATTTTTAAGACAATTTTTTTTCTTTTTGTATTTTAATAATTTTTTTTATTAAATTTAATTTTATTTAATATTTTATATTAAATTATAATAAATATTTTATTAAATTTATTTAATTTAAATTTAGTTATTTATAAAATATTTAACAATATTAACTTCCTAACTTATTATTATATTAAAAAACTTTAAAATTCTTCTCTCACATGAACTTTAACTTTCCATCAATATTAACAAAGATCTTTTAACTATCGACAAAAACATTCCATTGAACCGTTTTCCAATGCAAAAAAATACTTTCTACAAGATTCGTTCTAAATATCTCTAAAAATCTATTTTGCAACATTTATGTACTATATTTATTGCTTTTGTATGTACTTTTTTATTATCTACAAGTGACTGCTAAATATTCTCAATTGAATTTCTTCTTCTTCTGTTTGCTAAATTCAAGCAAAATTAGCAGGAAGCAACGAAATGATAATTAATTTTCTTCAGTGGTAAAATTTTTGTTTTGGTGCAAGAGGATCTTTTTGTTGCTTTCTGCTAATTCTAAATTAATTAACATCATGGAAAATCTTGCTTTTGTAAATTTAATTTAATTTTTTTTTAAATTCTTACACAAGAGAGATGGGAGACTGAAATGAGATGTTAAAAATATATTTGTGCTATTTTGTGTTTTTTTTTTATTTTAATCTTCGAACACTATGTGAAAATTGCAAAATCACTCTTTATTGATAAAAAAAAGTTTATTAATTAAAAAAATATGATTTTCTAGGTAGTTGTTTATTAACTGTGATAAATTCATATCTATATATATTATATATGTGTTTGTGTTATAATTATCATTATTCTATCAAATTATTATTATTACATTAATTAACTTTCTGCATAATAATAATAATATCTGTGTACTAAAAAAATACAAAAAAATTGAACAAAATAAAAAAAAATCAATTATGAAAAGTCGTACAAGTACAGCAACAGCTACATCAACAGATACCGTCCTAATTAACAATAACAATAGTCTAAGTAGCAATTTGAATGGCCAATCACTTAACGGCACGAGTAACAATGGTACAATACCCACCGGAATATCATCATCAACATCGACATCGGGCGCCGCATCTCCGACTTCCGTGTCGTCTTCGTCTCCCGCCTGTTCGGCAAATCGCAATAACGCCATTGCCGCAACTGCGAGAATGCTCGAACAGGTCGCCGCTGCTGCCGCCCAAAACAATCAAATGCACCATTATCAAATTTCGTCGATGTACGAGCAAAACACGAGCGGCGGCGGCAAATTGTCCTCAAGTAATACGGGACATGCCCAAACAATTGGCGGCACAAAACCACATTATCCATCAATTAGTGCAACATATTGGTTACCGGCGCCCAATCCAACGCCCTATCTCGTTCCAGGTTCGTTTAAAAATAAAAAATATCAAATTGGATTAACATCACACCTTTTTGTCTTCTGCCTGAAAATTTCAACTGGCAAAAATTATAAAACACACTAATCAAAACCGAATTTTGAGTTAATAAAATATGAATTATGTTGCCAATGTTGTGTGTGCGAGAGTTTAGTTTAGTTCACTCTCTCTGTGGTATGAGTTTAAAATATTAAATAATAATTGTCGCAACACATGTCTAACAAAATACAATAAAATAATATTAAAAACTTGATTATTTTATGGCAATATTCACTTTTTGCGAGCACGTGAAAGGACGCATGCCATTAGATTAGAGAGAAAGAGAGACATATAAAGAGCAAAAGAGTTATATTAACAATTTTTGCGCTGTGAGATGAAAAGAGGGTTAAATTAACACACTAAGAGGTTAAATTAGCAACCAAAAAGTTAATTTAATTTTTTTTTTCAGTTTTAATTTAAAAATAAAATTTAATTGAATTAAATTTTTAATTAAAATTTATTTAAAATTATTTTTTTTAATTAAAATAATTTATTTTTAAAACTTAATAGTTTTCAATTAAATTTAAAAAAAATTATTTATTATTTATTTTTTTTTTTGAACAACATCTGAAATGCTAAATTAACATCTTTAGATTTACATCTAAAAATTAATAATTTTAATTTAAATTTATTTAATTAATTTTTTTAAAAAATATTTATTAAAAATAATTAACTTAGAATTTTATTAGATTTTCTCTTTGAATAATAATTTAATTTTTAAAAAATAAAATTTTATTCCTCTGAATAATTTTTTTGTTTAATTTTTTTTTTAATTGAATTAAATTAAATTTTTCTTTAAATATTTGTTTTTTTGTTTTTTTATTAAAAATAAAAGAATAATTTGGAAAAACTTAATTAATTAAAAAAAATAATTTTTTTTTAAATAAAAATAAAATTAATTAATAAAAAAACTATTTTTTTTTGAAATATTTTAAAATTAATTAATTAAAAATTAATTCTTAAAATTAAAATCAAAAAAATAAAAATATACTTCCAAGTTGTTAATTTAACACTTTAAAACAAATTTCTGAATTATTTTGAAAAATTTTACATAATAAAAAAAGTTTATATTTTAATATAATAAAATAAAATATTAAAAAATTTAATAATAATTTTTTTTTTCATAAAAAATTAATTTAAATTAATTAAAAAATTAATTTTTAAACATTTTTAATAAATAAAAAAAATAACTACTTAAGATGTTAAATTACCTCCTTTTTCAATCCACGGCGCGAAATATTGAATTGAATTCCGCACACACCTGCAGCACAAACGAAATTAGTAAATGTGATATTTTTCCAAATAGTTCTGTGATTATTATTAAATTTTTGGAATTACACAGACGACACAAAATGCGGTCCCCAATGTGTTCATTCGTTTAATGTATCCTTTTTGCGTCAAAAACCCGCAAAAGAAGAATATGTTCGTTGATAAATGACAAAATTCCCTAATGCATCCTATTTTTGTTAGACTAAAATTTGATTATATCTCTCCGTTTGCTTCGAAAAACTGAACATCGTCATTTGTATTCATATTTTCCACAAAAAAGCCCAAAGGACCGTTTATGTTTCGATTTTTGGTACGACGGGTCATTATTGTTCGTGGCTTGATTTTCGGTCGACTTTTATGTCTGAGGCAAAAAAAAGAGCAAAAATAAAAAAAAAACGAAGGGGAGAGAAAATGCGAAACATGAATGAATGAAGATGAAAATTTGTAGTAAATTGAAATTAAAGATCCTTTCGTAGACGATTTATTTATTGTGTCTACATTTTTTTGTCGGTTGCTCATAAAATGCAAATATTTGCCGAAAATTTACATTAAGAGCAAACAAAAAAAAATGAAAAGGTTCTCGGAAGGCTCAACGATTTCGGCGAAGAAATGAACAAATTGCCTCGAATATTTTGAGCTTTAATAACTTTTTCTTTTGTGGTTTAACTGAAAATGAATTGTTGACTAAAATATTTGCAAAAAGTAAGCAAAGTAAAAATAAGAGAGGTTTTTGTGGGATATTTACTTCCGGAACAACACTTTCTTGTATTTATTTACATGTCAATTGAGAGAATTAAAGTTTCTCAAAAATGAAAATTAATAGAAAAAAAATTCAAAATAAAAAAAAATAAATAAAAATCTAAATTTTAAATTTAAAAAATATATAAATTTAATTAATTAATTAATAATTAAATTTAATTTATTTTAATTAATTAAAAAATATAATTAAATAAATATTATTTTATTTTTTTATAATAAAAATATTTTATTTAATATTCGAAAAAAAATTAACTTAATATTAAATAAATTTTAAAATTTATAAAATGTAAAAAAAATAATTTTTTTAAAATAATTAATTAATAAAATAAAATTTAATAGTTCATTAAAAAATTAATTTATGTTTATTAAAATATTTTCAATTTCGATTAAATTTTTTTTAATAATTTTAAAATTTTTTAAATTTTATTTTAAATTATTTTAATTTTTTATTAATTTTTTAATTATTTTTTAATTTTTTAATTTTTTTATTATTAAATTTTTTTAAAATTTTTAAAATAAAATTTTTAGTTTTTAATTAAAAAAAAATTATAAATATATCATTGCGAAACACAAAATTTCCCCATTAAGAAAATCTTCTTTTTCTTCAATGTGGCAACTACACTTGTTCTTTTCTCTTTTTGCATGCATGCAAAAACAATGCAGAGAAGCATGCATGAATGTTGTTATAAACAAGCAACAAATAATTTATTTATTATTCTGTAAACTGCATGTCTGACAAACAACCAAAGCGAGAGTCCATAAGAAATTTTCCTATTTATAAGATAACGTTCTAAATAATTAATAATATGATTCATTTTATAGCATTATATTGTTTTGCCTGGCATTCTTGAAATACTGCAGCTGCCGTTGCATAAAGACGAACAAGCTAACAAAGTATTTAATAATATAATGAAAAGACGGAGAAAAGGCTCTTTTTTCCTTTTTAAACGAAGTTTTGTCTCTTTTTGAGGCTTTCATGAAAAATGCATCAAAGAAAAATAAACAAATTTTAAATATTTTAAGGAAATTTCGTCTCGAAGTACTTTTGTGGTCATATCCCGAAGATGTTCCGACCGAAAATTAATCAATGCAGTGCTGCAAGTAACATTTGTCGAAACATCGAGAGACAGAATTACAACAATTATCGCTGCTATATTTATCCACTCAATGTCAAATGTCAAAGAAATCTGGTTTTCTTCATGATTGCATCGCATTCTCTCGTCGTCGTCGTCGTCGTTGTCGTTTCGCTCTCGGGGTATGCAAATGACAACGACGATAAATAATAATAGAATACAATTTAACTGAACTGTAAAACGATTGAAAACTGAATACTTTGCTTCATCATCAGACCATATAATGAGATCTCTTGTTGATAAGATATTTTATTTATGTCACATTTTTATTTTTTTTTTTTTTTCGAGAATTTCTTCAGTTCTACTAAATCATCTAATATATGATGTGTGCAAGAAAATTTTTTCAATCAATAATTTCTGTCAATTTTGAATTTTTTTTCGTGATTCGTGCCCCGAATTGTTCTGACATTCGATGAAATTTATTCAATTTCCTCTTCCAGACAAGTAATTTTTGACGTTTTTTCGCAGATTTTTGCGAAATAAATTTCAGTCGCAATAATGCATGCGATGATGTTTAGGTGGTAAAGCAATTTGAATAAAGACCGTACAAAAAAAAAATGTGTAAATGTGGGATGCATACTAATTAGCACAAATTTTTGTATTTTATGCAGATACCAGCTTGACTGTAAATATTAAAAAAAAAACAGTAATACTTTAATGAAAATTGAATTGTAGATGGAATTAAGGGAGTTGAGATAATTTGAGCGTATTTTTAATTTTTTTCTCTCAAATAAAAAAAAATAATAATAATAAATTACTTAATTATTCATTTTTTATTATTTCGAAAATTTACTAAAAATTTTATTTTTTTTTTTAATTTATTTAAAATAAATATTTTGTTTTATTATTTTTTTTTAAATTTAAAAAAAATAAAATAATAATTAGACATTTTTTTTATATTTTAAAAAACATATTTTTCAAATTTTGTATTCTTGAATTTTTTTTTCATAATACAATAATTACATTTTTTTAATAAATTTAAATAAAAATAAGGCAAATAATGTCAAAATAAAAAATTTTTAAATATTTTAAATAATTTTTTAATAATTTTTAATTTTAATAAATTAAGAAAAATCCTTAAAAATAAAAAAAATGTCAAATTTTGCAAGAAAAAAAAAATTAAAAATTATTTTAAAGTTATTAATGAATAATTTTAAAAAGATTTTAAAATTAAATTTGTGATTAAAAATTAAATATTGAAATTTAAACTATTAAATTTATTATATAAAATTAAAATATAAATTTTAAAATTCAATAAAAAAATAAATTTAAAATATTAATTTAAAATTAATTATTTTTTTAAAATTTTTATTTAATAAATATTATTTTAATTATTAATTAATATATTTTTAAATTATTTTAATTTTATTTAATTTTAAATATTTAATTTTTAATCACAAATTTAATTTTAATTAAAAATTTTAATTTCAAAATTTTTTTAAAATTATTCATTAATAACTTTTAAATTATTTTTAAATTTTTTTTCTTGCAAAATTTGAAATTTTTTTATTTTTAAGGATTTTTCTTAATTTATTAAAATTAAAAATTATTGAAAAATTATTTTAATTTTATTTTATTTCATCAAAATTAAAAATTAATATTATTACAGATATGAAAAAAAGTCAAAAATTAAATAAAAAAAATTAAATTTATTAAAAAATCAACAAATGCATTTTTTTTGTCCAATTTCGTTCGAAAAAGTAAAAAAAAATTAAAAATAATAAATCAATCAAATATTTTTTTGAACAGACAGACGAATAATCTCTTTGAAATTTTTTAAAAAATAAATCATAAAAAAAACTCACACACACAAAAGCCATCAGATTGAAACTTTTTTTTATGGAAATCCGCGACTGTACTGTAATATTTATTTTTAATATCTTCTGTCTGTAAAGCCGCTTGCAAGGCAGACCTGAACATTAAACGCAGATTTATCTTTTGAATACAATTTTTTTTAGCATGAACAACACATTACACATTTTAATTAGTATTTTATGGCGGTAAAAACACAAACTTTTACTACACTTTTAAGCTTTTTTTCTCTCTTTAAACGAGGCAATTTTAATTACCCTAATTCCACGAAAATCAGGACGACATTTCCCAATTAATCTTTTTCTCGTAGATATTTTGTCTTAATTTTCCCGAATAAATTTTCTTGCCCATCGCATCGTTTTTGCACATAAATAATAAAAGTGACATTGATCTAAAACCCATTTAACCGTGATCTATTTTGTGCCTTTGCGAAAATTCCGCTGGATTTTAATGACGACAATGATGATATAACATTTTAATTGCCAGTAATTGATCAACGTCGACGTGTCGTTTTTTTTTACTGTCGCTCCTCTTCATCATGTGTGTTTTGTACGCCAATTGACTGACTGCTGCCAATAATTGATGCACGTTAGGAAAATAAAAACTTTTCGATTTGAAAATTGCGAACGTGAAACGGAAATTTATGTGCTCGTTCGTGTAACTTTGATGGAGTTGTCGGGTATTTTATTAAAAAAAATCATTTTTTGCTCTATTGTCACGGAAAATTTATAATTTTACACGAAAAAGTTGGACTTTAATTTTTTCAAGTAGGAATTTTATGTTCAAAACGTGCAATTCAGGAGTTCGCAACATAATAATTTCCATGTATTTTTGTTACTTTGTAAGAAAGAAAAAATGGGAGAAAAGAGGACTAAACTGTACTTTGTGCTTCCTTTTCATTTCATCATAAACGTTGGATAGGATTTTTTGTCGTTTCCGTTTTTTCTTGCTTCTCGCTGCGCACTTTAAAGATACTTTTCATTTTCATAGAAAACATAATTGTGTATAATATTGGATGAATAGAGACTCTTACTCTTCCTCTATTCATCTCGCTCTCTTGGCTGAACTTGTATCCGTACTCACTTATTATAAGGATGACTCTTCATCTAGAAAAAAAAAATTACTGCGTTAAAACTTGCGGAAAAACTTGATATGAAAAAAGTTGGCTTGAATGCATTTTTTTATATTTTTAATTTAGTTTTTTTTATTTTTAATTTAATTTAAATTTTAAAAAAATATAAAATAATTATTTTATTTTTAAAATTTTAATTAAATTTTATTTTTAAAAATTATTTTTATTAAAATTGCTTTATTTTCAAAACAAAAAAAAAATATTTATTTTTAAAATTAAATTCAAAAATTAAAAATAAAATAAAAAAAAATTATTAAAATATTAATTTATTATATTAATATTAAAAATTTTATGTACCTATATTAAAAAATAAAAAATATTTATTTTTTTACTTGCAAAAATTTTTTTTTTATTAAACTTAATTTTTACTTTATTTATTTTTTTCATAATTTTTAATAAATTATTAGCAAAAAAAAATTAAATAAAAAAAATAAATTTAGGTATTAAAACATTTAAAAAAATAAAATAAATTTTTCAATTTTTTTTTATTTAAAAAAATATTTTTTTTCGTTTTGAAATTTTTATTGAACTTAAATTTTTACTTTAATATTTTTCATATTTTTTTTTAAGTTAGCAAATAAATTTTTAAATAAGAAATTTATTCAAATAATTAATTTAATAATTTTTGGTCAAAATAATTTAAGTTAAGGTAAATTTCAATTTTTGTACAAATAATTAAATTTAAAAAATATTTATAAAAATTATTTGAATTAAAATTTAATGAATTTTAATTAATTAAATTATTTTATTTTTTTAAAATTATATTTAAAATGAAAATTTTAAAGTCAATTTTAAAAAATTTAATTAATTTGATAAAATTTTAGATTTTAAAAAAAAAAAATATATAAAACTCTATTTTTTTTCTTTTGATCTAAAAAAATATTTTTGCTCGACTAAACTAGAAAATTTTCGAAATCCATCTCCAACGAGAGTCTTCATGTCACTCGCAGACACTCGAGCAATTTTTCACTCTCGACATTTCTTTAACGCAATTTCGAAGCAGTAAACAAGTGCCCGTATGTACTTTAAAACCTTCACTCGCTTCGCATGCCAAAGTCAGGAAGGATCAACGTTCACACACAAAACCCTTGTTTTTCATGCTTTCATAGGCAAGGCAATGATATTTTGAATAAATAAACGGAAAACGAAAGAAGAAGGGACGCAAGTCAAGTTTGAAATACAGAAAAAAAAGAATGCAGGCATGCAGAAAAATTCATTGCAAAATGTCTCTTACTTCGGTTTACTCGTCGTTTTGCGAACAAAGCGACAAAGAATTACAAAAAAATATTTGTATTTACATTTTTTTTGCTCCCCTCAATAAAATGTGGCTTTTCCGTGGAAAAATCCTTTTCTTTTTTTTCTGCAGGACAAAAAGTGTCATTCAACATAAAATATTGCAAAGTACATAAATTAACGACAAAAAAAAAGTTGCAATTCACACAAAAATGATGAAAAATTATTTTTTTTTTAGAAAAGAAAGAAAAAATTAACGAAACAAAATGCATTAAATGACTCAGTTATTTGGTTGGTTAAGCAATTAAGGCGCTTACTTCGTTATTATTAACGAGTTCTTGAGTAAATTGAATGAAATTTAATTTATGTCAACTTTGTCCTTATTTATTTTTTCTCATTTTTCGGCGAAATGCAAAAGTGTATTTTTTCCCATTCTTCGTTTCTTTTTTTGTGCAAATTATCTTCGGTCTGTTTGTTCACAACTTTTTCATCATAATTTTTTTTTTGATCTTTGCAGAGAGAAAATTATTCGTTGGTATGCTGAACAAAAAGTACAGTGAAGCTGATGTACGACAATTGTTTTCCGGTCATGGAACTATTGAGGAGTGCACTGTACTGCGTGACGCAAATGGACTTAGTAAAGGCTGTGCTTTTGTGACATTCGGGACAAAACAAGCGGCAATCAGCGCCATTAAGGTAAGCGAAATTGCATTTATGACGGAGGAAATTGAATGTCCGTTCATTTAATGGGTATTGGGAGTTTTTTTTTGAGTTCATGGGATGATTTTTTTTATTAAATGTAAAATTTTTAAATTTTTTCGGATACATTTCATAAAAGTTAATTATTAAATTTATAAATTTAAATATATTAAGTTTATAATAAAATTTCATATTTTTTATTTATTTATTATTTAATGATTTTAATTTATTTTCTTACATTTTTTTATTTTGTATATTTTTTTTTCATTTTATTAATTAAATTTTAATTTTTTATTACATAATTAATTTTCATTTTTTTTTTCAAATTTTATTTTTTCACAAAATCATGGTTTAAGATTTTTTTCAATTAATTAAATATTTATCTCAAAAAATTCATTTAAAAAAATAAAAATATTTAAAATTATCATTTTATAAAAAAAATTAACTTTAATTAAAATTTAAAATTTTTATTGATATATTTTATTAATTTTTTTATAATAAAATTCAATGATTTAAATTAATTTTTATTTATTTTTTCTACAAAAAAAAAAAAAAATAAAATAAAATTTAATATTTTAAAATTTTATTTAATATTTAATATAAATTTAATACTTTAAAAAGTTTTGAATTTTATATAATTTGAAAAAAAAAATTAAATTAATAAATTTTTAAACAAAAATAATTAATTTAAACTTAAAATAAAATAATATTTTTATTATAAAAAATTAATAAAATATATCAATAAAAATTAAAAATTTTAATTAAAATTATTTTTTTTAATAAAATGATAATTTTGAGTAATTTCGTTTAATTTTTTTTTTATAAAAATTAATAATTAAATAATCATTTTATTTTAACTTTTTTAAATGAAGAATTAAAAAAATATAAAATTAAATAAAAATTTTCTCTAAAATATTATTTTAATTTTTTTTAACAAAATTCTTTAAAAATTATTAAATTTTTTCGTTTTAGGCCTTACATCAAAGTCAAACGATGGAAGGATGCTCGGCGCCGCTCGTCGTCAAATTCGCCGATACGCAAAAGGAAAAAGATGCCAAACGTTTGCAGCAAATGCAATCGAGTCTCTTCAACATAACCGCCGGCTTGAACTCGTCGGCGCTCGCACAAACAACCGCCGCATTGACACCACCGCAAATTCATCCGAATCCCCCCGCACAAGCGACGCCATTTTTGGCAGCCGACGCCATTACGCCCACGCAATTACAATTGTTGCAACAGTTGCAAGTTGCTGGTTTACAACAACAATTGTTACAAGGTAATTATTTTTATTTTTTTTTTCCATCACAATTAAACACAAAAAAGCCATTAAAATGCATAAATCAAGTCAATTAACGGGAAATTTATTGACAAAAAATTTTTTTTTTATTTTTTTCACAGGACTTGGTGCACAAACTGATGCCACGACAGCAGCTAGCTTGCTAGCGCCGAATTTGCCTTTACAGAATCTTGTGACCTTGGCAGCCATGTCGCAACAACCGCAGTTAGCTGCCCAACCAGCTGCCGCTCAACTAACAAATGCCGCGCAATCATTATGTAAGTACATGATTTTTTCCTCCTTTCACTCGTCCCGTGACTCGTTTTTTTTAATGAAATTGTTTATTCACGACGACGCGCGTTGTTGTTGTCTATTAAGCGCAATTAAAATAATTACGAAAAGTCAAAATGTTTTGTGTCTCACATGCATAAAATATGTAAAAGCGACCTCCAATCCATTTCTAGAATGAAAATTAATGATCGACGACAATAAAAAAAAATAAAACGGTTCATTATTTCTCAAAAATATCTATTATTCAGGTCTACTCGGGAAAACAACTTCGACAGGTGAGATTTTTCCCTTACTTCTTTCTGCTGTGCTGCTCGCGAACCGCTTTTGCTCTGTGAATGAATAATAGATACACTTTTTTTAATATTCAAGTAGAAATAATACGTTTGATCTTTTTTCTACCATTTTTTTTATTTTTTTTAAAATAACATTTTTTCTGCTATTAAAAGTACTTAGATTGCTTCTTCTACATTAAAGGCTTTATTATTAACATTTTTTAATAATAATTTTTTTCTCGACTTTTTTGCTCATGAATGCATGAGAAGCAACAAAAATGCATGAAAAAAAATATTTTTTTTTTAGCAAAAAAGTAATCAATTGAACAAAAATACTTTCATTATTTTACATTTTTTTAATTTAAATTTTAACAAAGAACTTTTGAGACTGTTCTTTTTTTTAATAAATATTAATTTTTAATAATATATATTTTTTAAATATATTTTAATACTGAAAATTTTATAAAAAATATGTATTTCTTAGTTGAAAAAATTTTGAGTTGCAAAAAAATATATTAATAAAAAAATATGAAAATAAAATGAAATATTTTTTAAAAATTATATTTTTTTTTAATTTTTAAAAAATGATCGGAATTTAAAAAATTAAAAAAAAATAATTTATTTAATCAATAATATTTAAAATTTTTATACCTAATATTTTATTAATTTTTATATTATTTATTTAATAAATAATTAATTATATAAAAATTAATTAATAAATTTAATTTAATTAAATAAATTTTAGGAAAAATTAAATAAATATAAAATATAATTAAATCTTATAGTTTCTAATTTTATTTTATCAAATAATTAATTTTTAAATAATTTAACTTTCAAATATAATTAATATTAAAATTTTAATAAATATTAAAAAAAAATATTATTTTGCTTTAATAAATTTAATTTAACATTCATTAATTAAATATTATATTTTAGAAAATAATTTTAATTAAAATGTGAAAAAAATAAACTAAATTAAATTTCTTTAAATTTCAAATAATTTATCGCTTCATTAATTATTCAATAATTATTAAAATTAAAAAAAAATTAATCAATTAAAAATATTTTTTTTATTGATAATATTTAAATAATTTATTTATTTATTATTATAATAATTCTTTTTTTTTTTTGTTTAATTTCGAATAAATAAGTCAAAATTAAAAAAAAATATTACTTAACAATTAAAGAAAAAATCATTAAAGTTCATTTTTAAATTTCTTACTTTGAAAAACTTTAAAAGTCAAACATCGTTCTCATTTTCTGTCGAACTGCAACAATTACATGGCATCATCTTCATCAAAAATTCATCACATAATGAATGTCACGTGCATGTGTGTAGAACAAAATGCATTTCTTCTTCTCCGTTTTTTTTTTCGTTCCATTATCATTATTGCTACAAGTCAAATTAGAAAACGAAGGAGAAACAGCACAAAAAGAGTTGTAAACATTTCTTGTGTTGTTCCATTTATTGTTGACTTGACATCGAGTCACTTTTTCCTGTTTACAACCCGTCTGACTTGCCTATCATTACGCCATGAATAATTTAGTAGATGCATGATTTCCATCGAAGTAATGGACTGACAACTGAAAATTATCTTTTTTTTTTATTAAAAGCCTCAAGTTTTTTCGTTACGTAACTCGTAAATTTGTGTTTTTTCCAATCAAAGTGCTCGACATCAAAAAGGACAGAATAAAATATAATGAAAACGACCATAATTGTGTGTACCATCATCATCATCATCAGTTGCGGAGGAAACCAACCAACGTGCCTCTCATGCATCACGAAGTAAAATTTTCCTCTGTCTCTCCTTCGGTCGTTCTGTGTGACATGACAAACAAATTATTATAATATTATTCTTGTTGATAACCACCAATAATAAAATAGTTCTATCCATACAATTTCAAATCAAGTTAATATGCTCGGGTCGGTATCAAGTTTCGGATTGTGTTAGGGTGACGTTACAGGCGGCGATACGAAAGCGATTCGGAGGAAATTTTCGGGCATCCTATGGGCAGATACATTCGGTTCTCCACAAAACCAAGTTTTCCATCAACTCTTGCATGGCGAACGAACGAAAACTGGTTGCAATGACAATTTATACAAGTGACAACAATATGCTGTGCGATGCTATGCGGTTCATTGTTGTTGTTGTTTGGGCGACGAACTAAATTTGTGTACGTTTTTTTTTACATTGAAACTGAAAGACCATAATGACCGTTTCATTATTCATTTGGGTTCTTGGAAAATTGGAGTTATTTTTATTTTTTTATTGGAGAACAATAAAAGTTTATGTATAATTGAAATCGATAAAAGATACCTTTTTTCATGAAAAAAAAAATTTCAACAGAAATTTATTATGAAGTTAACCATTTTAATGATAAATAATTTTTTTTTTTGAATTTTTATTTGAAATTATATTTATTTAATTTTTTTTAAATATTTATTAAAATATTTAATTTTATTAAAATATGATTTTTATATTTAAAAAAAATTTATTAAAAAATTTTATTCAAAAATTTTAATTAAATTATTAATTTAAAAAAATAATTAAATTATTATTTAATTTAAAAACAAATAATTAAAAAAAATAATTTTTATTTTAAAAAAAGATTAAAAAATTAGATTAATTAATTTTTAAAAATTAATTTAATTATTTTTTGAATGAATGATTAAATTTTTAAATTATTTCAGAATCTTAAAAAATTAAAATAAAAAAAATAATTTTATAATTAAAAAAATCTCAAGTGATTTAAGAAAATTAAAAAAAAATATTAAATCAATTTAAAACCATAATAAAAAAAATTAAATTAATTTAATTAATTTTTTTGATCAAATGGAATAATTTTTATTTTAAATAAAAACTTAAACAAAAATAACAAAAAAAAAATTTAATAATAAAATTAACGAAATAAAGAAATTACCAATTTTTTTAAGAAAATAATTAATTAATTTTATTCATTAAACAAAAATAATTAAAAAACATTAATTTTTATTTTAAATAAAAACTAAATTTAATTAAAATATTAAATTAATTAATAATTAAAAAAATTATTTTTTTTTAATTTTAATTAATTAATTTTAAAACAAGCTCCAATTATAAACGAAAATTTTTCAATTTTTTAAATTTAAAAAAAAATAAATTTTTGATTTAATTAATTAATTAAAAAATATTCCAAATAGAAAAAAATCTTTAAATTAAATTTTATATAAATCCTTAAAAAAATCATATTTATTTGTTACTTTTTACATTTATATTTACTTGTTTTTCACCCCATTTCTGTCTGTCTTCATTACTAAATATTTCATTGAACTAAATAATGTAGCAGACACTGACATCACACCGCAACACAAACAAATCGATCCATAATAAATATACGATTGAATCGAAATGTCCTTCATTAAAATACATTTGAAATTATGACGATAATCATGAGTTTGAGCTCCAACTGCCCCGTTTCCCGTTACTTACTGCATTAGAAGAGCGAGCGAGCGAGATCGTAATCGAATGAATAACAAATAAAAAACAACATTTTATTGAAAAAAATAAATAAAATTTAAATTTAATACGTTAGTTTTGGATGGATGGCGTCAGTGATGCGTTAAAAATAATATTCCTCGTTTCCACGAATACTCGATTAAATATTCAGTATATCATGCACAAAGCACAAACAGCAGCATCCTCCTCGTCTCAGTCGCTCCATTATGATGGCAATGCATGATGTTCTCGGCATCATTTAACATTATATTTCACGAGATATAACTAATTTTGAGTTTTAAATAAATACAAAAAGCAGCACATAACCGGAAATGCATGCAGCGATAGTTAGTTTGTTGTTGCTTTTGTTGATGCAAGCAAGCCACATCCATGTAAAATAATAAAAAAAAAGTTTTTCGTGTTCTAACAACGAGCAGTAATAATGAAGGTGTTTAATTATTCAATGGATTAAGTTTGAAATACAACAAAAAAATAGTGGTTAGGTGTGTGTTTCGAGCTTGTTAGTTTCGGAAAATTCTGATACTTTTCAAAATTGCTGTTTCGCGAACTTTCAAAATATTGCGATATATGAAAAATTAAAATATTTTTAAATTTTATTTAAAATTGATTTTTATTTTGATTAAATTTTCAATAAAATAATTATTTTATTAATTGTAATTATTTTTTACTTGATTCAAAAAAATGTAAAATTAATTTTTAAGCTTAATTAAATTTTTTGAAGTATTAAAATTTTTTTTTATTTTAAATTATTAAATTCATCAATCAATTAAATTTTTTTTAAATATTTTTTTTAATAAAATAATTATTACTTGATTCGAAAAATAAAAAAAAAATCTTAAATTAATTATTACTTTTTTTAAAATATTGAAATTATTTTTTAAACTCAAAATGATTTTTTTTTCCTAAATTATCCTTTTCTCTGAGAAATATTTTTTTATTAAAATAATAAAATTTTAATATAATATAAATAGATAAAATTTAAATACAAATAAATAAAAAAAAAAATAAATAATTATTTAAAAAATTGTGTCGAGGTTACTTTCTGACTTTATTAAAATTTTTAATTTTTGTCAAAATTTATATTTTTTTTAAATTAAAATTTTTATTGAAATTTTTCATTTATAAAAAAATTATTATTTTAATTAATTAATTTAATTTAATTATTTTATATTGAATAAATTTTTGATAAAATTTTATTTTTTTTTTATTTTAAAAAAAATTTTTTTATAAATTTTTTAAAATTTAAATTAAATAAAAAATATTAATTAAAAACTCATTTTTTTTTTTAAATTAAAATTTATTTTTAAAAAAATATATTTTCTGAATTTAACTTTTTATTTTAATGCAAACCACAAAATTTTCACAATTTTCCCAAAAACCGAAAATGACTGACTGATGGAATTCCTGCACAAAATAATTTTAGATGTGCATTGATGAGCTTACCTCGTGCATATCTCTCTATCGATTTCTCTATGTTTCTCTCACATGTAATATAGCAAAAGATTAAAATTTAGAATAAATTGCTTTAGTTGCGTCATCATGGCATATATGGTGTTCTTATGAAATGGAATTAGGCTTTCATATAAACGCTACAGAAGAGAAAGATAATTGATTTTAGTAGAAAATTCAGAATTAAGGATAAAGATTAAAAACTACCCACACATGTCCAATCGCTTCGAACCCACACCCATGCGACGATAATCCTCTAAATGGACGACGTCGACTGTGACAGAACGAAGCAAATTGAAATTTATGACAATTTAACTCATTATTGTCGTCATTATCATCATCATTCCCATAATTTAATTTATTTTATTATATTTCCAACATTTATCTCTCCTTGCCTTGGCTTTTATTCATCATCATCATCTTCGTTTCTTCTTTTTCTTCAATTTTACTATTTTCATCAGTTTTCAGCGACAAAACATTCTTACCCGTTATTATTCGTCATCATCTACCTTCCAGAAGAAAAGAGAGAAAAGTTTCAATTTAATTGTCATTGTCATTAAATTATTATATCAATTCAATTTTTACTGTCACTTTGTTCGTTTGTTTTATTTTAATTCCAATCTACCTGTCTGCGTACCCTTTTTTTGTCTCGGTTTGTGCAAACTTTTGTTCATATTTCGTCTCTCACACTCTCGTCCTTATCTTTGGTTGCCTCAAGCGATACTTTTGAAAAAAATATTAAGATTATAGTCAAATAGTGTTACAATAATCCCTTTATTTATTCATCTTTTCAAGGATTCCTATTGAAAATGATAAAGAATGATAGTTCGGTTTTTCTCAATGTTTGTCGATTCAAGGCTATTTAAATATTTAAAGACAATTTAAGCACTTTTCAATATGACAATTAATAATATTTAAATTTATTCGGAGAAATGAGGATTTTGAGTGGCAGTTACATGAAAATTGTTTTTAGAATTGAGATATTTAAGGGAGTTATGAAAAATATTATTATTGTTTATTTTTTTCGTAAAATAATATAAAAATAAATAAATGTATTTTTTGGAGTACGAAAAAAAATTTTTTATAAATAAATAAATTTAATTTTATTATAAATAAATAAAAAAATTAAATTGTATTTAAATTAATAATTAAAAATTAAAATTAAATTATATTTAAAAAAAATAAATTTTTGATGGTAAAAATAACTTTTGATTTTTTTATATGTTAATAAAATATTTTTAACAAATATTTTTAAAATATATTTTTTTTTAGAATATTAAAAAAATATGTTAAGATGACTAATATAAATTTAATTTAAGTCTTTTTAATATTTGAAATTTTTATTAATATTTTTTATACCTAAATAAATATTAAAAATTGTAGATTTTTGTAAGAAATAATTATTTAAATATATTTTTATTAAAATTATTTTAAATTTTGTTTTAATATTATTTTTACTTAATTTGATATTTTATAGAATAAAAAAAATTAATTATGTCAAAATTAAGAAATTTTAATTGTAGAAAAAAAAATAAAAATTATTCTTTTTTAAATATAATTTAATTTTATTTTTTTTATTTATTTATAACATAATTTATTTATTTATTAAAAAAAAAAAAAAAAAAAAAAATTTTTTCTTAAAAAAAAATAAATTATTGATTAAAAAAAATGAAAGTTAATTTAATTTATATTTTTAAATAAAATA
Source organism: Culicoides brevitarsis (assembly GCF_036172545.1). NCBI lineage: Eukaryota > Metazoa > Arthropoda > Insecta > Diptera > Ceratopogonidae > Culicoides > Culicoides brevitarsis. The sequence continues at coordinate 4,836,232 of NC_087086.1, read as the reverse complement.
ATTATACCTAATAATAATAAATATTAAAAAATAAAATATTATATTTTAAATAAAATAATTTAAATAAAATAATTTCAACAAACTTAAATAAAATATAAAAATAATTTTTTAATTTGAAAATTTTTTAAATATTAATGCGAAATAATCCAAAAGCATTAAAAATCAATTTTAAAATCGGACAGATAAAATTTTAAATCCATTAATTACTGTAAAGTCATTGACTCTCATGTCACGACAGGATAATGCCCTAAAAACTGCTAAGTAAATATAATAATCGATAAATATATTTATTATACATACACGTATAATCTATAATATAATAAATACCTTCTAACTTTAATTTAATCTTTTTCAATTCATTTTGCTCCCCGAAGAGTTAGGAGAGACTGTAACATGACGCACACACAGCTCGAGCAAATATGAAATAAATAGAAGCAATTTTTCATTTCACCTGGAGTACAATTCCCATACATGTCTTAAAAATTTTATGATACATTCTCCTCTATGTTATACATTTTATATATGATATAATAATAGATAAACATATATAACATTAGTGTTCATGTGTTCAACGAAGAAAAAAAAGGAAGAAAAATATTCCATTATTACCTTATATCGTCCATCTATTTGTCTTTCGTTTTTTCCTATCAAATATGCTAACAGCTATTCCCTCGAAAGCTCGCTGGATAGGCACTTCGCTACATGCACGACAACAGGACATTATGTTATTAATTTTTTATATCCTGTTTTGTATTGACGTTCGAAACCCTCACCTGGGTTTTTTTTCTATATGTTTATGTGCGAACATTGTCAGTCTTGTACTGAAAAAAATAGAAAAAAAAAGAAATTGATTGAATTTTATACAAAAAACCATCACTTACGAAAGTTTTATTATTAATGACGAGAATGAAAACGATACATTGACAACCCATTTTCTACTCAAGTTACCCACTTTTGGATTTTTAATGAACAACGCGTGTAAATGTAACAAAGATATACATTAAAAATTGAACAAAACACTTCTATTTCCAGTTTAAAGTTAATAATTGATGGAAAATCGATACTTTTGTGCCCATCAACTCACGGAAAAAACATATACAATTCTCTTTTTTTGTGGTTTTGTTCAAACCTCATCATCGATATATAATTAGGAAATTAATGCGTGTGTTTGGTTATGGAAAAATAACTATTATTAATATCATATATGTAATTTAATACAAAATATATAATATACATGTATAATGATTGATGATGGGCATCATATATATATTTGTTATTAGATAGAAACTAAAGCAAATTTTGATCATATATGCATATTATGTTGCCAGAATTATTATCACGTAAAGACAACGGGACGAAAAATATATTTTACTAAATAATAATAATAATTAATTCGATGCATGCTCTTTATAGATAAATAGTTTACATATATATATATATTGCAATTTAAGTGCAAAATTTATGCATGATATGTATGTTGTTGAGTTATATTTCGACTATTGTTATAATAATTATAAATAATGGAACACACAGGAAATTGTTAAAATTTTCAATTGTAATACTAATTTAAATCAAATATTTACAATCGATTGGAAACTCAAATTAAACGATTATTTTAATTAAATTTTTATTTAATTAAAATATTTTTTTTTGTTATTTATTATCATAAAATATATAATAATAAACAAAAAATATTTAATTAATTAAATAAATGTAATTAAATTTTAAATATAAATATTTTTCTTAATAAATTAACATATATGACATATAACATATATACAATAAACAACATCTATCAGCATCAATAAATTGAATTGAATTGACTGCATGTTCGAAATTTGACTTTAATTAATACAGCATTCAACAATGCATTCCCAACTGACTTCATTTATATAACTTGTCAGTTTATTATTATAATAATTCTGTACAGTTAGAGTGAAATTTGTACTAATTGTGTATCAAAATAATAATAATAATAATATCATTATAAATAAATATGCACTTTTTAATTAATTATTAGCGTACTTCGCACGATCATGACAAATTCTTTTTTTTTCGTTCATTTCATGATGATAATATTTTATTAATGAATTGTTTGAGTTTTCTCTCTATCACGAAATTTTTTATGTGTGTAAATATTTTTAATAACATTATGAATGTGTTTGACTTTCATTTTAATGAGTAAATATTTCGTACGTAAATAATGTTTAATAATAATGTGAATGATCTTTTTTTCTGTGTTTTTGCAGGGGGAACAACAGACACATTGACATCCGCATATCAAGCAGCTACGGGATTGTCGCAATTCGCAGCAACCTCACCGACAACTGCAGCGCAAATGAGCGCCGCATCCGCATTCACCACATCGCCTTTAACGCCGGGTTTGCAGCAAGCCGTTACTGCAGCTGCGGGAAAGCAAATTGAAGGTAAGATTTTTTTTTCAATAATTTTTTTAGTTAAAATATTAAATTTAATTTTATTTAAATTAATTTTATTTTTTTTCCTAAAATAATTATTTTTTTTTAAATTAAATTTTAATTAAATTTAGTTAATTTAAGATATAAGAAAAAAATAATTAAGTTCAAATAAATTTAAAAAATTAAAAAAAATAATAAAAAAAAATTAAAATTAAAATAAATAAATAAATTATAATTTTAAAAAATATTTTTTTTTTAATTTTTCTTTATTAAAAAAAAATATTTTTTAAATTTATTTATAAAAAAAATATTTATGTTTTAAAATTCATTTAAAATTAAAATTTAATTTAGTTAAAATGATTATGATAACAAAAAAATAAAAAATAATTATTAAGAAAAATAATAAATTAATTAAAATTAAAAAAAATAAAAATAAATTAATTTTTTTAAATTTATAAAATAAAAATATTAAACTAATTTAATTAAATTATTTTTGAATTATTAAAAATATTTCTAAAAAATTTTATAATTAATATTCTTTGATTTTTTTTAGTATAAATTTAATTAAAATAATATTTTTTTTATAATTAAATTTTTTTTGACTTTAAGAAATTTTTTATGAATTTATACGAAAAACAAAATTAATTAATATTTTTTTTTTTAATTTTAGGACCTGATGGTTGCAATTTGTTCATCTACCATTTGCCACAAGAATTCACCGATAGCGATTTGGCGTCGACTTTCTTACCCTTTGGTTGTGTCGTTTCCGCAAAAGTGTTCATCGACAAGCAAACGAACCTGTCAAAGTGCTTCGGCTTCGTGTCATTCGACAATCCAGCGTCAGCACATGCGGCAATCCAGGCGATGCACGGCTTTCAAATTGGCACGAAACGCTTGAAAGTTCAACTTAAGCGCTCAAAAGACGCATCCAAGCCATATTAAATCGTTACTTTTTTTTGTGTGTTATTAACTTTATTTAAAAACTTTCCACAAACCAGAAAAATTTTGAAGTCCGTTTATTATTTGAAAAAAAAAGAAAAAAAAAATTAACACACAAAAACAACAACAAAGAACAATTTAACTTAAAATATATATTATGTATTATTATTAATTATTCTCCGAAAGTGAAGTATATATATTGAATGTAACTGTTTAGAGAGTAAAGTGTTCAAATTATGTGACGACGAGGAGCGTTATAATTATTATTATCTTATATATTCTTAATTTTTTTTACGTACTTTGATTGATTTGAGAAAAATGAAGAAGGAATATTATTTTTTTGTAAATAAATTCTCATTTCACGAAAAAACAACAACAAAAAAAAATATTAACGTACAATTATAACAAAAACTAATGATTTTTCAGTGTTAATTGTTAAATTAAACATAATTTCATATTTTTTACGTCTTAAAGATACAATTGTTAAATATCATCAAAATATTAAGTTTAGCTAAGTTTAGAATATTGTCAACGTTAAATCAAAAAATCATACCAATAACTAGTGAAAGCAGGCCATTTTTTTATTAATTATTATTATACTTTATTATATTATGTAAAATGTACCGTTAATATGATAAAATTGTTAACTTTTTCTTATTATTATTATTATATCGTTAAAGTTAGTATAACCAAAGAAAGAAAAAGAACTGAAGTGTGAAGTGAATATAAACTTTTCTTTTTTTATAAGTTATAAAATAACATTATAATTATTATTATATTACTTTTCAATATATATAACAATATTCTATATCAATTGTATCAAACAAAAAAAAATCTTTCTTTTTAAATTCATTTTTTTTTCAACTTGTATCATTATTATTATTTTCTGAGAATTAATCAAACATGCGTGTTTTGCGTGATTTGTTCTCAGAAATGTATATAATAAATAATAAAGTTGAAATAAAGTTTCCTTATTTTTTTTAAAGTTAATACTTTTCTAAATACACCCCATCTAAATTATATTATACATAAAAAATGATACAAAAAGACGATCGCATTATTAATAATTATTAATATTATGTTACAATAAAAAAAATAATTATAATTAAAATTGACAAAAAATAAAAAAAAACTTTCTTACAAGATATAAATTAAAATTTATAAAAAAAAATATATACAATTGATTTCACGTGTCATATTATATTACATTAATATGTTGAACAATCGAGGCAAGTTCTTAATTATTTTTAACAATAAACATAATAATAAATCACTTAGTTGCAGCACAATTTTTGTTTTTTTATTCGCGATAATTAAAAAATAAATTTTTTAGAAAAAAATATTAATTTTATTTATATTTTTAAAAAATAGTTTTTAATATTATTATTTACATTTATACAAAAAAAAATTATTATTTATCAAAAAATTACCCCAAAAATTAAGAATAGGTGCAAAAGTTTCCACAAATAAATAAAATAATTAATTAATAAAAAATAAATAAATGTTTATTATTACATATAAAATAAAAATTATTGTTTATGTTTTATTATTTTTATATATGTTTTGTTTGCTCCTCTTTATTATTATCAGTTTTTCGTTTTATTTTTTGTAAGTATATTTTTTTATTATTTTTTTAACAATTAAAAATACATTTAAATATAAACGATCCTAATGTTGTGAAGAAAATCGTCCTTATCTATATAAATTAGTAATACACAAAAACTCACGTATATATGAATATTTAAAAAAAAATTATATTAAAAAAAAAACCGATGATAATGTGAATAAAAACATAAATTAAAACGTTAGTCAATCATTTTAGTAGCATTCTTTTAAAAAATTTCTTTTGAAAAAAATTTAAACTTTAGACAAGATTTTAATTTTCATTTAGTAGTTTTCGAAAAAAATAAACAACAAACCAAGATTCCGTACTGAACATTTTAAAATTTTAAATTTGTTATTTTTGGGATTTTTAAATTTAATTATTTACCCGGAAATTTTCAACAAAAAACGTATTTTAAAAGAAATTAGAATATTTATATATACAATAAAATATATTTGTATAGAAAATTAAGAAGAAGAATGCCTGAACGAGTCTTTTATAAAAATAAATAAATAATTATCGTGTACACACACGCATTTTTAGCTTATAGAAAAAAAAAACAAAAAATCTGTATCTTATTCATCGTTAGTATTTTAACAAAAAAAAAAAAAATTAAAAGCTGAAAGTCGTGAAAAAATAAATAATTATTATTAGGTAGTTTTAGACGATAAATAAAAGAAAACAAGATATATATATATATATACACAACACTTTTATATAAAAAAAAATTATTAAAAAAGTATTATTCAGTATATTCAGCTTTTTTATAACTGCAAAACAATGTGTAAGTCAATAAAATGAATTGAATGAAGTAAAATGAATTTTAATAATAATAATAAAATAAAAGGAAACACGATGATGAACACAAATTATTATTATTATTATAGTAAGTTGTAGACGTATTGCAAACAAAAAATTTGTGAAAAAATTTTACTTCAAAAAAATTGTGAAATATTAACTTTTGCCGAAAAAAAGTGAATGAAAGTATATGATGAATAAAGATCAAGGAAAATGTCAAAAAATATTTGTTTTATAGAAAATTTTTCTAAAGGGTAAGTACTATTAAATAACAAGTTATCTTTAAAAAAAATATATATATATATATATATATATATATAATTTTAATAATAATTACAATAATAAAATACATATATACTTATAAAAAAAAATATTTAATAAAAATTTGTATTTAATTATAAAATAAAATAACGGCAAAAAAATTAAAATAATAATATATTATTGAAGGTTCATGTTTTTGATAAAAAATTTAAGGACATGCGCCCTGATGTTTACTATTTTAAAGGATATTCTGTATATTTTTGAGCTTTTATTATCAGAAAAGTTTATTCTATTTTATATTTAAAAACAAAAATAAATGTTTTACGTTGATATTATTCGTAAATTAATTTTTATATAAAAAAAATATTAAAATTTACATTAAATTTAATTTAATTTTAATAATTAAATAAATAATTAATAATTAAATTTATATTTTATTTTTTATAATTTAAAAATAAAAAAATATGTTTAATTAATATTAATTGTTTTATAAAATAAAATTAATTATTTGATATTTTTATTAAATTATTTAATTAATTTCAAATAAATAAAATTTTTTTATTAATAATTAATTAAATTATTTATTTATGTATATTTTTATAATTTTATTAATGTCTAAAGTATTTTTTTAATTTATTTTTATTTTTCACGAAAAACATGAATTAAATATATGAGGAGTACTAAAATGTAAAACAAAAAAGGTAAAGCTTCGCCTTAAAAATCAAATATTTTAACGGTTATTCCAACATCAGTTAAAAAAAATCAGAACATATTTCATCAAAGCACATAATTTAACCTAATTCTCAACAAAAAGTAACTACGCGCAATAAAAATCTCCGTGACGCAAACATTCAACGACAAACACCTTCATTACCTCTCAAAGACGCGAAGCAAAAAAAAAAAACAAACGAACACTACAAAGCTAATTAGTTAACTGGTTGCTTGCTTGTGCTGCACTTATCTGCAAAAAAAAAACGGAAAAAGTGCTCTCTGCAATAATGTGTTAGAAGTCGTCGTAGATGCAGCAGCGGATAAGAGAAGTGCATGAAACTGATGTTATGCTCATAATGAACAAATAACACACAAATGAAAACGAGGTAGAAAAAATAATAATGAAAAATTTAACTTACAAAGAAATGAAAAAGAGGGAGAAAAAAACAAAAAAAAAACTGAAGGTATTTAGTCGACGATGCAATTTCCTTGGCATAGCATACACACAAAAGCATGTGCAATCACAAACGATCTTACTGCAGCAATTAATTTAACATTATTATGCCATCAAAAAGATTTTTCGCAAAACTAGAAAATATTTTTACCTCCGTTTCTTTTGATTTTTTTTTGTTTTTTAAGGTAAAAAAAAACAATTTAGTAGAAAAAGTAGAGTGATGTTAATTAAAGATGGAAATTTATGCTGATAAATATTTGTTTACTCCAATGCCTCATCACACAAAACGAAATTTAATCAAAATTCAATTCAGCAGACAAAAACAAACAATAATAATTAAATGTGTAATTAACCTTATTTGTTTTACAATTTATCTCTGAATGTTACATAATTTTGTTCGCTGGTGACCATTCATTCATTTTATGTGTTTATTCATCGCGAAAATTCCCTTTGGATTTTTTTTACCACATTTCGAAGAAAAAATGCGGTTATATTTTTTTAAAATGTTAACTGGGGTTATTTTTTTTTTAAATTAAAAATTTAAAAAAAAAATTTAGGGTAAGAATTTTAAATGTGCATTGGGATGAAAATTACAAAAAAAAAAATTAGAATTATTTATGATTTTTTTTTGGTCACGTGGTTATTTTTTTTATTAAATTTATATCAAAATAAAAATTTTAAAATAATTTTAAACGTAAATTCAAAATGTTAATTGGGTCAAATTTTTAAACTTAAGAAAAAAATTAAAATATGCAATGGGATTTTCTAAATTACGTCAACTTGGTTCAATAGGTCACGTGGTTCATTTTATACGATTTCAATTTTTTTCTCATTTTTCCACAGAAAAACAATCTGTTGAACAAAAGAATCCGATTCGTATTTACTTTTAACGGTAATACAATTGCTCGGTAGGCGTTAGTGCGTCAATAAGTCAAAAAAAAAGAATGCATTGTTGAACACAAAAGAGAGGAAAATTATATTTACACAGGAAAATGCGTACGATCCTCTCGACATTTTTTTGTTTGTTTGACAAACCGGTGTCAAAATAGAAAAAAAAAAGTAAACCGATTTAAATTTAAGAAAATAATGGAAAAAAGAGTTTGTTGGACGTCATTGAAAAAAAAATTAAAAAAAATATTTTTTTTTATTTCTGTTAAGAAACTCAAATAAAATCCATTTTAATTAAAAAAAATAAGTACAACGAAAATTATTCATTAATTATTAATTTTTATATTGACCGAATCCCATTTCTGATTATCATTTTTTTGTCGATGATTTAATCAACATATGAATGTCCTTTTATTTTTTTCTGTTTTCATCAATTTTTACTCATGTGATTAATAAAGGTCGTCATGTTGTATGTTGATTGTAAATAAGGTTTTAATTTTTAATATGATTGCTCTCTTTCCTGCTCTTTTTTTTAAGTCTATAGTGAATTTTTTATGTTTTTCAATTAAATATGAAAAAAGTATACAAAAAAATGGGAAAAAGGTTTCGAATAATTTAATTATGTTAAATTTTTATTTACAATTCAAGTGTTTCTCGCATGTTTTTCGTAATATATATTTTTTGTTTTATTTTATTTTATATGTTTATTGGACTCATTTCATTGCAAAATGATGCATGATGGATGCTTTCAGTTGTGAATTTTTTAATTTTTGATTTATAGGGTGAGTTTTCAATTATTTTTGACAATAAAATATTTTTTAATAATTTAAATTAAAAAAAAAAATAAAAATAAATAAATTAAAAATTTAATTTTTATTTTTACATTTTTTTTTAAATAAATATTAAAATAAAAAATAAAATTAATTAACTTAATTTAAAAATATAAAACTAATTTTTAAAAAATATGAAAATTCAATAAAAATTTATATTTTAAGTTTATAAAAAATATAATTATATTTAAAATAATTTTAATTTTTTTTATATTACCTAATATTTTAAAATATATTTTTTAAATTAAAAAAAATAAATTATCAAAAAAAAATATTTAGAATAAAATTTAATTAAAAATTCATCCTCAAAATAAAATTATACATCAAAATAAAAAAATCAACTATTTAATGATTTATGTGCTTCCCTCATTTATTTTGAGTCTTGAAGTGGCAAAAAATACAAAAAAAAAATGAATAATTCGATTTTACACTGAATTGACACGCGGCATGCTTTTAATTGGGCCGCATTCCGTTTCGATGTGTGCTGTGACTCGATAAAATGCAAATCTTATCACGTATTTAATTCGTATGACCAGTCAAAATCATGTCAATTTATCGTCCAGATGACAATTGACATGCCATGTCATTTTAAATAAATTTTATTGATTTTTTTCCTTGTTCATTTCGTGTTTTTCTCACTTTTTTTGAATCCAACTGCGATTCAGATTAAACGTTAATTATTTTTTATTATATTTTTTGTGCTACTAACACATATTTAATACATAATTTCTGGAAAAATAATTAAACATTCTGCCGTTGGCTTTTTTTATTTTTTTGTGCCAAGTGTAACATTTTTAAACTATTAATCCGACCTTATCTCCCATGCAAATATCATTATTTTTTCATCACACTCATCATAAATGCAAGTTTTAAAAAATAATTATTTTTACATACACAGAAGTGAAAAATACAAAAAAAAATATGAACAACATCAATAAAATGCAATTAATAATTGTATATCGAGTGGGAGCACGCACCACAATAATAATAATTTTCGTGTTATTTTTTACGTTTTGCGAGTGAATGTTAAAAAAAGTATGATATGGAGAAAAAAAAGTTGAAAACTTTTGTATAATTTGCATAAAATACATATTTTTGTATTATTTACTGTCACACGCATTTTATTGTACAACAAGTATGACATGCCATAGGGCAAATGCAATTAAGGAAGAAATATCAAATTATTTAAAATAATAAAAAAAATTATAAAGTGAAAATCAATATAATTTTATTGAATATGCATGATGAAGATAATACGGAAGCTAATGATTATTATTATAAATGAAAATTAAATTTTTATTATTATTTTTGATAATTATTGGTATAATTGATATTATTAAAGTTTAAAATTTTGTAAAAATAAATAATATATATTTTAAACAAATGTTTTGTTTTAAATAAATTTTTTATTTTATAAAAAAAAAATTAATTTTAAAATTATTTTAAAATTATTTAATTTAAATTAATTTAATTAGTTTATTTTTTTTAGTAAATTATTATTAACTTCTAACTCAATATTTTTGAATTTTCTTTTAATTTTTTTTTATTAGAAATAAATATTTTTATTAAAATTAAGTATTAATAAAAAAATAAATTTATGAAAAATAAAAAAAAAATAATAATAAAGTTTAAAAAATTTAATTTTAAAAATAAATAATTTTATTTTATTTTTAATTTTTTTTTATATTAAAATTAAATTATTATTAAAAAAATATAATTTAAAATTAATTAAAAAGTTAATAAAAATTATTTTTTTATTATATTAATATTTAAAATTAATATTTTATTTTTTTTTAATTTTTGAAAATAAATATTAATAAAAATTAAATTTAAAAAATATTTTAAAAAATTAATTAAATTTAAATTCATTTGATTTTGAAAATAAATAAATAATTATTTTTTAAAATTAATTTATAATAAATTATAATAAATAAAAAATAAATTACTAAATAAATAATAAAAAATTAAAAATTCATAGAAAAAGGAAAAATATTTCAATTATCATAGAGGAAAATAAATTTTAATTATACTTCCATTTAATTTACCTTTTTCGCACCTCTTCATTAAATCTATTAGAATGGACCTATTATTCCGTATTATTAATTAAACCGAATATTTCCAATGCTTTGCATCGCTAATAAACAAAGTCGCGTCGCAATTCCATTTAAACCGAACTCATTTATTAAGCAAATTAGTTCAATACAATAAATACCAAAGTTTCAAAAATTAATAATATTCCGAAGTTGTTGATGATGAAAATAAATAGATAAAATATGTTATGAGCAAAATTCATTTGTCTCTCCGAATAAAACAGAAATTAATTAATGAAATTGTTTGAAGGTCCGTATTGTGTGTTCGACGAAATTTATTGCTATTACGTTTTAAAATTGAAAATTTTAAATTTATATTCGATGCACAAATTGTGCTACTAAAAAATTTATCAAAAAAAAAAATATGGCATTTATGAGTGGAATCCCTAATTATTTAAACATGAGGCTGATTGTTTAAATTAGTTTATTATTGTAATTGTTTTCCAAAATTTATGTATTCATTATTTTTATTATTTTTGCAATAATTGTGCCGCCGCCGCATGGCGATGTATATTAGGACCAAATTTAATTTCTGCGGTTTTGTTGTGGATACCAATTATAAATTAATTTGAACAACATTTTTTTTATCAATACTAATGAGAGGGAATTACCGCTTTACAATTTGTATACAAATAAATTTAGTACAATGGACAAATTGAAATTTTGTTAATTTAAACAATGAAAATAAATTAAACAATTTTTTTTTTATCGGTAAAATCAAAATGCGAATAGCCACGTCGAGGGAGTAGATTAAAATATTTGCAACGGGAGTGTGTTTATTAATGGTTAAATTTTATTTGTTTGCATTGTTGATAATAATAATGCTATTGATTATTGTATTGTATTGGATAAAGTTAAATGTCAAACGGATTAAAGCTCATTTTGTATTATATAATATTATTTTTATGATAATTATTTTTCATTTTAACATTTAAATTGGATTTAATACCATTATATATTGTATTGAATGAACTCCGAGTTATATATTTGAACTTTTTCATATTTTCAGGAGAAAAAATATAATATTATATAAAAAATAATATATCACGTTTTTGAAAACGTGTGACTAAACGTGATCTTGTATAAAAATGCATTTGTGAAAAATAAAACTTTTCTACTATATTTTCTTTTCATCATTATTATTATTAACTTTTATTTATTTTTTAGTCATTTTTACGTTGATAGTTTTAAATTTTCTTGAAAAATGTTGATATTAAATTATTTTTTATTTTAAAAATTTTAGAAAATATATTTTTTTTCTTTAAAAAATATAATAATTCATTAAAAATATTTAGATATATAATTTAAAATTTACTTATTTTATTATTATTTTTTTATTATTGATAATAATTTTTTTTAAATTAAATTAAAAAATTATAAAAGATTTTCTTTAAATTAAAAAAAAAATAATTAATTATAAATTGGAATAAAAACGCAATAAAATTTATATTAATTTTTTAACAAAAAAAAAATATTTTTTTATAAATTTATTTTTATATTTTTCTTTTTTAATTTTTATAATATTTAATTAATTTTTAAAAGAAAATAATTAATAATAAATTTGAGAAAATTATAGAAAAATATTTTTTTTTACAAAAAATTAATTATAATTGTTAAATTTAACGAAATAATTATATTTAAAAATTTGCAGTTTAATTTTTTAATATATTTTAATAAAAATAATAAAAAAAACTAATTTTTTTTCACAGAAATATTAATTAAAATTTTTTTAATTAAAAAAATTATTATTTTATGTCGAATATTATTGTATATCATAAAAATAAAATTCCTGCCTCTAAAATTTTAAAATGTAATTTAAATCAATATTCTGATCTGAATTGATAAATAACTCACAGAAACTCTCGAAGGTGAGATATAAGATAAGAAGCATCATCATGCATCACCCATTTCGAAGAAAAAAAAGGAAAAAAAAATATTAGATGAAATAAAAGAAAATTCCATTTGCATTGAATGAATACGAACCTGATGACTATTATAGTTTCCAAAGCAAAAAAAAAAACGAAGACGAAGAAAAATAGGAAAATTTATAAATAAATATTCTTTCGTAATTTTCCTGTACGTCCCATACCTATGACGACACATATTTGTATGCATATATAATATATATGTTATCAATATAATAGTCGTGTTGCTTCTAAATAGAAAACGAGGCATCACCAGATGGAACACATTGCTTCGGAAGAAGAAAAGAAATCCAATTGATAAATAGAATACGTGAAAATTTTACCTTTGAGCACGTTTTTGTGTATGAGAGGATGTCACATTTGTGTTCCATAATGTAAAACGACGTGCAAGCGAGAGAGAGGGAGGTATCATCATCATCATCGTTGTTTTATTTAACACGTTTCCAATAAACTACTAGTCATTTTATTTTTTTTTTCTTCTTTCATTTTTAAAAGGAGCCAAACAACACAAAACAGGATGATATTGCATTTTCATATCATATCTGCTCGTTTCTTCTCTTTTTTTCTTGTATTATCAAATTATTTGCCATACAAGACTTTCGAAGAGCTAAACGGAAGCAGAAGCACAGGATGATGAGTAAATAATATTGAATAAGTTTAGTGTAGTGCCTGCGATGTTGTTATGAAGGTACGTGTTGCAGCAAATAAAGCACATACTCTCTCTTTGTTGTAATCTTATTTAGCATTATCTGGCGCGCACGTACATTATTAATATACATTGCATTTATTATATTATTATTTTTTTTTATTTTTCTCCTATTTTCTCGTTAATCATGCATTGTTACACATTTCACTCTAAACGCGCACTGTATTAGCTGTAAAATAGAAAAATGCGTGACGAGATAAGCTGTGCGGCGTCATGACACCTTTTCATCACACATAAATGCCCAATGGTTCGAGAAAAAGTTATTTTTAAGATTTTAATTTTTAAAAAATTTATTCAAATTTTTTTTTCAAATTTTAATCGATTTTTTATAATAATTTTTTTAAAGATTTTTTTAAAATAATTTTTTTATTTTATTTTATTTTTATTCTAAAAATCTGAAGAATATTTTTATATATTTAATTTAAATTTTCAAATTTAATTTAATTATTACATTTGAGAAAAAAATTATTTTTTTAAATTTTAAAGTAATTTAATTTAATAAAAAAATATATTTAAAAATTTATTAAATTATTTTTGTTATTAAAAATCAAATAATATAATGAATCATTTTTTTTAATGATTAAAATATTGAAGTTTTACTATATTTAACACCCGTAGACTTCATTCTACCAAAGAAAATTATTTTAGTTTTTTATATTTATGCAATTAATTATATTTTTTTTGTTAAATTTGGGCTTTTATAGAAGTATACCTTAAGTTTCCGCGCCATTTTTGGGATTTTTTTTTATATATTTTTATATATTCATGAACTTCTCAAATTTTTCTTTGTTTTTATAAAAATTTATTCGTGACTTTAATAATTTTACTTGAAAGAAAATTTTTATTTTTTCTCAGAAAATGTTTTAAATTTTTTTAACTTATTTTTTTTTTTGTTTTTTTAACTTATATAATTATTTTTTTTAAGTTTTGAAAAACGTAAAATATGTAAAAAATAAAAAATTTAATTATTAAAATTTAATTATTTTATATTTTTAACATATTTTACGTTTTTCAAAACTTAAAAAAAAATAATTCTTTTAAAACACCAGATGATGCTATATAAATTTTGATTTTTAAGATGATTTTTTGAATTAAAAAAATAAAATAAAATAAGTTAAAAAAATATATTAAAATAAAAATTAATTCGAAAAATAAATTTTAAAAAAATTGGAAGTATAAAATTTAAAAAAAAAATTTGTGAAAAAAAAATATTTTTTTTCGTTTTTAAATTTTAATAACAATTAATCAAAATTCAAAAAATTAGTTTTTTTTTCTAAAAATGTAAAATTAACCCATTTTTCTCTTCATCGTAACCATAGAGCGCTCTGTGACAAGCATTTCATTAGACAAGACACCCTTAATATATGCGTAATTTCATGTCAGAATTATTATAATATGACAGATTAAATGGTTGAAAGCTACATATCTACAAGTTTTGTACGCGATACACACTGAGCTAATTTGAAAATATTGTGAGTTAATTAACTTTATCTGTTTCCCGTGGCATCATTGTGCATTCGCAGGAAAATATGTGGTGCGGAGATACAAATCGCTCTACATTAAGAGGGAAAACGGCGAATATTTTGTAATTAATCTTGTTTATGTTTAACACAATTATTCTCATATCATGTGTGTGGGTGTCTGTGGCGCGGTTTGTATAATTTACCATATTTATGTTAACTTTAAAGTAATTTTTTTAATGGCAAATCAAATTTCATGTATGATTAAATTGCTTACCTATCGTAACTTTCGCTCCAAGCATAAATTATGGAATTGACAATTATTGTATTTTATTTGGTTTTTAGCAATATCAAAACGGATCTAAATCGA
The DNA here is from genome assembly GCF_036172545.1 of Culicoides brevitarsis. Lineage (NCBI taxonomy): Eukaryota > Metazoa > Arthropoda > Insecta > Diptera > Ceratopogonidae > Culicoides > Culicoides brevitarsis. Next base: position 4,820,780 of record NC_087086.1, on the reverse strand, counting down.
TTTTTGACGTTCATTTTAAATTTTCAACATTTCACGTCTTTTCTATATTTTTAATGAGGTAATGTGTGTGAAAAAATTTTGTTGCATACAATTTCTGACAAATGCTTTCAGTGCAAAAAAAAAAGATGAAATGAAAAGCTTTGCAGTAAAAGCATCGAGAGAAAACCACGAGAAGAGTGACCAGGAAATTACATAACATTATTTGTAGCGTAAAATATTTTATGGGGGATTATTAAGAGTGAAGTGTGTGCCATGCAGCAGCGCAGAAAAGGGAAAAGTTTTAGTTAATAAAGTGCTGGAGTGCAGGAAAGGATTCTGGTCGTAAAATACATTTTTTTAATATTTAAATGGTTATGTGCGTTCGTAAGTTTTTATTGGATAATGTGTTAGGATGGCTCGTATTTTAATTTTTATTTTTTTTTTAATTTTATTTAAATAATTTTTAAAATTTTATTTATTAATTTTGTTTAATTATTTTAATTTAGATTATTTTACATATATTTTTTAATTTTTAATGAATTTAATTTAATTTAATTAATTTATTTTATATTATTAATCTTAATTAGTTTTCTATTTTATTTAATTTTATGAATAATTTATAATTATTACTTAGTTTTATAATTAATTAAATATATAACAATTTTATTTTATTTTTTTATATTTTCAAAAAAAAAAAATTTTAATTTTATTATAATTATTTAATTTTTATTTAATTTAATTAATTTATTTTATTAAAAATTTATTTGAATTTTAGGTATTTTATTTTTTTAAATTATTTATAAATTACATTAAAGCCTTTAAAGTTTTAGAAGATTGAAAAATGAATGCTTGACGATAAAAACAATTAACGATCCGTAAATTTAAATTGCTAAGTGGCTCATAGAATTACCTCATCGCATTGCATCAGAAATACCGTAATGTAGTATTCAACGTTGAAACTGATTCAAAACGTTTTTTATTATTATCATTATTTTTAATTTTTTTGCACTTTATTATTTTAATGATTTTTAAATATTTTTGGAAAAATCTGCTAAAAAAATCCAAAAATTAATGTAAAAATATTGTTCTATTTACTTCAAAATTGATGTTCCATTAATTATTAACATTTTTTGAATTTGTAACAGATTTTTTTCCATAAGAATTATCTACATTACGGTATTCAACGTTGAAACTGATTCAAAACGTTTTTTATTATTATCATTATTTTGCACTTCGTTAAATATTTCTGGAAAACTCTGAGGTTTTTGTTTTCTTCTCGTCTTTTACATTTTTTATGAATTAATTTTCTGAAAAAAATTTTCAGCGTAAAACCATTGCACTTTGCAAATTTCATTAGTAGGAATTAAATCAAAAGGCAGCTTTGAATTATTTGTTTAAGATGCAACTATTAATAGACACAAATTTCAAAAGAAAACAAAATATATTAATATTAGGTATTAAAACAATTTTTTTTCATTTGAAATTTTTTATTCGAAGAAAAAAAATAAATTAAAAATTAACTTTATGAATTTAATTTTGGCAAAAAATAAATATTTTTAGAATGATTTTAACTTTGTTAAAAATATAAAAAAAAATTAAATTAAATTTAAAAAATAATCCGAAAGAGGGCGCTTTTTGGTCAGTTGTGATGAGATCATATGATCTGCTTTTAGGCGGTTTTTTTAATTTTTGTTTTCTTAAAAGCTAAAATTATTTTATTAATTACTTAAAAATATAAATAAAATAAGAAAAAAATTATAATAAATTATTAATTTTAATTTGAATAATAATTTTTTCCATACATTTTTTTTTGTTCGGCGATAAGCCAAAAAAAGTTCATCCTAATCTTCACCAAAAAATTTTTTTTTTGACAAAAATTAAAACTTTGATATTTCATACGCAAAATTGTTTCATAAAAATATTTAAAAAAAACTAAAAGTGTGTAAAAAAACCACAGTAAATTTGTTTTAAAGTAAAAACTTATTTCTGCCTAAAAAATATTTTTTTTTCTATGAAAATTCATGTCTCCTTTTATTCACTCTCCCGGAGCGCATATTAAAAATAACTAAAAAATATTTCCTCTTTACTTTAACTTGAACAAAAAAAAAAAAAATAACAATAAATGAAAATGCAGACATTGACGCTCCTCACAATGGAACGACAAGCCCATGTGTCTAAACTAAGTACATGGGAACAAAATGTAATTTTAACAAAACACAATGCATTTTCTATCCCATTATTACTCTTTATGTGCATGGGGTGTTGTCGAGATTGGTTTGAGATGCACAAGCCATACAAAAAAAAAAGTGGACAAAAAACAGACCTGCTGTTGCTTTATACGGCTTCGAAATAATCAGTTTTTGAGAAAGAGAGAGAGAGAAAAGTATTTTTTTTCCTCCATAGAGAAATTTTCTTTTCTGTTTTAGACACGTATTGTGAAAATATAAAATATTATGTGTCGCCATACACTGACTTTGGCCTCGTTCGTGGGCAAGCCAGCTCTTGCAGGAATAATAAGGATAGAATGGAGTCAATGGAAAGGAAATTTATGTGTGCGAGACGCAAAGAAGTACAAAACATCATAAAAAAATGTCTATAAAATAAATGAAACGGGAACAAATTCTTTCTGCAAGCAAAAAATATTACTTTAGATAACCGACAAAGTTTCGATATAAATCAAATCATGGAGAAAAAATAATATAAATAATGATTTGGTGACCTGACTGTTTACTTTCTTCGTCGACTTTGCTCAAAAAGGTACAAAAATAGCAAGTTTTACGACAAAAGCAGCACCTTTTGTCTGTGCCAAGGCGTTTTTCTTCCGTATTTATTCGAAGTTGATAGTTTTTCAAGAATGCCAGACAAGGTTAGCAAAGCAAAGAATCAAAAACCCAAAATACGAGAGAAAATGGAAAGACAATTGTTTTTCTTTTTTTTGAAGAAAGATAAACAAAAAGTACTGAGCAAAGTACGAATGGAAGCAATAAAAAGTCTTTTTGCTGCTTTCAGTGTGTTTGTTATTGTTATTATATTAAAAGAGAATTATCTTTAAAATAAATCAAGGAGATAAGTAATGTTCAGTTTCATTTGAACAGAAAGTTGTTTTTTATGATTTTGTATGAAGGTGAAATAAATTATGAATTTTTTTTTTGAGTGGGAATGTTGTTCTTGGAATGTTTTTCTTTTGAAGAAATGCTTTTAAATTTTATTTTTTGTCTTTAAAAAAATATTTATGAAATTTGGGAATGATCTAAAATTTTAGTTTGTGAAAAAATTCATAGAGGGCGCTTTTTTATAGATCTCATCAGATCTATCGTTAGATCATCAGATATCAAGAATTTTAAAAATTTTGAGAGATATTTAATTGCAATTTTTAGTTTATTTTGATAATTTTGGATTTCCAATGTAAAAGGTTAAAGCAGTCAACTTCAACCAAAATTTTTTCTTTGTTTATTATTTGATCAGTTGATCCTTCAAAAATTTATTTAGCAAACAAAAAAATATTTTTTAAGAAATTTATAATTATTTTAAATAAATATTAAATAATTTAAAAAAAAAATTAAATTTCATTCAAAAAATTATAATTTTTATTTATTATTAATTTAGTTTTATTTATTATTAAATAGGTAATTATTGAAAATCAAAATAAATAATTAGCTTATTTATAATTATTTATTTTAATTTTTAACAAATTATTTAAAATTAAATTAATAATAAAAAATTATAACATTTTGAATGAAATTTATATTTTTTTTAAATTGTTAAATAATTATAAATTTTTTAAAAAATATTTTTTTTATTTGCTAAAGAAATTTTTGAAGGATCAACTGATCAAATAATAAACAAAGAAAAAAATTTTATTAAAATTATTTTTTTATATTTTATTTTTTTTTTTTGAGTTCAGTTATACAGGTTTTAATAATTTTCTGAATTAAACAATTACAGACAACTTCCAGAAAAATTCCATCACAAATCGATCAAACTCCTCTTTAGTAATTTTCCACAAAAACGACAAAGTTGTCAGTAGAAGAAGAAGAAGAAAAACCAATTATCGACTTCTTGTTGTATCGCAATAATAATAGGTAACATTAAAACTCGTCATGCCATTACTTGCCTTAACTACCGTTTATATTTCAATTGATAGTTAACATCATAAATACTCCTCGCCTTCCCATTTACTGCTGCTGCTGCTGCCAACAAACACACGGATATAGCTGAGTCGCACGTCATAAATAGCCTATCTAGTACTAATGTTTAATGGTGCGTGTAATGACAATAAATTAAAAGCAATATTATCTGATTTAATTTAGGGATGTGAGGGAATAGCGAAAAAAAAACTCGTAACTACTTTGTCCTACTTTTTTTTATCCTCGCTTCTTGAATTTCGCTTTGAAACGATAAAAAAGAGCAAAGTTGAGTGAAAAGTCCACAATTCATCAAAGATCAAAGTTTTGCAAGAATGCAAAATCAGCATTCATAATAAGCTTGTTTAACATAATTTCCTGTTACATGCATAAATTTATGGCATATATAGTTTTACATACTTACCCGAGAAAAAGAGGAAGAAGCCGCTTCGTTGCTCAAGTATTTGCATCTACAAAATAAATAAAATTTTTCCACTAAGCCTGTCGTGTTTGCCGCTACACAAAACGGATTTGCGCTCGCTCCTATTTGCTTTCCTCTCATTTTCCATCATTATCAAAGTGCACTGTAATGCAATCCTTGTTTATTTTTACACAACATAATAACGCTGATTTTGTATTAAATTTATGTTTTTCCTCGCTTTTTTTCCAAAATCAGAAGCTTCATGAAGAATTTTTCGGTTTCTCTCGGAAAAAATAGAGATTTGTCAATTTTTATGTTGCAAGGAAGCGTTTTGGACTGAAATATGAACAATGTTAGGATAATTTATATCAACAATGAAATGCATTTTGTACACAAATCTCCGCACATATCTTTCTTTTAGCCTTCCAGAGAGATATTTAGAACGTTGTTTTGTGTTATATTTCACTTTTTTTTTGTTGCTTTGCTATGTGTGTCATGCTTTGTACATGAATATGAATGTTTTACCTTCTGTTCATTCTTTTTGTTGCTTTTAGTGTCGTACGAATGTTATTATACCAGAATGCATGTGATCTTTAGCTTTTTTGTGGTAGGATGACCAATAATTTTGATTTTTAAATTATTTATTTTTTTTTTAATTTTTTTATGATTTTTTTAAAATAAAAAATAAATAATTAAAAAAAAATAATAGTAGAGATGTCAAAAATTTGAGTCAATTTGAGTATCTAAATTTATAGGTTAGGTTTTTTTCACAGAAAAAAATATTTCAAATATTTTAAAAATTAAAAATATATTAAGAATCTTTTTTATATAAAGATTTTATATAAATCATCTACATTATTAATTTAATATATTTTTAATTATTAAAGTCAAATTTTTAAAATTAAATTAATCAAAGCTATCTTTTAAGCATAGAGATGTAAAAACCCAAAATTTATCAAAAATTTGAATTAAAATAACATAACATAAACTTTTATTTAAATTATTTATTTTATTTATTCTTTAATTTCATAAAAAATATTTTAAAAAAATTTTCTTAAAATATTTTTTAAAATTTTTTTAATCAATTTGAAAAATTAAAAATAAATAATTTTCAAGTAGAGATGTCAAAAACTGAATTTAATATAAATATTTTTGACGATGCCATTAATTCTTTTATTTTTTTAATTTTTTTTTTGTATAAAAAATTTTATATAAAATTTTATTTTTTTTTTATTTTTTATTTTATTAAAACGTGATGAAATTTTTTCTCATTTCATAAAATAAATAAAAAAATATTTTTAGGATTCATGAAACTTTTTAAATCATAAACTTGTTCATTTCAGGAAGAAGTCTCACAAACGGAAATCACGTTAGGCAACTCTAATTGCTGCTCACTGAAAAAAATGGCATGCAAAAATTTGTTTTAATGTTGGCTATTTCCTGTGCTTGTTATGAGATCCAAAACACACACAAACACACACGAAGACACAATGAAGGAAGAAAATGGAGCAAAGTATCGTATATTGGCTACAAAATACATAAACCAAAAATCCAAAAATGTTAAATATATGCACAATAATATTTCCGTACAAATATTTGAATGAAAAGAACAGAGAGTTTTGTCGTGGCAGAAGTACATAGTAAGGAAATCCTTGCACGTAAAATTTATAAAATACAGTAAAGACCTTTAGTGTATATGATGTCATCTAGCTGTGTGTGTGAATGTATACTTTGTGCCATAAGTACAAGATTTATAACAACATGTTTTAAAGTTTTTACCACATTTATGTCTTTTATGTCTGCTTGCCGCCTGCCTTGCATCGCCTACAAATGCAGCGGTGCATAGACAATCCGTATGTTCAAACATCATCGCATTCTGCCTGATATTTTATTTTATTATTTCAAAATTTCCTCCGCTTTTAGGCGCTCTGTGTGAGCCATTTTTCATACACATACACACACGAACGTACAGTACAGACATACGTGTGTATGAGATAGGTTGATTTTAAACTCCCAAATAATTAAAACGGGGTAAGGTTAACATATGAAGGGATTATTTTAACCTTTTAGGAGTTAAATTAATCCCTTAAGTGAGTATTTTAACACCTTAAGGGATTATTTTAACTCCTTGAAGAATTAATCGAATGCCTTAAAGAGGTTAATACAATCCTCTTTAAAGTTGATCATTCGCAGTTTTAACTTCAAAGAGGATTAAATTAACCTCCTGAGATACTCGATTAATTTCTTAAGGAGTTAAAATAGTCCCTTAAGTAAATATTTTAATACTTTAAAAGGGAGTATTTGAACTTCTTTAAAAATTAATCGAATCTCTTAAGAGGTTATTTTAATCCCCTTTAAAATTAATCATGGGATTAAAATAACCTCTTGAGAGATTCGATTAATTTTATAAGGAGTTAAAATAATCTCTTTAGGTTTAAATTTAATACTTCAAGGGATTATTTTAACTCCTCAATGGCTTAAAAACTACTTAAGAGGTTAATTTAATCCCCTTTGGAGTTGAGTTTGATGAATAATTTTTAACTCAACTCCAAAGGGGATTAGAATTAACCTCTTAAGGGGTTAAATTAACTCCTTCAGATGTTAAATTAATCCCTTAATGAAAAAATTCGAAAATCAACTGAAGAATTGTAAATCTTATCCCTTTTCAATCCACAGAACCAAAGAGAAATCACAAAAATTTTCCACATTGTCTCAGCGTATAAATGTTAAAAGTTGAGTGTGTGTGTTTTCCAAAAAAATGCATATTCAAAAAAGTAGAAGAAACTGAAACATATAAAACATTTTATTCCATTTTGCAATCTGATTACACATTTTTGGTTTTTGTTGTTTTTGCTAAATGTTTTTCTTCTGTTTATATTTTATTGTTTGTTCTTCATCGCAGCAGCAGTAGCAGCAGTAAGTGATGCCTTAAAACTGTCCGACGCTGTGGAAAAACAAACACTAAAAATAAATTTTTATTTTTTTAAATTATCTTCGAGACGATGCAAATTTGAATAAAGAGGTTAATGGTTGCGCTGTCAAATAACGTGCTTGGCAATACCGAAAATTTTCCGACACAACGAGCAAATGTTTGCTTAAATTCGGTACTAACTGACCCGAATTATCTCGCAAATTTATGGCTTTGTCCCGCGGTTGTATTTGTGCAAGCAAGAAATCTCTCGCTCTCTGTCTCTCGATTATCGGAAAAGTACATAGATTACAAGTTATTGTAATTTTCTCATTCCATAAATAATTATTTTGTATTAATACCGTAATTATTACGCGTCAAATTATTACAATTTACTGCAATCTGTGTGAGAGGAACAGAGTTACATTTGTTTGTCAAAATCATTCATGTTTATGTCGACAAGAGATTGAGAGTTGTTTCGCAAATACAATCCTCGTATTTATGGATTTGAACACAAAATTTCGAAACTGACGACTGTTGATATATTTTCTCAATATGTGAGTACCGGTTTATGGCTTTGTTTGTGTTGATAGAAACATGAGTTTTGTTTGTATTGTCTGATGAATTTATTGTGCAAGCAGGGATTTTCAAGTTTAAGTTTTGTGACATTTTTTTTTTTGGGAAATTGTTCTGTAAAATTTTAAAATATTTTTTTTAAAATTATTTTTACAATATTTCGTTTATTTTTATAATTCCATATATACCTAATTTATATTTTTTATTATTTTTTTAATTCAAATTTTTTATCAATTTTATTTAGAAAATTTATGAAAAATTCATTAATTATTAAAATTTTAATTTTTTTAATTTTATTTATTATTTTAAATTAAATTAAATATATAAAAAAATTATTTTGTATAAAAAAAAAATAATTTTATAAAAAATAATTTAAATTTTTAATTATGTACTTGATTATTATAAAATATAATTAAATATAAAATTTTTCTCTCATAAACTTAGTAATTTTTCATTAGTTTATTTTTTCATAAATAATTAAAAATAAAAAAAAATTAAATTAATTAAAAATATCAATAACTTTAATTAATTTTTATTTTATTAATTTAATTATTTGTTTTATTTTTTTAAATTAATTTATTTTACTAAAATTCTAAAAAAAATATTTTTTTAAATTTTTATTTTTATTTAAATTATTTAAAATTAATTATTTTTTTATTTTAAAAATATTTTTATATAAAAAAATAATTAATATTAAAAAGTTAAAATTAATTTAATAATAAAATTAATATCTATTAATTAATTTTATTTTTTTTAAATTTTAATAATTTATGGAAAATTAAAGTAATGAAAAATTATTAATTTTATTTTTTAATTTAAAAAAAATTTTATTTATTTTTAATTAATTATTTTTTATTTAAAAATAAAATTAAATTTTAAATAAAATTAAAATTTTTTAAATTATTTTTAAATATATTTTTTTTTAAATAAATAAAATTAGATTTTTTAAATTAATTATTAAATTATTATTTATACTTTTTTATTTGTATATACTAAAAAATTTTTAAAAAAATAATAATAAAAAATCTCACATCACAAAATTGAAAATCCCCGTTCAATACACGTCACGTTCATTATAAACCCCAAATTATGTTCTTTTATTGTTGTCGGTGTATCATAAAAGCTTGTCAGGTAGATGGAGAAATTTGTAGTACACCCATTTTCACACAGCAAAATATTAATATATATAACAATAATTTGGCAATCAATTGCCCCATAATAACGGTTGGTTAGACATTGCATGATAAATGTACATTCATATAGTTTGCGGAAAACCGTTGATTATTATCATTTTATGTTCATGGCAACTTTTGAATCCCCATTCTCGAGCAACTGAGTAAATAAAGTCATCAAGAATTGAGGTTTTGTAACATAATCCGTGCCATAACCCAAACGACATGTTTATCCCGGAGCAGGAAAAAAAACTCAACCAACTGGGCAAACCACAGATTTCAACTTGTCTCGGTCGCAATAAACATTACAATCAAACCAAATGTTGTTGTTGTTATGATATTTTTTTATGTCTCGCGGATTATTTTTATTGATTTTTTATTTTTGCAACACATGGCGACGGTTGAATTTTTTTTAGGTAAGTACCTAATGTAATAATTGTAATAAAAATGTCATTGATCATTATCGTTCGTCGCACTTCATTTTTATTTTTGCTTAATTCATCTCTCTCGCTCTCAAATCGAACAACTTTTTTATGATTTATGTTGGCAAGGCGTTAGTGCAAAAATAATTGGTTCACATTTGAGTCGTGACATGACACATTTTAATCCGAGCTGGCAAGTAATGGCATGTAACGATCCATAATGAAATTAAATTAATATTGTACAAAAAAAAAAAAATCGAAAGTTGTTTGTCATTCCAGTAATTAAGTTACCCATTTTTTGTGCTTGATTTTAAAACAATTGAATGTTTTTATGAGGAAAATGGGGTACGTTTTATTGTTCTTTTGGTACACTATGAATTAAAAATGGTTTAGTTTTATTTTTTTTATTAAAAAAATTTGTAAGTAATAAATTAATTTATTTGATAAGATTGTTTTAATTTTTTTTTAATTAAAAAAAAATATTTTTTATACATAATTTAAATTTTAATAATTATTTTTTTCAATTTGATTTAATTTTTTTTATTTTACTTATTTTTTTTATACATTTTGTTAAAAAATAAATTAAATTTATTTTTTTTTTATTAATTTTAAAATTTTGGATTAATTTTATTTATATTTCATTTTTTAATTAAATATTTAATTATTAAAATTAAAAAAAAATAAATTATTATCTTAAAAAAAAATTGAATTATTAAAAATAAATTTTTTGAAGCTTAAATTTTAATAAGATCAAAATATATTTTTTTTACGATTTCCATTTGTTAAGGATTTAATAAAAATAATTAATTAATTTAATTTAATTATTAAATAATTATTGAGTTTTTTGCTTAATTTAAAAATAATTAAAAAAATAATAAATAAATAATTTAATAAAATTTTATTTTATTGAAAAAAAAATGTTTTTGAAAAATATTTAATTATTTAAATTTAATTTAATTTTAAATTAAATTTTATTTTAAATATTTTTTGAAAAGTTAAAAAAAATAAAATAACTAAATATTTCAGATTTCAGAGTCAAATAAATTTCTTTTTAATCCACAGAGTAAGGTATATTTCGCAAAACAATAAAACATAAATCTAATCCTTTGTAAATAATTTTGCATTATTATGGTTACAATAACTTTTCGGAAAATTTATTGAATGCGAACGTGCAAGTTATAAATAATAAAACATTTTACAAATAGAATATTAAATCACTTCAAGTTGGTCTTGTCGAATCGAAAAAGTTAATTTGTTCAAGAATCATCATTATTATCAGACATTATTATGCTTACATCAAAAAAAGAAGAAAAAAAAGTTGTTCTTCTTGCAAAATGTTACAAAATATTTAAAACTTTTTCAAAATTATTTTTGTTCGTCTCGAAGTTTTTTCATTCGTTCGTTATTATTATTGAAACATCCAAATTACATCAATTTACCGAAATCTACTTAGCAGTTTACTCTGTTCAAGCACAATAAATTTTACATCACATAAAATGATAAAATATTCACATTTTGTGTAATGTTCCCTGCATTTGAATGGCAAAGTAAATTCATTGGAGGCTGATACATTTTAATCCTAATTCAATTTATTTTTTACTTTTTTGCCTGCTACTTGAAAAATAGTTCGGGCTTTGTTAGTTTGTTCAGTTGCTGCTGTTGATGTGCTTTCATCCGCATTGTGTTGTAAATTGACGTGAAGTTTCTCCTCGTTTTTTAATGTTTATACGGCTTTTTGTGTTTATGGGCAAAATACTTCCTTTTGAAAATGTACATCAATTATGCAGGTCGACAAACAAGCACTTTATCCTGCCTGCCAGTCTATTCAAACGAAATTTGTTTATGGATGCAAAGTGGATGATAGTTGTCCAGATATACATTGTTGTTGTTTATGCGAACCCAAAGTATTGGGAGAAACCTGTTGAAACAAGTTTTTATGAGAAATTAATGCAACGAGGTGTTGTAAAAGGGGTTGGTTAAGGTTTAAAAACTTTTATTTTTTAATTTAAAAAAAATTATTTACGCTAAATTTGTTTTAAGATTTTAATTTAATTACAAAGACTTAAAAAAATAGAAAATTAAATTAATACATGAATAATTTTTTTTTTGTTATTTTTTTTTATTTTAAAATTATTTTTTTTAATTATATTGAATTATTTTTTATTATTATTTTAGATTTTAATATTTTTTTTTATAAATTAACAATACCGAGAAGAGGACGACCGAAAGAGAGCTGGCTGGGGCAAATGAACAGATTTCAACGATTGCATGGAATCACAGATGCTGAAATAGAAGACCGCCAAGCATACAGAAGACGATTACGATCCCACACAACACAAAACACTCAATTTCCTTCCTAATTTTTGAAATTTTATGTTTAATTTTGCTGACCTCATTGTTAAATTTTTTGACAAAAAATGAGAATTTTTTAATTCAAGTAGTTCGAATTCAAAAAAAAAATAAAGCAAGGAAGAAGATAAATTAACAATATTTTGTTGAAGCTCTTTGTAATTTTCCTTTTTCTCAATACCAAAAAAATATTTGAAAATTTTAGCCTTTAATTTTTATTCAACTTATTTTTATTCAAGCTTCTTCAATAAAAATAAATAAAAGACAAAAATAAAATAATGAATAAATAAAAATTAAAAAAAAAAATATTTATAAATTTAAATTTAATAAATTTATTTTTTTTATATATTTTGGTTTTTATATTTTTATTATATAATAGTATATAATTTATTTTTTATATTTTATAAAAAATATTAAATTAAATAAATAATTATTAAATTAATTAAAAATAGAAAAAAGATTTTTAAAAATTATTAACACCCTTTGAAATTGTTATTTTATTTTTATTATTTTTTATATTTATTTATTATTTTTATTAAAAAAAAATATTTTTAATTTTTAAGCTCCCATAACTTAACAAATCTTTAATTTTAAAAATGAATAAATAAAAATAATTAAAATATATAATAAAATAATTAAAAAAATAAAAATTATTAAAAAATTTAATAAAATAATTAAAATATATAATTATTATAAATAAAAATAATTAAGAAATACCGAAAAACATAAAAAAATAAAAAAAAATTAATAGTAAATAAAAATTAATTTTTAATTTAATTAAAATATAAAAAAAATTGAAAAAATTAAATATATTATAAAAATTCATTAAAATGTTTTTTTTTTGTCTAAAATTTTAGCTTTAAGGTAAAAATATATTTTTTTTTAATACAAATAAATAATTAAACTAATTTTAAGAAAAATAATAAATAATTTTTAAAAATATTTAAATTAATAATTAAATTTAATTTTAAAAATAAAAAAAAAAATTTAAATAAAATTTTACTTTTCTTATCATGAAATTCGATAAATATCTTCAAATGGCTACAAATCCAAATTGAAAGCATTCATCTCTAATTAAAACACATTAAAATGCAAAATCTTCTCCATTTGAATGATACATATATCATTCACTCCTAATCTGTCTCTTTTAAGATGTCTCTAAAACTCCAATTATACGGATTAATTTTGATTTGCTTCAAATTTGTCCTGAATCTCATTTCCAATATCTCTCAACTATCTCGAGTTAGAAAACGATTTTCTTTTATGACAAACTTTCTTCTCCGAATTTCTGAAGGAAAATCAAAATATTCATATATCAATCAAATGTCTCCCACACAACCACATTCAACCTTATTGTATGTTCGATGCATGAATGAGAAGGCTTATCGCACATAATTTGCGTGATGTGATGCATAGTAACGTCTTGCATTCCTTGCCTCCGTTCGTTTAAGCAGAATTTTATTGAAATAACCGCATAAATTATATCTCTGTGTGCTTCTTCTCCGAAAATCTTATCGCTCTGCTCGACGGCACGATAAAATGCACACACATTCATAAATTTGATCTTTAGCAGACACCGAGAAAATGCGCAATCAAGAGGAAATTTATCTTGATGCGGACACTGCTTATTATTAGCTATTTAATGAAATTAATTGTCTTCCGTCAGGCTTGAAGCAGACAAAAGCAGAAAGTCACATGACATCACTTTTTTTTTTTGCTGTACTTTATGACTTTTTAATCTTCTTTTCTTGCATTTTCTATTAAAAAACTTTAAAAGTTTATAACAGCATCATATATTCACGAGGAAATCCAACTTTAATGCCATATTCTTTTCATCATGCAACCTTTTGCCAGTTATTACAGATTTGAAAGGAAAACAAAGAAAGATGGAAAAAAAGTCGAGAGAAATGACGAAGGAAACGTTGCCAGAAACAAGTAATCCTTCGTAAAGAATAAAAAATGGCACTTTATTAAAATTTATATAAACATTGTTTTTTTCCACATCGCTCTCTTTCTCTTCATTTTTCCTCTTGTTACTTGGGTCTTCCTTGTTCTGTGTTTGTTTTCTTTGTCGCGTATTTAGAAAAGGCATTCTTGGAATCGAAAAGAAGTAAAGTTAACCGATTGAGGTTTTATAAGGGGTTAATTTTTTTCGATTTAATTGTTTTTTAATAATTTTTTTAGTAAATTACTTGAAAAAGAAAAATTTAAATTTATTTTAAGAGTTTGAGTTAACCTTCCATTTTCATAATTAAAATTTTCTAATTATTTTTAGTGAAATTTTTAATTTTTTTAATGAAATTTGATGAGTGATAATTTAATTTATTTTAAAATAAAAAATATTAAATTTAAAAAAATATTTTGAAATCTTTTGAATTTATGTTTTATTTTGAAATTATCTGAAAAAATATTGGCGAAATTAATTAAAAAGCTTAAAAAAAAAATAAATAAATAAATAAATAATGAATTATTTGTTAATTTAAATTTATTAAATTTTCAAAAATAAAAAAAAATAATATTATTTAGGATTTTTTTTTACTTAAACAATTATTTTAATAAAAATAAAAAAAATTTTACATAAATTTAAAAAAATTATTATACTGTAAAATTGAAGCTAAAATTCAAAGATGTCAAAAAAAAATTATTCAATTTTAAAATAAATTAAATTATTAAAAAGAAATTGAAAAGCTTCAAAACTAAATTTACTATCTCAGAAATATTCTGTGAGAATAAATTTCGCTTCTGAAGTTCAATTTTTAATTTTTTTAAAAATTATATTTTTATTTAATAAAAATATTTAAATCTAAATTTATTATTAGATAATTTTAATTAATTTTCAATTTATTTTTAAATTATTTATTTTACAATTATCAGTTGAATCATTTTAAGTAAAAATTGTTATTATAGCTAAAAATAAAATTTAAATTCATTTTCAATGCTATTTTAACCTGTTTAGGTGATAATTTAATATATTCAATTGTAAAAAAATCTTAAGAAGATCAAAAGATTTTTAATACACCTAAAAATTAACATCTTAAAATATTTATTTTTTTTTATGTTTTAATTTAACTTCAAAAAATGTTAAATTAACCTAAAAAATTTTCAATTTAGCTCCTTTGATGTTAATTTAACACTTTTAAAGGTAAAAATAATTCTTAAATAATTAAATAAGAATTATTTAAAAATTAAAAAAAAAAAAATCAAAAAAATTTTTAAATTTTATATAAATCTTAAAAAGATGTTAATTTAACTGTTTTTAGCTTCATAGAGTATCCCGATCTATCTAGCCGACCCTCTTTCTTGTCACACATAAAAAACCATTTTTCTCATCTATTTTTTAAAAATTTTATTTCCATTCCACTAAATGCATTTTATTATTATAACAACTATGGTCGTTTTATGTGTTTTTTTCCTTCTTCTTCCCTTCTTAGTATTGTTGAGGGAACCGCGTGCCATCCAGCATCGCGTCGCACACAAACTATTACAAACATCTTAAAATTTACTGCACTATAATTCTTCAACAATTGCCATGCACGACGACGGGAACGACGGTGTGTATGTTAACGACGCCATGCCACAAATAAATACTCTCCTTATAAACGAATAAAAAAGTATATCGTTTGCAATTGCAATTTTTTCTTTCCGTACGACTGCTGATTCCTTACCGCACTCGCACCCGAGACTGCTAAAAAGATTATTGAAGAAAAATTGTAGTTGGCAATGCAATATGTTGTGTCATTTGTATCCCAAGCAAGTATCTCACTCATTCACTCACTCAAGCAATGCACTTGAGTCGTTCAGATGTTTGTAATATTTTTTTTTTGTTCGATACTTCAGTCAGTCGCGTTTCATAAAAAAAGTACGCATTTGTAATAATAAAAAAAAAATACGAGAAAAGTCTTAAGATATAGTTAAGCGGATAAATAATGTGGTTGAAGAGGATGCCACGACACACACTTGTGTATTGAAAAATTTATGATATGGCATGCAAAATGCGGATGGAGTGAGCGGAAAGAAGGACGATTGTGATTCAATGTGGCAAAATAACTCTCAATGGATTATATTTGGTAAGTATCTTACACAGAAATATTTTCGGGGATTTTTTTTTGATTCTACGAAAATCTGACTAAAGAGATTTCCAAAAAAAAAAATTGATTTTAATGTAACAAGGTCGAAAAAAATAAATTTTTAATAAATTTTAATACAAAATAATTTATTTTTATTACAAAAGGAAATCAAAAATCGAGTTATGTTTAAAGTTTAATATTTAAAATTAAAATGAAATTTTCTGGATTCTACAAAATTTAAATATTTTTCTGCTATGAACTCAAGTTGTTCCTATATTTTACTTTTTGGATGTTTCAAAGGATTTTAAAACAAATATTGTTTTTGGACAAATATCTATTTTAGGAACAATTTAACTAATAACAGTTGATTAAATTAATCCTACAAGTTGTTGAAAACTATCAAAGATAAATAAAGGGCATATAGAATATTTTATAAATGCACTTTTCACATGATATGTAAAATATCTCATATGCCCTTTAATATTTAAGTAAAGGATATCATGAATATTGACAAAATATATTTATGAAAAATAAAAAAATAGGATAAAAAAATTTGATTAAAATTTAAAAAAAATATATATTTATACATAATTTTTTATTTTTTTTACTCTTAATTTTATTATTTTTTTTAAATTTAATAATAATTTTTTATACTTATTAATATTGATGTTATTATTTTTTTAAAATAATTTTTATTTATTATTGTTTTAATTAAATATAATTTAATCTCAAAAAAATAAATTAAAAATAAATAGGTAAATAATTATAATAAAAATAATTAATAATAAATAAATAATTAATTTTTTAATTATTAACAATCATTTTTATTTTAATTTTTTTTAAATTTTTTATCAAAATTTATTTATTTTAATAAATTTTTGGAATAGAATCAACACAATTTTAAATAAATAATTTTATTTTTAAAAATCAAAATAAAATTAAAGATTATTTAATTAATTAAAAAAAATAATTAAAGTAAAAATTAAAAACTATTAAATAAAAATTTAAATTAATAAGCTTGTTCAGATAAAATAATTTTATTTAATTTCATATAAATAATAAAAAAAAATATTTTTTCAAATTTCACCTTTCTGACGTCACAAAAGAAATCATTTTCATCAGAAATTCATAACTTTTGTTGATATTCCATGTCAAAAAGTAAATTTCCTTAATTTTTCCAATCAAAAAATTTAAACTTTTTCCCACAATTTGGTTCTTGTTGCAAAACTTTATATTTATTTCCATATCATGGGATATTGGAACAACATTAATTCATATCTTGTTGCCTCAGGTCTTTAAGTCGGTCAAAGTTTCCTAACCAAATATTTCTTAGGAATGTCACAAAATGAAATTCCAATTAATAGATTTGACTTTGGTTGGAGACAAAGTTTTAAATTGAATTTTTAAGATTTTTTAAAAAATATCCCGGAAATTCATGAGATATGGGAACTTTTTTAATAAGAAAAAAATTTTTTTTTTTTTTGTAAAAAGTAATAAAGTTCATTCGATGCACACACAAAGAGACAACAAATTTATTGCGTTCGGACAATAAAAGTGCTTGAACACGAGAAGAGCAAAAGTTGCGTGATTTATATGTTATTCGTACATGAGAACACTGTTTAAGGAAAAAATGTAACAAAAACTGCATGAAACTTGTTAGGTCATCTTAAAACTTTTTTTTTTTTTGAAAATTATTTATTTTCTCCTCTTGAACTTTTTTAGTTCAAAAATGAACATTTTCTCCAATTTTCATGGGGAAAATTTTTGTATAACAATTTTTTCCCTTGAAAATGTCCCTCGATGAATTCTGTTCGGAAGACATGCGCAGAAAATATTTCACGAAACCCAAAAATGAATCCCGGTAGTAACGTAGACACAAAAAAGCGGTCATAGATGAAGAAACATGATGATCAATGTAGGCCTAATACAGCATCTTTAATTCAGTGTATTGTCGACTGTCATTTGAACGAAACATTTTTTAAATCGAAAAAAGGCATTTTTTGAGAAAAAAAGAAAAAATCAAGCGGAAAAAATAAAATAAATAAAAAAAAATTGTCAACAAAAATGCCGAAAGTTGTCAAAGGCATTGATGCCCTTAAAATTCGGGAAAAGTGAAATTCTCCGAGTTTTTTGTTGTTGTCAACAGGATATACATAAAAAATAAATAAATAAATGAATAGATGTCATTCAAGAGCAATTTTCAACACACACCCACATATGTTGCTCGGAATAAAATAAATAAATAAATGTATTATGAAGGCAGTTGAGTGAATCAAATTGTGATTGTGAGGAATTTGAGAGGAAAATTCTTCCGTGTTCATCGCACGAAAAAAATAAATAACAAAAAAAAAAAATATGTGAGACAAAAAAAAAATAAAATGATGGATTTCCCATGTGAGAATATAACATACAATAATAATTTTGCTAATAATAACCGCAACAACTGCCCGACAACGAACAACGTCAAGAAAAGCGACAAAAACATCAAGCACCAACAATAATAAAATTCCGTGTGCGTGCTTTATATTTCTGATTTAATACATAAAATATTTATAAGGCCTATTTGTTATAATAACTACATTATCCTTGATACGATTTCTGCCAGACCTACTCCCACACGCATTTCGGCGTACAATATGTGGATAGAATTAATAAATAAATAAAAATAATAAAAAAAAAGTCAAAACGTGCAAACATAAAATAAATCAAGAAAACCGGGAAAAAATCCCTAAAGTTGAAGGAATAAACATAAAAAGTCAGAAGTAATTTTTACGTGGATCTCAAGTGTGTTATAAAAATTTGTATTTTACGTACAATAAATAAAAAAGTGAAAAAAAAATTTTGATTGAAGAATTAAATTAAAATTTTGATAATAAATAAAATTATAAAAAAAAAATTAATTGGATTTAAAAATAAATCAAGGTGAGTTGAAATGAAATTAAAAATCAAAATATTAAAATTTAATATTTTGAGTGACGTTAGTTTTATAGTGAATTTAATTTATTGAATTAATTATTGTTATTATATTATACTCATGTTTAATTGAGCGTATTTTAGTTAAATATTAATTTTGCTCGATATTATTATTGAATGATATGATTTACTGAAAAATTTGATTATTTGTGAATTTAATATTAAGTTTTCAGTAAATTTATTTTTTTGTACATAAAAATATTTTAATAAAAATTTAAAACATATTTTTTTAAATAAATATTTATTTTTATCTTTATATCCAAATTATACAAAAAAGTCTTTATTCTTTAAATTCCTCAAATTATTTTACGAATAAAAACACAAAAATTTTTAGTTTTAATTTTTATTAATTTTTTTTATTTATTAATTTTAAATAATATTTATTTAATTATTTAATTATTTTAATATTATATTATAATTAATTTATATTTGAAAAAAAAAATTAATATTTTATATATTTATTTAAAATAAATTTATTAAATATTAAAAGTAATTGTTATTTTAAATTTTATTTGATTTAAAATTTTATAGTTTATTATTTTTTTTTTTTTTTGATTTTTAAAATTTAATTTAAAAAAAAAATAATTTAAATATTTAAAATGTTTTTTTTTATTATTATTTTTTAAAGTAATATTTTTTAATACAATGATATTTAAAAATGATGAACATTTATAATAAATTAAATATTTTATTTTTAAAAAAATAGTTAAATTAAATACTTTAACTAAGCAAAATAAATTACTTTCAAAAATTAAAAAAAAAATTTAAGACATAAAAATTTTCAATATTTTAACAAATTTAACAAAATTATATGTAAATATTTTACAAAATTCTCATGAAATTCACATGTTTTCTAAAATGCCCTTTTATTTAAATTCACTCTTTTGTCAGAAGCTAATCTTCCTGAAATCCTTTATCAATTCATGCTTTCATTCCTTTGAACATTCTCTCATCTCTGTAACAATTTATTTATTTCATGAAAATTTTACGATGAAATCTCAAATTTATTGTGTGAAAAATGTTCAAATTAATTAACAGAAATATTTTATTTAATTCAATTTATTTACACATTTTTCACAACATCATCAAAAATATTTTTTTAAACAACCAGGCGTTAACATTATTAACTTTATTAAAATTAATTATAATTAAAAACATTTTTTTTTATTTCAATTTCAGAAAATTATAATTCAACAAGACACCATCAGAAACGCAAAAAATATACATAATTTATCAACTTCAATCGATATAACATTAAACATGCAAAATTAATAAACAAATTGCTTGTAAAAACAACGGAAGAAAACTTTCGCCGAGGAAACGATTGAAATAAATTCCAAAAGAAATCAAAGTTAAATTTTAAATTAACAGAAATTAAAGTTAAACAAGATTTTCCTCTACATCTTTTGCTACTTTATCTCGATATTCTTAACTTAAAATACATTTAATGATATTTGTATAAAAAAAAAACGAAAATTCTCTTCCTATAAAAAATATATATAAAATATATATGTCGTCGTATTTTAATGATATTAAAGAAGAAGAAGGCAAAGTGTGTACTTAAGTGTTTAATCGATTAAATAAATAATATCTGTTACGGAGAAAATCTTTGATGCAAATAGTGATACCGTAGAAGTGAGTAAGCAGAATTTTGCTTACTGAATAAATAAATAAATAAATTAGATAATAAAAGGAATTAATTACAAAGGTCAATACTCAATAAAAGCCAGCAAAGTAAAAAATTAAAGTGAGTGCACAAGAAGAGAACGAAGCAAAATATTTGTGGGATAAAATAAAATAAAATTAAATATCTAACATTTATTTTATCTCCTTCTTCTCATCGTTGCTGTTATTTTGTTGCTCTTGGCAGACAACAAGAGCAGAATTGAAAGTGAATGAAATTAATATTAAATTGTAACAAGGACAAATAAGCACCAACCAACGAGATAAGACGTCATGGAATGCTAAAAATGTCTATCATCTGACTTGATCAAGACACAGAAACACGACAGAAATTTCATTATTATCAACTCTCTCTCCGAAAAAGCAAGAAAAAAAATACATAACATTTTCCAAGATTAAATTCGTGCTACATCTCTTTCATTTTCTACCCGAAAGTAAGTCTCGATTTAATTGAAAATTGACTCGTACAACAAAAAAAAAAAATATAAGAGGAAAATTTTCTCATTTAAATTTCTATCCAACTATTTCTTGTTCCTTGTATTTTCCAAAAGGAATTCTATTTAATCGAGTAATCTAAATACATGTGAAAATAGTATATAAGAGAATTTAATGATTAAACAAAAAAAAAAGATATATAAAGTGAAAATTTGTGGTGCAGAATAAAATTCTCGTAAGAGAGAAAAAAAGTTTTGAAAAGTGAAACAAACAAGTAAGTTGTTTAATTTTTTTTTAGCAAATTATTTTATTTTTTTAAATGTATATATTTACAAAAGTTAATTAAAAAGTTAAGTTTTTCCTGAGTAATTTTTAACATTACGGTACTTTACGTTTTTGAGAGTTTTTTTTAGTCAACATTAAAAAAAATAATTAATTATGAGTCCACTCTTGAAATTGTTTAACCAACAAATTATTGTAACTTTATTTTGCATTAAAATATGAAAAAAAATTGGAATGATGTGAGATGCATTTCTATGAAAAAGTTGTTATTTTTTGTATTTAAAATTCATATATAGTTCGACGTAATTTTGTAATTACATTTTAATTATTCAAAAAAAAAAAATGTCTGAAAAGTTTATTTTTTAATATTTTAATTAATTTCATTATTGTAGTTTTGAAAATGTTATTAAAGGTAAAAAAATTTTTTTTTGAAAAGTGCTTGAAATATTTTTTTTTTAAAAAGCATTTTTATTATTTTATAAATTTTTATTAAAATTTAATTTTTTTATTAAAGCATTTTTAATAAAGAATTTGTTGAACTAAAAATAATTAAAAAATAAAATTTTTATATAAATAAAAATAAATATTTTCAATTAAATTTTAATATTTAATTTAAATATTCGAAATAAAAATTATTAAAAAAAATAAAATGAATTTAAATAATTTTAATTAAAATTTTAATTTAAAATTTAAATATTTTAAATAAAAAAATATTTTCAAATAAATAAAAATTATTTTTATTTTAAAATAATAAAATTTCTAAATTTTAAAATATTTTTTTATTTATAATTATTATTATTTTAATATTAATTTTATTTAATTTATTAATAAAATTTATATTTTTAAAAATTTGATTAAATATTAATAAATATAAATTAAATTTATTAAAAATATAATATAAATTTTAAATTATTTTAATTTTAATTAATTAAAAAAAATACTTTTAAAATTTAAATTAAAATTTAGAAAAATTTTATTAAATTTAAAAAAAAAAATTTATGTTACAAAACTTTCTATTATTTCATTAAAAACGACGAAATTTTCACCAATTTGTGTTCTTCATCAAATGAGGTCCAATTTCACGTACTTTTCAAAGCAATACAGAAATATTTGAACAATTTCTGTTATTTTCCATCATCATGCCGTGTAAATGTATGCCTCACGGCAAAATAAAGCGACAACAATGGCATAAATGAATAAGTTACAAAATATTCTTTGCATATTACAAACCGTCGTCGCACAGAATATTCCTATGTTCAACACATTATGTGTTCCTTTTGACACACGATATTGTTACGCAAAAATTCGTTCGTACAAAGGAGTTTCGTCGTTTGGGCTCAGCAAACGATATAAATGACAAAAAGCGATCTCTTCTCGTTTTTTGGGTGTGAAAATAATATTATTTTAGCTTATATGGGGTATCGTATTTCCTTCCGACCGATGCGAAGTGAGTGAGTGACAAAAAGCCTCGTATTTATTATTAGAAAAGAAAATCCTTTTTCGTATAAAGATAAATATTGATATACATTCAAATATATAATTTTACGCAAATGCACGTCGTTGTCGTCGCTCGCACGCAGAAAGAATGGAAGAAAGACATTTTGCGCGATCCTTTGACAACACATTTATGATATGGATGGCAAATAAAACGCAAATAACAATGATAATAAATATACCATCGTTTTATCACACTGTCATGTCCTCAGTCCTCTCGTTTTCTCGTTATGCCAGCGAGCGAGTTGAACTTTTGTTGTGTGCGTTGATATTGTTATGAATACTTTATTTATTTATTTTTTTCCCCATCAGCATCCTTTTCGCGTGATTTTTCATCATCGTCGTCGTCTGTTGTTGTGTTCGTAGCTCGGATGCCAACATTAATAAATAATAGCTCGCATCTTGTATACATCATCATCCGTTATAAATATTTTTTATTTTATTTTATTTTAAAAACATGCATCTTGTAACATGTTCTATACAAAAATGCTGCCCAATTAGAAAAATTGTGGTAATTATGCAAATTTGTAAAAAAAAACATCTGAAATTATCAAAATAAAAAATAATTAATTAAAAAAATATTTAAAAAAATAATTCAAAATTTATCAACAGAATTATAAAGAAATTTAATTTTAATTAAAAAATAAAAAAAAATTAAAAAATTATTATTAAAAAATTTTTTTTTTAAATTTTAAAAATTTATTTATAAAAAAATATAAGTTAATTTTAATTTTTTAATAATTATTTTTGAAATTTAATTTTCAATAATTTTAATTGATCAGAAAATATTATTTGAAAATAATGTTTGCTGAATGTTCGTATTTTTAATAAAAAAAAAAGATTTTTTATTTAATTTTTAATGTTAAAAAAAATTAAAATATTTTTTCAAATTAAAAAATATAAAAAAATTATTATATTATATTATAAAATTATTAAAAATATTAATTACAACAAAAATAAAAGCAAAAATATGAATTTTAACAAATATTTTAAAAATTTGCTTATATTTAAAATTTATAATAATGAATAAAAAAAATAAAATTTAAAAAATAAATAAATAAATAAAATTAATTAATAAATTAAAAAATATTAATAAATAATAATAATTAATATTAATTATTATTAATTAATAAAATTAATTAAATGAAACAAAAATTACTCAAATGACGAATTTAAAAAAAAATCGTAAAAAATAAATCAAATATAAAATAATTATTAAAAAAAAAGAAAAATTTATTTATCTAAAATTAATATAATTATTTTAAAATAAATTTTAAATATTTTATTAATTTTTACTAACTTATATTATTAATTAATTTAATAATAAATAATTATTTATTTTACTGCTTACAATATTATTATTTAAAATTGATTCTAACTAAATTCTTTTTTTTCCAAATAATTTTCAACTGGGCACATTGCGACATCGAACCAACGCAAAAAATTTGAAAATGAAGATAAATGAGTTGTTGTGCGTAAGTCATGCGAAAAATGGCACGTACTCCGCTGATCGAAGTTGATTCGAAACACCAAAAGTTGCCAAAATCAAATATTTAAAATGGAACAGCTGGATATATTTTTTTTCTTGTTTCAAACGAACGCAGCAAGACAAAACACGAGCAAAAACATTGTGATGCAAAACTAATAATAACTCAACTATTACATCACATCATTTAAAGTTTATGTGAGCGAAAAGTTTTTACATTAAATCTTCCTTCATGAATTCAATATTGTGTGTTCTTCTGCTGAAGAAAGGACAAGCAAATGACATTTTTTAATGTAAAACTTTTTTTTTACGAGAAATGGAACGAAATGACACAAACTATGTAAAATTCAAACTTAATTCTTTCCTTCTTTTGTTTTTTTGTCATAAAAAAAAATATTTTCTTGTCTCTGTTCGGATGATGACGAAAACGAAGTCGACGAGAAAGAAAAAAAGTTGAAAAGTTGGGAGAAAACCTGAGAATACTTTATTAATGTACCTTTTTTCATCAGTTTTTTCACAAACTAACAAGAGAAAAAAAGGATGAAAAAAAAGTTATGATGAAAATATTTTATTTTGCATATTTTGTGAACGGATATCTGCGTTTTTTGTGTCTCGCATCTCTTTTCGGAGAAGGAAAATGTGACTTTAATCACTAATCACTGATGTAAATTTTTGTTCAAACTCGACTCTATTCATTTTTTGAGCAAATAATTTTTTTTTCTTGGAAATTTTCATTCATGAAAGGATGCCATGCGCGTACTTACCACTTATTTGCAAGGAAAAATCTCATTTTTCGGATGATATACATCGCCCGACAACTCTTTGAGTAAAGAAAAGGTTAGAAACGAGACACGAGGATGATGATGATGAAAAAAAATCTTGTTTGCACAGTAATAAACAAGTAATTTGCTAAAGGAAAGGAGTCTTTAGCTGTTCTTCTTCTGCTTACATTGATTAGGAACATGACATGCGACGCGTTGTTTGAACATGAGTGAAAAAATGATTCGCAAATTCGGCGTATGATGGAAAATACGAACAAAGAGTTAATCACAAAAATAAATATTAGCTAAAAAAAGGGAGAGTAAATTTACTTTCTTTTTATCAATCAACGCGAATCACGAAAAAAAATTTTTTTTTGATGGTATGAGAGTTTTTGTAAATTACATGTTTCGTTTATTTTCGTGATGATCAAGTCCAAGAGATAATCGGATCAAGCGGGAAGATGATACGAGATTTAATTCCCACATAAAACGGTAACTAATCGTATAAGCGGTTTATGGGAAAGAGAGATATCTAATTATGATGCGGTGAAGTTAGGTTTTCTAATGGGACGCAATTAAAATTTTATGGTTTTCTGACAAAATGGGATGATTTTTTTTTTGTTTGAATTTTTGAATTTATTTTAATTAAATTAATTTTTAAATTTTATTTTAATGAATTTGATTTTTTTTCAAATAATTATTATTTTTTTATATTAAATATTTAATTTTTTTTTTACGTTTTTCTCGAAAATTAAAAATATTTTTTAAACTAATTAAAAATTAAAAATAATTAATAAATAATAATTTAAAAATAAATAAGTCTATAAAATTATTTTTTTATTAAAAAATATTAATAATTATTATTTTTTAAATGTATTTAATTAATTTTAAATGAAAAATATTTTTAATTAATTATTTTTGAAATTTATTTAAAATTAACTTTAAAAAATTATTTTTTTTATTTAATTTAAAATAATTTAATTACCTACATTTCAAAAATTTTAATTTGATTTTATTTTAAAAAATTTTTAAATTTTTATGTTTTGGTTTATTTTATTTTTTTTTACTTAAATTAACAAACATATCAGAAACATTTAAACTTACTGAAAAAAATAATTAAATAATTTTAATAAAAAAATTATTTCAATTTTATTGGAAAAAACTATCATAAAATCATCCAAAATTTATCTCGCCATAACAACCATTTCATTTCCCAAATTTATTCAATAAAATTACAAAATGGCTCAAATTTTGTATTGTTCTCCAAATCCATTATTATTATTATTATTATTTACATTCCATCGGCATTATTGCCATGCCATACAAACTCCAAAATTAGTCGCTATCATCTCAAGCGAAAACTGAAAAGCATCCGTTGATAGATAACGTTGCTCGTTCCTCTCATCCATTTATATAAGAGACAACCAGCAACAACAGCACATCATACGCTGAGGATCAATAACCTAATTACAAGCAAACATCTATACACAAAGAGAGCCACATATCATCAACATATAAGCTACTTTTGTGGCTTCAAATACCATCGTTACAATTCGTAACAGCTTGCCGGCTCGTCATCGTATGTAGTCTAATTGTCGCAACACATGTGCTCTTGTGTTAGCTACTTATGCAACGAACACCCGATAATGAATTTGTGAAACCAAAATAACCACATTAATCGATCCAATTAACAGCATTCTTCTTATGGAGTGTTTGTTTGTGGAAGCCTTTATATTCATTTAACGACGGTTTCTTCAATGAAAAATTTTCTACATAAAAAAAAACTTTTTCATGAAGATGTTTTATAAATTACCGTTAAATTGGAAACATAACCGCATTTCTAACCATTTTGAGGTTAGTTTAATTTTTTAGGTTATGTTTGTACTTTTTCCCGCGCTTTTTTAGATCTTTCCAAATTTTTCAAAGATTTTACAAATATTTTTTAAATTTTGAAGAATTAATGCTAAATATTTGGTTAGAAAGCCATTTTGCAATTTAAAAAATCTTTTTAATATTTTAAGGTTATATTATTTTTTTCCCGCCTTTTTTAAGATCTTTCACGAATTGTCTAAAATTTTGCAAATATTTTTTATATTTCAAAGAATATATGCCAAATTTGTTGTAAGAAAACAATTTTTGCTTTAAAATAGGTTCTTTAATATTTTTAGGTTATGTTAATTTTTTCCCGCCATTTTTTAGATCTCAAAGATCTTTAACTTTTTATTAAAATTTTATTAATTTTTATGAAAAAAGACTTAAATGCGGTTATAAAATCATATTTTTTCATAAAATTTTCGAAATGCGGCAAAAAAAAACGAGGGAACAGACGAATAATAAGCAACCTTTCACACAAGCAATTGTGTTACCTTAAATTATTGTTATTTCACTTCTTTCGTTTCTTACTTTTCGCGTTCGGTTCACGTCTCATATACGCATGAAATCACGTGGATTCTGCCGAAAATTTCTTCTCGCATCAAATTTGTAAGCATTGCACGGCGCAGACAAAAACACATGAAAAAAAAAAGGATTTCAAAAATGTTCCATGTAGCGAGTAAGGGAATTAACGTTTTATTGATATAAGCCGAGACAATCATCTTTTGTGCTCTTTTTACCCGAGTAAATTTGCTACACATGCTCGTCAGATAAAGAAGAGCATCATCAGGATCAGGTGTTGTAATGTCTGCACGCAATTAGTTGGGATTTACGCCTTTTTCCCTTTTCTTCAATGCGTATTTCCGCTTTTTGTGTGGAAATGTTATTTGTTATTGTCTTGCGTCAAAAAGAGGAGATTGATTGCAAAACCAGGAAATTGTCGACGGGAGTTTGAGACAAAGGTCACAAATGACAATTTTTCATCGTGACAAGGTTCATCTATCAACGAGAAAAACCGAAGATGATTCCGCAGAAAATTTCGACTGCCATGATTAGAACCATGATTAAGGTCATCATCGAGTACGAAGAAAAAAAATAATAAAAAAAAAACAAAATGCGAATCGTTCTCTGTAATAATGATTATTGCGTCTCGTTGATGTTCTTGTTGTTGAATGTTCAGCAAGCTAGCGTGATGTTGTATTTTTTTGGTTGGTATGAAACCGAAAACAAATTTATTCAGGGATGTAGATATCTAAAAAATACAAAAAAAAAAATAAATTGAAAAATTTTTTAAAATAATATTTTTTGCTTCTTAAATAAAAATAATAATAAATATATTTCAAAAATTTAAATAAATTTATTAATTTTTTTTTTAATTTTATTTAAAATTTTTATTTAATTATAGTCAAATTTATTTTTTTAATGAACTTTAATTTTTTATTTAAAATATTTTTCAATACACTAACATTTCTAAAAAATTAAAAAAATAAATAAATAATTAAAATAAAAATGTTAAAGAAAATTTTTATATCTAAATTTTATTTTTTATGAATTTCATTTAATATTCAAAATTTTTTAAATTAAAAAAATCAAAGAATAAAAAATAAAATATTTATTTGTTAAAAATAAAATAAATAAATATTTAATTTAAAATAATTATTTTTTCTAAAATTACAGTAAAATATAAAAAAATGAAAAAAAAATAATAATAAAAATTTAAAATAAAGAAAAATATAATAAATTTTTTAATAATAAATTTAAAAAATAAATTAGTATTAAAAATTTAAAATAAAAAAAAATAATCAAAAAATTTTAATAAAAAAATTAAAAAAATGAATTAATATAATAAAATAAATCTAAAAAAAAATTATTTATATTAAAAATTTAAAATAAAAAAAAATAAAAGTTTTAATAAAAAAAAAATAATTAACAATAATTTTTAAATTAAAAAAATAAAAAAAACAATCACTTACATAAAAAATATTAAAGTTTAATAATAATTTTTACAAGTTTTCATTTTCATTATACAACACTGATACATTTTTAATTCAAGTATGTTAGCCGAAATTACAGACATCAAGATGGAATTCAGAAAATGTTAAAATACGAAGTGCTCAGAGCAATTTTTCTATTTTTTTAAGCAATTTGGGTTAAAGCAAAAAATAAAAACGGATGGAATCAGCAAAAAAAAATCGTTGTAAGATTAAATAAGACAAGACCGATCTCTTGTCTTTGTCTACGAAAAACAGAAAAAAATGTCAAAAAATTCCTTACCATCCTACATAATTACGTCGAACACATCTCTTCGCATGTTGTTCATCCAGCAGCAAGTATACGAATCCTTTTCAATTACACAGTTTGGTGAACTTTTATCCAAACTTGAAGTCGCAAAACAAAAAAAAAAGCTGATGATTACTCTATATGCCTATCTATCTATCCATTGCTATGATTATCGCTTACTTGCTCGCTTTGACGCACACTTTCATCATCATTTTAACCGCCATTTCGCCACACAAACACACAGAGGATGTGAACGCCTCTCCGCCACTAACGAACAAGATCATCTGTTTTATCGTTTCATCGTCTCTTGGTTGCTTGCTGCTGCTTTTGCTGATGATACGCCACATATTTAAAGTTATTTAACGGATTCAGTCATTTTACGTCCTTTTTTTGTGATCCTTTGCAGTTGCTGCAAAAATGCTAAATTTTATCCAACACTTTTCGTGAAAATTTTTTCAATGCGAGAAAAAAGTTCGAGTTGTCGTCGTCGTCATCCATCCTTTTGACAAACCATCCACACAGGCCACAAATACGAGTCTGTTATAAATAATAAATAATGTGAAAAAATGTGTAACGTACGCAAAAGAATTTTCTTCTTTTCGACAAAAACTCGAAAAAAAAGAGAAAAAAAATGCTTTGATAAAATTGATTTTTTTCTTCTCTTCTTTCGTATGAATTTTCCTCGTGCTGCCCATAGTTTGTGGTAAAATGACGCATT
This sequence comes from Culicoides brevitarsis, assembly GCF_036172545.1. Classification (NCBI taxonomy): domain Eukaryota; kingdom Metazoa; phylum Arthropoda; class Insecta; order Diptera; family Ceratopogonidae; genus Culicoides; species Culicoides brevitarsis. Next base: position 4,790,778 of record NC_087086.1, on the reverse strand, counting down.
TAAGACATAAAAATTTGTCTTGTGACCGAAAAGTTTGTCATCTGAACTTTTATCCATATCTCCTTCGCATCACTGACAAACTATTGTTGTTATTGATGCCGATCAGCCACAAAGAGTTGAAAAAGAAAAAAAAAACTCATTAAGCATAAAAATTCATGAAATGCGCTCCTATCTCGTAATCTAAGCAACTTCTGATTAGCTTTTGTTATAAATGTGTTTTTTTTTCTGCGGATTAAAGCACTTTAGCACAGAGAAAAAAAATAAAACAGAAGGAGATTACGAACAAAAAAAAAATAGAAAATAAGATAAAGCTTCGTGTGTGTGGTAATCATTTGTTTTCTAATAACAAACAGGATAACGCTTAACGGCGGTGTCACAGCGGAAAATTGTGACTTCCGAAAAAAATTATTCTGATTGGGTCTTTATTATTCAGTGATTGCCTATTGGAGCAAAAATAAAATAAAAACGGAAATAATAATGGCATTAATTAGTGATTAATGAATTACGGGAATTAGTGAGGCGTCCATTTCGAAGATTAATGTAGAAAAACTGTCAGACATTCAGTTTTGCAAAGGTATTTTTTTTCGTGATAAATAAAATTCGGATTAAATGACAAATAAATTCAAATTAAATTTTCATGTGAATTTTATTTAATTTTTATTTATTGTCTTTAATTTGAATTTTATTGGAAATTAAAATAATTAAATTAAAAAACATTTTTAATATTTTATAGAATTTTTTCTTGTAATTTTTTTTAATTTTCCTGAAATTTATTTAATTTATATTTATTGCATTTATAATATTTTTTTATGGAAATTCAAAAATAAATGAATAAAATAATTAATTATTTATATAATTCAATTTTAATTATTTTTATTTATTTATTTTTTTTTGTAATATTTTATACAATTTTTTCTTTAAAAAAAAAATTAAATTTTCACGAATATCATGAATTAAATTTTCTTTACTTTTTATTGAATTTAAAAAATAAGTGTTTTATGGTAAATAAAAATAATTTAATTAATTAAATATTTATATAATTAAATTTTAATTTATTTTTTTTTTATTTTTATAAAGATATTTTAATTTTTTTACAATTTTTTATTTAATTTCTATTTATTGGATTTAAATAAAAAATTTTTATTGAAAAAAAAAATATTAAATTTATTTATAAATTTTAATGAAAAATTAATTGAAGTATTATTGATTTTTAAAATATTAAAATTTTTTAAAAAAATTAATACAAATTTTGTCTGCTACAAATTTATTTATTTTAAGAAAATAAAATAATAGTTTTAATTCGTTTTTATTATTTTTTTTACTTTTAAGTAATTAATAATTTAAGAAATTATTAATTTCAATAAAAATTTAATAATTAAAGTTATAACATTTTTCAAAGAAAAATTATTTTTTTTTTAAATTTTTTTTAACACAATTATTTTTCAATTTAATAAAAATTAATTTTTCTTTGAAAAATGTCATAAATTTTATTATTAAATTTATATTAAAATTAATAACTTATCAAATTAAATTTAAATTAAAAAAAAATAATAAAAACGATCAAATAAAATTATTTTTCAACTCAATATTTAATAAATTTCAAGTTCATAAATTAATTCAATTTTATTAAACATTTTCATGTTCATCAAATTTTATATTTTAACAAAAAAAAAAAAGGATTCAAAACTCGAGAAAATTCTATAAAGAAGAAAAAAATAAATGGAATAAATTAACCTCAATATTTTCTTCGTACATTTTCATTAATTTAACATAACATTAATATTATCTTAGAGAGGTTGCTAACGCGCACATACACTTTTTTTCATTATTTATTATTAAAATATTTTTATTCAATTTTCCAATTTATTTTTTTGACAACGAATATTTTTTATAATTTTTTGTCGCTTACATTCGACGAAAAAAAAAACACGTGAAAAGCAATTTTTATCATTTATGAAAAGAGAGCGAACGAGAGGAAAAAAAAGTTAGGGAAGCAATCCAATATAATAAAAATATTGGGGAAACAATCACCGACAGCTAACAACAACAACAACAAGCGAAACGCACGACGACGACGACGACGCGGGGTGTAGTCTATCAGCTGAATCATAATAAATAAATAGATGAAAAATAATAATAATAATAGGTGTGCGCGGGAACGAAAAATGGAGCACGTATCCCAAATCATATGAATTTAATGTGGATGGGAAAAAAATAAATTGAAACGTGCTTGTGTTGTTGTGTACCGGAGAAAATTAAATGTTTATCAGATTTTTTTTTTAAACATCGAGCGCGCCCCATACTCGTGAGCTCACATAAAATAATCAACTTGATAATATTTTCTAACGCTATTTGCTGCCTAAGCCGAGCAACAACAACATAACCTACAAAATTTATTTTACCTAGTTCCCTTTCCTTTTATCTCTCGGTGTTAAGTTTGCGTTTAACATCGACGAGCGAGTTGTGCAAAATTTTATGCCCATATAAAATATATTTAGGTAATGCAAAGGCGCCTGGCAAAAGAGAAACAATTTATTGCTCGAGACCAGAAACATAAATGTTTTTTAACAGGATCAAGACAACAAAAATTGGAACTCTGCTACGCTGCGAAAGAGATAATCCAATTTTGGTACCCTTCGTATTTTTTATTTATTTTTTTTTTCGTGAACATCGTTTGAAGAGAAGAGTGAACGAACGAGACTATTTATTAGAAAATTCGTAAATAAATCGGCAATTTATTTGTATTTACAGAAATAAATATAGGTTTGATGCGTCATGATGATGACAAAAGTCTGATTGGAAATTGACAATTTGAGAAATTTCGAGGAATTTTATAATTTTTTTTAATTTACCAAAAAAAATATTTTAATTTAAAATTTAAAGTTTTTAAAAAATTTTTCTAAAAATTTAGTTTTTTTAGAATTTTAATTTTTTAAAACTTTAAATTTAAATTTTTTGCATACCAAAAAAATTTATTTTTCTAAAACTTTTAAAATTTGAAAAAGATTTTATAAAATTTTTAAAATTTGAAAAAGATTTTATAAAAAAAATATTAAAAAGTTAATCTGAAATAATATAAAGAAAATTTTTAAAAATTTTAACTGAGTCATATTTTTTTTTAATTTTTAGGAGTTTTTCTAATTTATTTTCATTTTTACTTAAAATATTGAATTTAATTTTTTTTTTAATTTAAAAATTTTTATTTTTTTTATTTATTTTTTTTTAATTTTCATAATAATTAAATCTTACAAAATATATTTTTATTTTATTTTTAAGTTTCTTTATTTAATTTTTATTTTTTTTTTATAAATAATTTAAATTTAATTTATTTATTTTTTTAAATTTTTCAATTTTTTTTAAATTATTATCTATAAAAAAAATATTTTTGAATTTTAAAATATTTTATTTCAATATTTTATTTTTTAAGTTGTAAAATTATTAAAAAATTTTTTTATTTTTAATTTTTTTAATATTCTCTTTGACTTTAAAATTTTTTAAATTTATCCAACTTTTCATATTTTTCCTTTGAAATGCGAAAAACGAAAAAAAAGAGAAATCGCAAATCAGATCAAGAGCAAAGCTCATCAAGTCATCATCATCAGAAATGTGATAGATAAAGGAAATGAAATTTTCGTTTTCACATGAGGGAAAAGGAGAAAGAGAGAGGCAATGCGACAGCAAAAGATTATCTCTTGATTTTAAATTAAACCTGGTAATGATGTACCTGCGCGCCATGACACAACAAACAACCAGGAGTCGCATAACAACTTTACTCATCGCTCGTTGATTGTTATAATAACGTCATTTGATACTGTACTCACCTGTTCTGAGACAATTTTAGGTTAAACGTCTATTTCTCCGTTGTTGTTGTTGTGTTATCCTTTTTGATAATGCCATGTAAACGGATTCTCATTCCAATTTATTCCATTAAATTTATCCTTTTCATTTTGTTTACTTTTCCGCCTGCTTCTTCGTCGTCGTTTCGTGTGTTGTCGTGTGACATCTTGCATCGACCCTCATAAAAGAGTTAACTTTGTCCATGCTCGAAAAAGTACTTGAATGTTAATAAAAATGAACGTAAAATCTTCAATTCAATTTAATCTTCATTATGCTGGTTCTGTAAAAGCAAAAAAAAACTGATATGACAAGAAAACGAGGCAAAATGGAGAAAACGGAAAAGAAAGAGGACCAAAAAACGACCCAAAACTCTTTAAAAAGGTGTTAGGTGTTAATGTTGGTTGTTTTGTATTATCGGGCGGTAGGGCGATACCCGAAGCAATGACGGAGGATACGGAAAATCGGCAAGAAAATGACAAAATAATAACAAATGTTCACATAAAATCAAAATTGTTTGCGAGAATTCGAGGTCTAATCCGCCAATTGTACGGCGTTACAAAAAAACCTGAAGGCGTTTCATTTTTCTACGCGAACAATGAGAGAGAAGAAAAGCGGATTTTGGGAGAATTTACGTCTTTATCAGCGTCATAATTTTCCGCTGATTCCCGGAATCGCCTTTGATGCTTTTTTTCTCATGAATTTTCTTATCAGGCTCTCATTGAAATTTTCAGAGAATATTTTTTGTTTTTTTTTTTTGAAAGAAAAAAAAATTCTTAAAATTTCAATGAAATCTTGATAAGAAAAAATTCGCATTAAATAAGAGTTTACAAAAAAATGTTCATGGTTTTATTTTCTTAAATTTTAAGTTTTTTATTTTTTTTAAATTATTTTTTTTTTTATTTTTTTAAAATTCTTTTTTTATTATTATTTTTTATTTTTAAATTTTATTTTTTTTTTTTTAATTTTTTTAATTTTTTAATTTTTTTATTTTTTTTAAATGTTTAATTTTTAAAAAATTATTTTTTTTATTTTGCATTAAATTTAATTTATTTTAATTTATTTAATTTTTTTAATTTTTTTTAAATTTTAATTTTTTTTTAATTTAAAAAAAAAATATTTTTTTTTTATTTTTAAATATTTTTAATTTTTAAAAATTTTCCTTTTTTTTAATTTTTAAGATTTTCTTGAAAGTTTTAAAATTTTCACACACTTTAAAATGCTGAAGACGAAAATAAAAAAAAATTCTTAAGAATCTTCTTTTGTAAAATTTCAATAAAATCCCGATAAGAAAAAAATTCTCACATTAAAAAAAAGAGTTTACACAAAAAAAAAATGTTCATTGTTTAATTTTCCCAAAGAACATTATCATCCCTATCATCCATTAACAGTTAAATGTGATGAAAATTGTCATCATTTGCTCCGATGATGGTCAAGTGTTGATTGTACAACAAAAAAAAAATTGTCATAAACGAGACACTTTCCAAGAAAAAATGGGGTTATCTCGTTTTAATTTTAATCAAAATTAATGTTTTTATTCCGTTTGCACCCACATTCAACAATACAAAAGAAGCCCGACAGATAAACATTCATTTAATTAATTATTTTCAGTTTAATTTTCACAAAAAAAAAAAAAAATGGGAGACAAAAAAATGTCGAAGCCCCAAAAATGAAAAAAAAAAATTGAATTGAGAGATTAACACGTTTCAGACAGCCTTTTGTTCTCTCTGTGTGTGTGTCGGTATGAAATTAATGCCATTATCAAGGGGGGCGTAGGTGTTTAATTTGTTCGTACGCAAACATTTGTCACCCCAAAATGTCTCGAATAAACAACGGAACAAGAACGCAGCATTCGTAAGAGGCAGACGACTGCCAAAGACGAAGAAAATGTAAATTTATTACATTTGTACGAATGAGAAATGCTCGTCATTTGTATTAATCTTGTCGTTTTGTGTGTCATTTTCGATGATGAATTTACTTTTGTCTTTTCCGTCGAAAAATTTATCATCATGCGACTGACACATAAATAAAATATTTTCTCTCTTGAATATTTGATATTTTTCAATTTATTTATCCTAATGAAAAGTAAGCTTGATTTTTGAGAGACGAACACTTTGTCAATCATCAAGTTACCATCCTACGTTTTGTAATCGCTTCTAAATTATGATAATTATTTATAAACTTTCCTCATTTATTATAGAAAGTTATTAACATGTGCCTTGTGTGTGAATTTTGTTTATTTTTGCGAAATGTTGCGATGTTTTATTTATCACACGGATTTGGTTAATTAATCAAAAATTTTAGTGATTGTCATGGTTGGTGATTAAATTTGCTGTCATGCGATGTTTTTTCGTGTTTGAAAGAAAAAACTGATGGAACAGCAATTTTAAAGAAAAATTTCGTTTTACTGAAGATTAACGAACGTTGACTGCTTTGGCAATTATTGAACATGAGACTTAAATTTTTTACTTTAAAGTCTTGAGAATAAATTTTGATCAGCAGATAAAATATTTTTTATAAGCAGTTTTACACTAAAATAGTCTTTTTTTTATTAATTCTTTTATTTAATTATTTTTTAAAATTTTATTATTTTTTTTGATTATTAATTCAGTTTTTTATTTTTTTTGAATTAATTAAAATTTTTACGAAAAAAAAAACTCAAAATAGTTTTAAAAAAAATAAAATTATTTATCAAATAATTAAAATGAATTAATTTATTAATAATTTTAAAATTAGGTAAATATGTACCTATATTAAATTAAATTTAATTTTTCACTAAAAAAATTTTATTACGAAATATTAATTAAAAAAAAAAATAAATGAAAGATTTCAATTAAAATCATATTATAGATATTATAAAACTATTTCATTATAAAAATTAAAAAAAAATATTAAAAAATATTATTAAAAATTTATTAATTATTTTTAAAAAATAAGACCAAATAAAAATAAAAATTTTTAATTTAATTAATTTATTTAGCGAAATAAAAAAAAAATACTTAAAAAAATAATGTTAAAATTAATAATAAATTCATTAAGTTTTAAATATTTAATAAATAATTTTATAATTATTTTAAATAAAATTAATAAAAAAAAATAAAATAAAAGTAAAGACTGTTTTTGTGTATTTAAAAACAAAAATTCGGTTTCAGATGATTCAAAAATTTTTAGTTTCTCAGGTTATGTTAAATACTTAAATTTTTGAGGTTTTAAACAAAAATCTAATAATAATTTAAGCTTTTGATATTAAATAAAATTTTAAATAATTAAATTATACAAAAAAAAAATTATTTTGAATCAAAGTTAAATTTTGCTATTTCTCTTTAAGATTTGACATTCGTCTATTTTTAGCTTAAAATTTCATAAAGAATTTTCAAAGCCACATCAAATGAGTAATACTTCCTCAAAAAATGTTTGGCATAATTTTCTGTACGAACAAATTTAATAAAAACCTGATTCTGATGGCAAAAATTCCTCATAAAATAGTTTTAATTTTATTATCACTTACTTCCTATTTTTGTATACGAGACAAAATAAAAACTTGCATATGAGACCGAAAGTTGTGAAACCATTTACTTGTCTCATATCTCATATTCACATCTCCCCTCGCATGCATCGTCGCCATCGTCTCCATACCAGAACATAGTTTGACAAGGTTTTTCTCTCCGCTCTCTGTATAATTTAATCTTTCTTGCTTGCAGCGGCAAACAGTTATAAGGCCATGATCAAACCATTATCGCATTACGGGACGAGATAAGGCTACAACTGGCAAGGTATTAGAACATACAGAAAAAAATACCGCAAAACACATACACACTCTCGATTTTACTCCGGAGTTAGTTCATGTTGCCATGCTAAAAAGGGAAAAATCGTATAAAAAGCAACTGTCCTTTAAATGTGTAATAAAACCAATTTACTGACCACCCAAATGGCATTTTCCATTTACGTCTCTGTTTCTCTCTCTCTCGTAACTCGTCGTGTGTTCGTCGTTGGAAAAGTGTCGTACTTTGTATGTGCCGGAGACATGCAGCGAGACCACAAAAGCAAGGCAGAAAGCATAAAACATTTATGGAATCACGACAGTCCAACATATACAACGTTGTCGACAATTTTCTCAATTCATTCATAATAATAATAATAATAATAAAAGGAGACTTGAATGGGTTTCATAGCATTTCATACGAATGTGTGTCATGTCTAGATGAGAAAAAATTTTTGTTGTACAACTTTTTCATGCACACGAAGAATTTATGAACACTTTTAGTGGCGACTAACCACAACGAATGTAAAAATGTTGAGAATTTAACTCGTGCCTTTTGTAAAATTTACAGCTCTTCTCAATTTCAATTAACAATCCCCCGCATCCACACGGAAACACGTAGCAAGGGGATAAAAAACACAAACCGGACCCCATTTATTTATTTAATGGGCGGCATAATTAGAATAGTTTTTGGTTTTTGTGATAAATTTTATTTTGTTCTCAGATGTGACTCGAACCCAAAGCAATAAGCAAACTTTTTTAAACTTCCTTCAATGCCTTTTTTTGTAGTTAAATAGAGTTTTCATTAGTTGACATCTTAATTTATTATGCAAAGTCTTTATTTATTTATTACATTAATTTTGCGATATACAGCAAAACCGCATCAAGTAAGAGTATTGAAGTTTATACATAGGGCGGAAAAACAAACTCTTGTGTTTTATTTCTCTCGCATTTGTTCTTGTATGTTGCGTATTTATTTAAATTGTTTTACAACTGCAGTAAATTGTACATATTTTTTGTAGCATAGAACGAATTCCATGCGATACAGTTTCAAATATTTCGCAAATTGAGTTGTTTTTATGCGAAATTTATCTGTTGGAAGAACAAAAAGTTGTCTCGAATGGCAATTAGTCATATTGAAAATTAAACACAAAAACTGGAGGCGCCTTGTTGATTTTTTTTTGTGTCTGAATTGCACTCAGGAGATTAAAAAAATATGTATTTTTGCTTGGTTTGGATTAACTGGAAAAAAATTTAGATAAAAAAATACAAATTTTTACCTTTTTGAATTTTCCCGCCAAAATTTAGATCGTTAGATCGATCAATACAAAAAATGGAGGCGCCTTGTTATTTTTTTTTGCTGAATTGTACTGAGGAGATTAAAGTAATATTTTTTTTTTGGTTTGGATTAACTGAAAAAAAAAGAAAATACAAATTCTTACCTTCTTTCCCGCCAAAATTTAGATAGATCGATCTGCACAAGAAATGGAGGCGTTTTGTTATTTTTTTGTATATTTTTGTTTGGTTTGCATTAAGTTAAAAAATTTAATAGAAAAAAACAGAAATGTTTACCTTTTTGGATTTTCCCGCCAAAATCTATATTGTCAGATCAACTGATCGATGATTGCTTGAAATTTTTTCGATAACCAACAGAGGGTGTCTTTGTTCTATAAAAAATGCATTTAAATCATGTATGTTTTAATCTTTAATCCTAAAAACATTTTTAAAGCTTAAACTTGCATCTCCAATGCTAAAAATGCAAACTTTTCTCGTAAAAACCATTTGTTCATTGTCATCTGAACAGAACGCATCCATCAAAACTTTTCCTAATTACCATCATCATGCAATATGTAACTGCGGCGCCTCTACCATATAAAATTTACACTTATCTATTAAAACCCACTCGACTTAAACAACATTCGAATCGAAGCAAAACTTTAAAATCATCATCAAACATTTAGGATAATCCTTTCTGCATATTTAATGTCCATTAAAAGCTCAGTATTTATAAGGTACTTGCGCGCAGTTTTTGTTTTGTTTTGGTCCCCAAATGAATTGATTTTTATCTTTTGTCTGTCCTTTAAAAGCAAATCTTCTAAAAATGGAAAAAATACGCTTACCTTGTTTTTTCTACTTTGTTTTTGTACAAAAAAAGCTCCTCTTATTTTTCATACCGCACCGCTTCCCAAAGGCACTCAATTTTCGTTATAAATATTCTGTCAGAAGAGGAAAAAAAATACAAATAAAAAAATGAGTAAAAAAACTCGAGCAAAAGTTATTTTTCGCCTACGTCCTTCGTTCGTTGTTTACGCCATTTATTTATTTATTTTCATTTGTGAAGCACAAAAAAAGAGTAGAAAAAGGAAAATCTTTGTTTATTTTGCAATCATTTACAAAAACATACGTGCATCCAAGCATCGGTCAGTGTCATGTCATGTTGGAAAAGGTTAGAATTATGTTGATTTAAATGAGTCTCATTTGAGAGATAAAAGGATTTCAGCTCATTACACGAGCAAAACACGAAGCTTAACGTGAAAAAGGGACAATGTGACATGTTTTAAAATGGAATTTAATCTACGTCGCTTTTATTCGGATTGAAATGCGAAATGAATTGAAATAACCGGAAGCGCTAAAATCATTCAAATTAAAAGCGTTGGCGTGATTCGTTCAGTTATTCAAAGAAAAAGATTGAATTTCTAAAACAAAAGATTTTTTTTTAGATTGAAATCTTGCTTACCTGAAATCCATCAAAGTTCGCTCTTAACAAAGAGAGGTTCGGAATCCAATTTTCGAATTAAATCAGAAAAACTCAGAAACATCTGTGTTATCATTCAAATTAATCCGAATGTTTGTTGCTCTCCATCTCCGGGCAACGTCTGTTGTCTTGATTGAACCATAGACAACAATAACAAGGCAGCAAAAAAAATTGCATAAAATCCAATAAATCTCCTCTGCACTGAATGTTGAGTAATTTTTATGTGGCGCGCGCCTGGAAATTGGGAAATTGAAATGCAATCTATACCTTCCTCCGTTCCGTCTTTCATTTATTATTTTATTGAAGGAATTGCTCGACGAAGCTACATCTTTGGTACGAGGAAATGGCAGCAGGTACAATATTAGATTTTTGCAACGAACATTCAAATTCTGCTCTCTCTCTCTTTTACAAATTCCCAATTGCAATTCGCACACGAAAAATGTATGGAGTTGTAGAGATGAAATTCGAAATAAGCAGAGGGAATACACTGCAAGTTCGTACATGAGGAAAATGGAAAGAAGTGTACACGACGCAAATTTTTCAAGTTTTCCTTTTGTTTGTTTGTTCGTCGAGAGTAAGAGCAACAACACACGAAAAAAAAATTGTGATAGATGTATTTTGGTATTATTTTCACATTCAAAACAAATATTTTCCGGTTTCAATTGGGCATTGCATAACGGAGAGTACATTGAGGAAGCTCACAGTGAATTTAAAGTTGCTGATATTCAGACCGAATATTTTTCATTAGTTTCAAAGATTTCGAATTTAGATTTTAAAGTATTAATTTGTTTTTTTTAATACTGAAATTTTTTTCTTGAGGTCTTAAAATTAATTCTTGAGGTCTCAAAATTAACTCTTGAGGTCTCAAGTTTAATTCATGAGGTTTCAAAATTAACTCTTGAGGTCTCAAATTTAATACTTGAGATCTCAAAATTAACTTTTGAGGTCACAAATTTAATACTTGAGGTCTCAAAATTAGCTCTTGAGGCTTCAAAAGAAACTCTTGGGGTCTCAAGTTTAATTCATGAGGTTTCAAAATTAACTCTTGAGGTCTCAAATTTAATACTTGAGATCTCAAAATTAACTCATGAGGTCTCAAATTTAATACTTGAGGTCTCAAAATAAACTCTCGAGGTTTCAAAATTTACTCTTGAGGTCTCAAAATTAACTCTTGGGGTCTCAAATTTAATACTTGAGGTCTCAAAATTAACTCTTGATGTCTTAATTTTTTTCGTGAGGTCTCAAATTTAATTCTTGAGGTCTCAAAATTAACTCTTGAGGTTTCAAAATTTACTCTTGAGGTCTCAAAATTAACTCTTGGGGTCTCAAATTTAATACTTGAGGTCTCAAAATTAACTCTTGATGTCTTAATTTTTTTCGTGAGGTCTCAAATTTAATTCTTGAGGTCTCAAAATTAACTCTTGAGGTCTCAAATTTTTTCTTGAGGTCACAAATGAAACTCTTGAGGTCTTAAATTTCTCTTTTAAGGTCTCAAAATCATTTTCTTCCATTCCGCAGAGCTTCGATAGCTCTCTGTGGTTAAACATGGCAAGGCAAAAACAACTTTGAAAGGTGCCAAACGAAATAAAATCATATGTAGATTCAATTTCCAATTTATATATTTTTACAGTTTAAAACTTTATGGTCTTTCTTTGTTTTTATGTTCTGTGTGCGAGCGCCTTCTATGATATCACTCACATGGGAAATTACTTTCCTTCGAATGTGTTCAAAGCGTTATACTGGAAAGCTGCCAAGCCTTACCTGTGCAAAAGTCCCCTTTAAAAATGGAAAGTTTATGACACACTTTCTCGCTTACGCCGGAAAAGTAAACGGAAAACAACTTAACTACAAAAACCAAAAAAAAAAACATTGGTGAAAACGTAAAACTTTTCAATAAAATAATGTTTGTTTTTCCTCCGTTTTCAACTCACTTTGACTGGAATGTAATTGTTTTTGTGTCACTTTTTCATGTTGCTATGTGCATCCGATTCGTGTCGAATAAATAAAACTTTTACTCAGGTCAGTTTGCCAACCATTTCCGAATGACTAAAGCGATGGAAGAGTTTCCAATTTAAAATTCAATTAGAAAATGTTTGCTTGTTGCTTCAATATTTATGGTCGTTTCTAATAAAATTCTGAATAAATGATACCGAGAGCAGCTTAGAAACATGAAAGATTGCAAGCTTTAAATGACTTTTCTACTTTAACAGGAAGAAATTCTATGATGAATTACACGGAAAACTTTTTTGACGTTGTTAGGTGAAGAATGAAAAGTAATTGAACCGTAAATGTAATTTTTTGTTAAAAAGTAATAAATTACAAAACGACCTTGAACATAAATTCCGTTAATACAAAAGTTTCGTAAATTAAAGTTTTAAGTACAAAATCGTCAAAGACCTTTAATTCGTATTTTTTTTTCAGGTAGCAAAACTTGTAAATATTCAAACATCCGAAAGCCATTGGAATTATGAAAATGTTTGTCATTCCGCAAAAAAATATGTACAGTCGAATAATAAATAAACATCGTTCGGTTCCTTTTTTTAATACGAAATACGTTATGCCCCACAGCTCCTGAAATGTTGTTATTTTTTTTTCGTTTCGAGAAAAATCTCGCACAACTTTTTCGGCAATAAAGATAATTATTCAACGAGCGATATCTAAATCAGTATTTTATGGTACTATTTAAATATCTTTTTTTCGTACGTTTTAAATTATTGCCAATTTTAACAAAGTTTCAGAAACTTTTTTTTTGTATCTCTTTCCATTTCCTTTCCCTAAATTGAATACAAATGAAGCGAAAAACAATGTTTGGGAAAGGAAAGAGTATAATTGGGAGAAATTGATAACAATTTATGTTATTTGTTACAAATTTTTTCAATTTATTTTTTTTATATTTGTTATCATTTGTTTGTTTACGCGTTGATAACCTGCAAATTGGAATATGGTTTCCTTTGATGTTTTTTGCTGCATTAAAAATGCTTTGTATCAACGAGTTATTTTTTAGGCTAACAATCGAAAATTGAATTTTAGATGAAAGCCTACAAATTTAATAAAACAATTAAAAATGTCAAAGAAATGAATTTTTTACATATAATATAAATGATATTTTAAAAATTCCAATATGGCGGCAAAAATTTAAAAGTTTCAGGGTTGTTTTTTATTTTTAATAATGGCGGTTTTGAACTTTGAGGTTAAGATCATTTTTTTGTATTAGATAAATATGGATGGCTCCACAGCGGATCTCAAGATCCTATTGTGTATTTTTTTGTATTAAAAAAAGATCCAAAATATATTTAATAAGATAAGAAAAAATTAAAGATCTTTTCTGATCTAAAGCGATCTAAATATCAATCAATTGATAAGATCGTTTGATCTTCAGATCGCTTTAGATCGGAAAACATCTTTAATTCAAAATTTTTGATCTTTAACGATCACTTAATAAATATCTTTTGGATCTTTAATTCAAAAAAAAAATCTAACCTCAAACTAAGATCTTTCTATATCTTTGTTTCACCGTCAATTATTTTCAAAACAACCATGAATCTTATAGATCAGTTTTTAGCCGCCATCTCTAAATTTTTAAATCTCTTGGATTAAAAAAAACTACAATTGTAAATATTTGTTCACCTAAAACTCATAAATACTGAAGGACCTTCTCCAATAAAAAAATGTTTGAACTATTTTCCCGCTATTATTACATTTTTTAACTTGAAAAATGTGCTTCGTACAAAAAAATATTTGATTCATCGCAGAGCGTTTACACTTTGGGAGAAACGAATTTCTATACATTTGGCAAAACTACAGAAAAAAACGAGTAATTTTTCATTTGAATTTTATTCGCATTTATTTTTTATATCCCCTCATCCATTCAGTTGTTTGTATTTTTTTTTTTATTTTTCATGTTCATGTTATTTTCTGATGTTCGAGAGACAAGGCAAGGCATCGCAAAATGAAACAAAAATATGTCAAAGTTAAAAGCAAACTAAAAACGTTATCCTCTAAAACTAAATGTTTCGTTTCATTTTATAACGTTTAAAAAAAAATTTTTTGTATCTCTCGTGAAACAGATAAATGGCTTTTGTGTAGCAACGTCGTCGTTATTTTGGGGTCTCTTGCAGGATTTTTTTGCGTATTTTTTTTATCAAGGAATAAACAAACATAAAAATTAATGGTGTACACAGAACAGACATGAAAAAATTGGTAGCTATGCAGTTTTTCAGCGAACACGTGTGCTATCGCTTTCCAACATTACCGACAACTACAAAGAGTGCTCGGTCAGTCAAGTGATGTGCTCTTGTTATTGCTTGCTGCCTTTCGCAAAAAAAGAAGAGCAATAAAAATATTTGTTTTACGTCGAAATTGATATCAAAAATTGTTGATGACTGTGTAACTACCGCAAAAATGTTGAGTTATTGATTGACATGTGTGCGGTTTGGACACACAATTGATATGTTTTAATAAAAAGTAATGTCAACGGGAGTTACTGAGGCAGTGCGAAAACTTCTGGGAAGGTTTTAAAATTGACTACCATCAATTAGTTTTTTTTTGTCGGATTACTTTTCAACAAGGTTCGATGAATGAATTTTTCAAAAATAAATTTAATTAAGGAAAAAATCCGCCCGCAAAATGTATTACCTGAAAAATTTAAATGAAAATTTCACAGTGTGAGTCAAATTTGTATTAAATCAAAAACAATTTGTTATGTTTGGTCAGAAAAATGTATTTGTAATTATTTTACAAAGAGCACACATGCACTCGATGTATTGTTTCGTTGAAAATTTCAATCACTGAACGAATACTGGTTGAATAATTTGAATTTTATTACATTTTTCGGTGAGTGCCTGTGTTTGCGTTCGAGCTTGATGAAATTTCAATATATTGAATATCTTTCGTATCAAGCAGCAAAGAATTGTTTGCCACAAAAAGTTAATCAGAAATTTTTGTGGAAAGTTTCCGTTTTGTAAAATTTATTAAAAATCGATTTTTTTTTAAATAAAAAAAAACAAATTTTTAAAAAATTTTTTAAAATTATAAAAAAATATTAAATTAAAAATGAAAATTATTATTAAATGAAAATATTAAAGAATAATTTGAATAAAAAATTATTAAATTTATTTATTTTTTATTTAAATTTTTAAAAATTTTATTTAATTAAAAATTAGATAAATTTAATAATTATTTATTTTATTTTTTTTCATAGATTTTTTAAAATTTAAGTTCATTTAATTTTATTATTAATTTTTAAATTTTAATTTATTTGTTATTTAGTTTTTATTATTAATAATAATTTAATTAAAAATTTATTTTAAAAAAAGAAAAAAATTAGTGATTAATAATTAAAAAAAATAATTTTTAATGATAATTAAATAATTAAAATTAATTAAATAAAATAAATTTAATCAAACAGTTTATTAATTATCAAAATTTATCAATAAATTAATTTATATTATCTAAAAATAATTTTACATAAAAATATTAATTTTTGGCGCGCTTATTTAAATTTAAAAAAATGGCGCGAAATTTTTTTTTTTGAATATTTATGCAGATCTCATAAAATTTAGTTCAAATTTTTTCTAAAATTCTTTTTTTCATACGACAAATCAAAGCAACACAACGTACAATACAAAAATCCAATTTAACAAAAATTTTCCACAACTGTTCATTTTAAAAATATTTCCCTACAAAGAAACGAAACAAAATAATCTGAATATAATTGAAATTGTTTTGGTATTACTCGAAATTGAATTTAGAAATTTTAATTTTATCGTTTGTAGTTTCTCCTCTTCGTGTCTCCTCGCATGTAATCGACATTTAATGGCAAGCCAATCAAATCAACTGGAAACGCGCCTCCATGTTTTTTTCACTGATCAAACAATTCAATAAATAAAGGAGAGAAATAACGAAAAAGTCTCAACTGATTAACGAGATAATTTTTTATGTTGTTGATCCAAGTCATTATTATGTGATAATCTTCCATCAAATCATCAAACCTGTTCAACTAAACTTTTTTTTCTTCTTACTTTACTTCCATCAATAAAGAAAAACTTTTTTTCTGTCTGTCACGAAAAAAATAAATAAAGAGAAAAACAATAACGATAATAATAAATCGAGAGCATCAATGAAGGAAAAAAACAAACAAAGTTTCTGTTAACGAACAAACACGAAAAAAACGCAAAATCAAAGAGAAAAGCATCAATAAGGCATCAAAAAGTTGAAACAAACTTCTCAGTACTACGCCACACACACTTCCCCGAAAATCCTTTGTTTTTTTTCTACAGAACTTTATTTAGTAGTATTTTATTCAATTCGATTCAATTGTTTGATTCTCATTTTTTTTTCGTATTTTGACAGAACAAAGCAGAGCAAGAACAAAAATGTAACCAAAACCAAACAATTTCTATTAAGTGCTACAATGGCATGATGCAAAGTTTCTCTGTTTCGTGCACCGAGTCGAAGCCTCGTCGATGAAAAAGTTTATTTTATTTCATTATACATTTTTTTGTGTGTGTGTTTCGTCAGATACTTTGTGCAAAAATAAAACAGTACGCAGAAAATCAAATCAAATGGAAAAAGCAATAAGGTTAAAGAGTAAAGTTTTAAAAAAATGGAGAATGTTGTCGATGGAAAAAATGACCAATGATGCTACCGTATTTCGATTTTAAACCACAAGATCAATTTTTATTTTTTTTTATAAATTGAAATTCATTATAAAAAATTTGAAAATATTAACCACGTGACCTAAAGGTACATTTTTGATTTTTTCAAAATTCGTATATTAAAAATTTATTTATTTCTATTAAGATAATTTTTTTTAAATTCGAATTTTTTCAAAATTTCGAACCCAATGCACATTTTGAAAATTTCTATAAAGAATTTTTTAAAGTATTAACCACGTGACCTAAAAGTACATTTTCGATTATATTTAAAATTCTTTAATTAAAATTTTATTTATTTTTTTTTTTCAATTATTTAAAGATTCAAAATTTGTCAAAATTTTACACCCAATGCACATTTTGAAAGTTTTCATAGAAAGCTTTTTAATTTTTTTAACCACGTGACCTATTAAAAGTTTAAAATATTTTTATTTTTCTTTGTAATACTTTACAAAAAAAAATTAACATTGTTAAAATGTTTTTGTGTTCATTGAAAGTAACTCAAAAGTTAAATATACGAATTTTTTTCCCGATGACAAAAAAGTTGTTGATACATAATTAATCAGATTTTCCTCTTATTTTAGTCCGCAAACAAATAAACAAACAGTCTGCTGCATTATTACAAAAATAAAAATAAAAATTGACGAACAAAAAACAAATAATGACGAAAAATCGAAACAATGGAAAGTCATAACAAAAATTGGCTTGACTTCAACTTGGTTTCCTCAATACAGAAAAAAAACGTAAAACCTTAGAGAAAATAGAAATGAATCAATACAAGTTCGAGCAAAAGGCAAAAGTTTGATCAAGATTAATGAAAAATGTTTTTCCTCATTTTGTTTTGTCTTGTCTCGTGTCTGTGATTCGGTGAATTTTTATTATTTATTATTTGAACCGGGAGGTCTCGTCATTTTTTGCTACTGTTCTGTGGCAGAAAAAAAACTTTTCCCAAGCAACACAAAAGTAGGCGACGCCGAGCAAAAAAAAAAGTGAAAGGATGATATAATAAATGGTACATCTCAAAATATTAGATTGGATTAAGTTGTCTAAAAATATTTGTTGTTTATTGACAGACAGATCTTTATTGTGTCTGTGTACGGTAAATTTAGAGATTGTCAAGAAAGGAAAAGAGAGCGAACGTAAATCAACTGTGAAACTTTTTTTTTGTGATTATTTGGTGAATGAGTGACTGGATGAATGGAGAAGGTAGATTTAATTTAGTGCGTTTTTTATGGAGTTTGGTAGTTAAAATCATCTTTTGACAGTTTTGATTTTTGAAGAAAAAAATAGATTTTTATTTGAAACGAGAAATATGTTCGTCTTTTGTTATTGAAATAAACTTTTAAGCTCATTTGAATAATTTTTCACAGTTGGAGATTTTCAACGAATTATGTCTCTTCAGTGATTTGTAAATATTTTCTTTTATATAACTTTTTTTTTTGCTTCGATTGGTTTTATTAAAAAAAAATAATAAAAAATAAATACATGGTCAATTTGTAAAATAATAATAAAAAAAAAATGAAAAAACTTTTTGTAATGTTAAAAAGCTAAAAATATTAAATTTTTATGAAAAATATTAAAAAAATACAAAAATTTACGAAAATAAACAAAAAAATTTTAGAAGCCATATTTATTTGTTAAACTACCGTTTTTCGCTAAAAAACAAATCACAAATTAAAAAAGATCGTTGTTGCATTTTATTTTCGATGAAAAACGGTAGAGATCGAAAAAAAATTGAATTTGTCAGTTTCTGTAAAATTAATTTTTTGTAAAATTAATTCCTAAAAATAATTTAAAATTAAAATTTAACAAATTTAATTAAATAAAACTGAAATTAAAACAAACACAAAATAAATTTAAAGTTTTTATTGTTAAAATATAGAAGAAAATGTTTTCTACTGAAGTTAATTCTTAAAAATTGCAATCAAATCTGTTCATTAAAGCAATTTAAAAACAGACCATTCCATTCTGAAGCACTTTTACAAAATTGTTGATGAAAAGACTTAATCAAAAACTCTTAATTATCTTCTTACAATACTAATTAAAACTTAAACACCTCTCAATTTGAAGTAAAAACGCGATATGAACAACTTTTAACAAGTACATTTCCTTTTATTTATTTCATTTAAGCATCCTTTCACTCTCGACTCTTCATTATTTATCGCTTTTTCAACATGTTTCGCGTGTTAAAGCACTTTTGCACAATTTATAGACAAAAGCAATTGTTTCCCCCACGGTCAGAAAATTTATTCTCCATGTTTAAAAAAATTATCGTTGTTTAAAGGCTGTTGTTACTATAAATCATACTTGATTGCACACAAAGCCAAATTATTACAGCATTAAGCTTGTGGTGCCTAATTTGTAATTTAGTGAAATGTTCAAAGGCAAATTAATAACAACAAAAGGCGATTAGCTTCCAATTTATTTTAAACATAATCCGATATAATTTACTCCGTCAATGAACAATGGCTGCCATTTGATTAAAATTTTTTTGTTAAAATTGAAAAACAGACGCCAAAAAATGAACTGCAAAACAATGAACTAGAAAATATGATAGATTTTGACAGACAACAATATATCGACAAACTAAACACGTGATAACGATCCCGACGTTAATGAGACGTTAAATTAATTAATTAGCAGCTAAAATAATATGGCGTTCATTCGAGTGCACAGCGATAACATTAAGCACGTGTACGTGTGTGTTTTCGGTGAAAATAGACAAAACAAACATCAATAGACATCAATTTGTTTTAATTAAATTTGTAGCTGGCATCGAGTATTGTTTTTAACGATGGTCTGACATTTCTTTGATCAATTATGGAAACCATGGTTTCGGGGCATCGGTTTCGTTGAATATGTGATGAGTTGAAAGCAAATATTTGAAATTGCATTTACATGATACATTAATTATTAATAATTAGATTTACCGTAAAGGATGCTTCATTGTGCAAAATTCACCTAATTTGATGAAATTTCAAATTCTAATGAATTTTGAGGTTATGTGATCAGTTTTAAAATTAATTATAATTTTTTAAAATGATATTTCAAAATATTTTAATTTTTATAAATTATTTATAAAATCTACGAAAAACTAATTAATTTTTTGTTTTATATAACTTAAAAGTAAAAAAATAATTTTAAAAAATAAAAAAAAAATATATAAAATATGCAATCAATATTACATCAGATCTTAAATAATTTCGTTCGAATATAAACCACAAACTCTAGCGGATTTCGCGAGAACTAAACTTTCAAACTTCAATGATCGATAATTTTTAATTAATTAAGGTATAGTTTTCAACTTGTCAATATAAATCATCTTCAATTTCAACTCAAACTTCATAATTTAATAAAAAAAATATTTCACAAAGATCTTATTTCGAACACGTGCGTTGATT
Source organism: Culicoides brevitarsis (assembly GCF_036172545.1). NCBI lineage: Eukaryota > Metazoa > Arthropoda > Insecta > Diptera > Ceratopogonidae > Culicoides > Culicoides brevitarsis. Next base: position 4,770,375 of record NC_087086.1, on the reverse strand, counting down.
AAATTTGCTCAACTTCCTCAAAAATTGTCGCTTTAAAATTTATTGCTATCCTTTATCACTTCACGTACTTCAAAAGGACACTAAAAAAATAATTCGTAATAAAATCTTGTTTTAAAATCGTGGATGAAACATTAAAAAATTAAACGTCATAAAACGCTGAAATATAATATTTAAAAGAAATTATCATAATAACAATAATAATGAGTGAGAACAAATTTTCAGAATATAAACTTTTATGACATCGAAACGTTGTTTAATTGTCCCAAAAAAGTCGTTCTTCGGTCCTCTTCGCCATCGCAGAGGTAATAACATCGTATTTTATTCACTGTTGACAACATTTTATACTTTTTTTTTGTTTTTTGCATGAAGTTTGGATCAGATGCCACTCCATTGTCCGTGTATTGTCGTGCGCTCGTCATCGCCAAGGTAATTAAGCAGAATAAAATAAATTATTATCATTGTTGGAACATTTTTGCTCCGACTGTCATCACAAAACAACAAAAATTTTCATAAAATATAAAATTAAACAAGAACAAGTTGAAAATTTTGATTGTTTTTTGTTTCCAAGAAAATTAAATGGACGGTGCGTGTTTTGGAAAATTTATTTCTTTTATTTCGCGACTTGTTTTTCTATTTTGAAACAACTTTTTCGTCTTTAATTAAATTAAGAATTAAAGTTTAAACTGATTCCAAATTTTCTTTTGTACAAAAAAAAAAATTTTTTTTTTACTAAAACAATTTTTCAGTCAATTCAGCGAGAAAAAAATCATTTAAAAAATAACAAACAGCATGTTCGTGAACCAAGCAAAACGTACAATGTGAGGCAAAAAGTGTATTATATTATATATAAAAACGCCCATCTACAAACTTTCAAGTTAATTAAATTCTGTTTCCTCTTTTCCCGCTTTTTTCGAGATTTTATTTTTGCTGGGATAAAAAATTATTATAAAATAATTGGATGGAGGAAGATTTTACAGAAAAAAAAAGTTTGAACGGTGTTTTATCGCTACCTATAAGCAACATAATAAATATATATTTTTTGTATCAATATTAATTTTTTTTAAAGAACATTAAAAGTTGATCATTACGAGGCAAAGTGAGAGTTTAACCTGTGAAACTTGTGTAAAAAAATAAATTGGATCCAAAACTAATCTTAATCTATTGATTTAATTGAATCAATTTGTTTCTCATTGCTTGTTCATTAATTTTGGTCCGGTTTAGATCTAAATTAATTTGTATTTTGTGTAAGGTAATACAGTCTAGTTTCAAATTTTGGCGATATATAAATTTTAGATTAATTTTCGAGTAATCCGATATGCAATGGCATCATCAACAGAAGTCCCCGTGAAACAAAAATGGAATTAATTTGAAATTTCGCAAGTATTTCATTCAAATTTTAATGGATTTCAGGTAAGTATAGTATTAAAGCTGGTATCCTTACCACTTGACAATATGGGAAAATTATTAAGAGACTTAAATTAACTCAATTTCGTTCCACAAAGTGCATCATCATGATTTAAAGCTTTGAAAATAATCAAACGAAAAAGTTTTAATCTGCATGTTCATATATACGAACGAGAAAGTACTTCATTACAAGCAAAGAATTTTAATTACTTTCATATTTAACGGCGTGGCATGGCTTGCATCCCGGATTCGTAATGTGTTTGTCTGCGCCAAACAAAATTATCGTTATGGTGCGATGATAATGATAATTAAACATCTTCGCTCGAAAGTTGGAGCGAATTCTCGTCGTATGCACAAAATTTGTTTGCAAACACATGAAAATTAGTTAAACAATGCCAAAGTTGGATCGTATCCGAAAATAAGCTTCAAAATTCATCAAAATTAGGAAAAGTTGTAAAAGTATTTTTTTTTGTTTTCGGGCTTGCTTGACATCAACGTGATGAAAATCAAAAACAGAAAACGAAGAAGAAGAAGAGAAAACAAAAAAATATTTTTTTACAATTGTTACGAAAAAAAAAACAAAAACAATGATAACGACAACAACAAGACAAATTTAAATGGAAAACGGAGCGTATCAATGAGTACTTTTTGTGTCAGTTCTTCGTTGATGACAAAACAAACACGGAGAAATGATGTCAATTAGAATGCTTTTTACATTTTAAAGATACTTTTGTTTTGTTTTCATTCATCCTCCATTTAAATAAATAATAAAAAAAAATCATAAAATAAACAAAAAAGTTACAACACCGCAGTATGTTTTATCTGTTATTCTTGTTGTTCCTTTGTTTATGTCGCATGACAGATCTTTTGTTAAAATTTCACGAATAACTCGTCTTATTTTGACATCTCGAGAAATTACTTGGAAGTCACGTTGATACGAAAGTTACTTTCTCGGTGCGCGTTCATAACGATAATAATAAAAATAACAACAAGATTTTTTTTTCTCTTTTTTTTTGTAAATGTTTAATGTTTTATTTATTATTAGTAGTACATTACTACTCAGAAATAAATGAGAAACAAACAAAGAGCAATTTGTTAAGTGCAGTTTTTTTTGTTTTTCTTCGTTTTTTGTCTGTTTTGCTTTGTAATTGAGAAATTATTAATTAGAGAAATAATTTTTTGTTTATTTTTATTTTTTTCATAAAATTTAAATTTTATTTCGTTATAATTAATTTTTAGTTTTAAAAAGGCTCAGGCAACTCCATTAAATGTTCAATAAAACAAATTGTTCTTTTTTATAAAAATTTTTAATTAGAGCCTTTTAAATTTTTAAATTTTTTATCCAATTTTTAATAAAACAAATTGTTTTTTTTTTCTCAAAATTTTTAATAAAAAAAAATAATTAAAAAAAAATTAATTAATTATACCTAAAATGATTAAAAATGATAAATTAGATCCCCTCTGATAATTTTTTATCCATTTGAAGCAAGATTTGACAAAAATTGCTTTGACACAGTTTTTGACATAGTTTTTTTGCTCTTGATTTAGTTTTCAAAACAAAACTATGTCAAAGAAAAAAAAATTTTTCAGTTTCAATTTTTTGGCAGTTTTGAGTTTGAATTTTTTGGCAGTTTTGATTTAGTTTTTAAAACAAAACTATGTCAAAGAAAAAAAATTTTTTCAGTTTCTATTTTTGGCAGTTTTGAGTTGCAAAATGATTAAAAATGATAAATTAGAGTCCTCTGATGAATTTCAATCCATTTGGAGCAAGATTTGACAAAAATTTTTTGACACAGTTTTTTTGCTCTTGATTTAGTTTTTAAAACAAAACTATGTCAAAGAAAAAAAAATTTTTTCAATGATTTTGGCAGTTTTGAATTAGTGCCCTCTGACAAATTTCAACCCATTTGGAGCAAGATTTGACAAAAATTGCTTTGACACAGTTTTTGACACAGTTTTTTTGCTCTTGATTTAGTTTTTAAAACAAAACTATGTTTTATTTTTCAAGGCAGTTTTGAGTTACTTTGACACAGTTTTTGACACAGTTTTTTTGCTCTTGATTTAGTTTTAAAACAAAACTATGTCAAAGAAAAAAATTTTTTTCAGTTTCAATTTTTTGGCAGTTTTGAGTTATAAAATGATTTAAAATGATAAATTAGAGCCCTCTGACAAATTTCAATCCATTTGGAGCAAGATTTGACAAAAATTGCTTTGACACAGTTTTTGACACAGTTTTTTTGCTCTTGATTTAGTTTTTAAAACAAAACTATGTCAAAGAAAAAATTTTTTTTCAGTTTCAATTTTTTGGCAGTTTTGAGTTACAAAATGATTAAAAATGATAAATTAGAGCCCTCTGACAAATTTCAATCCATTTGGAGCAAGATTTGACAAAAATTGCTTTGACACAGTTTTTGACACAGTTTTTTTGCTCTTGATTTAGTTTTTTTGCTCTTGATTTAGTTTTTAAAACAAAACTATGTCAAAGAAAAAAATTTTTTTCAGTTTCAATTTTTTGGCAGTTTTGAGTTACAAAATGATTAAAAATGATAAATTAGAGCCCTCTGACAAATTTCAATCCATTTGGAGCAAGATTTGACAAAAATTGCTTTGACACAGTTTTTGACACAGTTTTTTTGCTCTTGATTTAGTTTTTAAAACAAAACTATGTCAAAGAAAAAAATTTTTTTCAGTTTCAATTTTTTGGCAGTTTTGAGTTACAAAATGATTAAAAATGATAAATTAGAGCCCTCTGACAAATTTCAATCCATTTGGAGCAAGATTTGACAAAAATTGCTTTGACACAGTTTTTGACACAGTTTTTTTGCTCTTGATTTAGTTTTTAAAACAAAACTATGTCAAAGAAAAAATTTTTTTTCAGTTTCAATTTTTTGGCAGTTTTGAGTTAAAAATGATTAAAAATGATAAATTAGAGCCCTCTGACAAATTTCAATCCATTTGGAGCAAGATTTGACAAAAATTGCTTTGACACAGTTTTTGACACAGTTTTTTTGCTCTTGATTTAGTTTTTAAAACAAAACTATGTCAAAGAAAAAAAAGAAAAAAAATTTTTTCAGTTTCAATTTTTTGGCAGTTTTGAGTTATAAAATGATTAAAAATGATAAATTAGAGCCCTCTGACAAATTTCAATCCATTTGGAGCAAGATTTGACAAAAATTGCTTTGACACAGTTTTTGACACAGTTTTTTTGCTCTTGATTTAGTTTTTAAAACAAAACTATGTCAAAGAAAAAAAATTTAATTAGAGCCCTCAAACAAATTTCAATCCATTTGGAGCAAGATTTGAAAAAATTTTTTTGCAATTAACAAAAATTTAAAAATGATAAATTAGAGCCCTCTGACAAATTTTTATCCATTTGGAGCAAGATTTGACAAAAATTGCTTTGACACAGTTTTTGACACAGTTTTTTTGCTCTTGATTTAGTTTTTAAAACAAAACTATGTCAAAGAAAAAACTTTTTGGCAGTTTTGAGTTATAAAATGATTAAAAATGATAAATTAGAGCATTTTGTTTCAATTTTTTGGCAGTTTTGAGTTATAAAATGTTTATTTTAATTAGAGCCCCTTGACAAATTTTTTTTAAAACAAAACTATGTCAAAGAAAAAAAATTTTTTCAGTTTCAATTTTTTGGCATTTTATTATGGAGCAAGATTTGAAAAAATTGCTTTGACAACAGTTTTTTTGCTCTTGATTTAGTTTTTAAAACAAAACTATGTCAATTTTTTTGCAAGTTATTTAAAAATGATAAATTAGAGCCCTCTGACAAATTTCAATCCATTTGGAGCAAGATTTTGCTTTGACACAGTTATAATTTTATGTTAAATTAAAAATTTCAATGTGATTAAAAAAAAATTTTTGAAAAAAATTCAAAAAATTATTTTTAAAAAATTGTCAAAAAAAAATTTTTTTTCAGTTTTTTTTATAAATTTTTTATGAAATGATAAATTGCCATTTCAAAATTCTAATTTTCAATTTTTTGGCATGATTAAAAATGATAAATTAGAGCAATAAAAAAATTTTTTTTCAGCTCTTAATTCTCCATTTTTATTCATTAAAATCCATTTTTTTTCTTTTTGACACTTTTTTTTGGCAGTTTTGATTTTTTAAAAAAAAATATTTTTTTCTTTGTCAAATTTCAATCCATTTGGAAAAAAAAAATTGCTTTTTTTTTTGTTCTTGATTTAGTTTTTAAAACAAATTGGCAGTTTTTTATAAAATGATAAATTAGCTCCATTTTAAATTTGCTTTGACAACAATTGAACTTGAGACCTTTCATAAAAATTTCTTTTCAATCTTTTGGATTTTTTCCCCAATTTTTGACAAGTTTTTTCATTTTTTCTTTTGGCAGTTTTGAGTTACAGAACGAAATGTGGATAAAAAGCTTGAAGTTTTTAAAACAAAACTATTTATGTCAAAGGAAAAAAAATTTTCAGTTTCAATTTTTTTGGCAGTTTTGAGTTATAAAATTCCTCAATCCATTTGGAGCAAGATTTGACAAAAATTTTTTTTGCTCTTGATTTAGTTTTCAAAACAAAACTATGTCAAAGAAAAAAATTTTTTTCAGTTTCAATTTTTTGGCAGTTTTGACAAAATTAGAGCTCCTTCTTCAATCATTTAAATTTGTTTTTAAAACTGTTGAATGAATGTGCTCTTTTGAAATTGCTTGACCTCACAGTTTTTTTGCGGCAGTTTTGATTATGAAAATGATTTAAAATTAAATTTCTCTTTTTATCCATGTTGACACAGTCAATTTTTTTGTTCTTGAAAAACTATTTTTCAATCAATTAAACTTTTTTTTCTGCAAGAGTTTCAATTTTTTTTAGTTTTGAGTTATAGGTAAATTAGAGCTTTAAATTTGGAGCAAGATTTGACAAAAATTGCTTTGACACAGTTTTTGACATAAAAATGATAAATTAGAGCCCTCTGACAAATTTTTATCCATTTGGAGCAAGATTTGACAAAAATTGCTTTGACACAGTTTTTGACACAGGTTTTTGGAACAAAACTATGTCAAAGAAAAAATTTTTTTTTTTTGAGTTATAAAATGATTTAAAATGATAAATTAGAGCCCTCTGACAAATTTTTATCCATTTGGAGCAAGATTTGACAAAAATTGCTTTGACACAGTTTTTTTGCTCTTGATTTAGTTTTTAAAACAAAACTATGTCAAAGAAAAAATTTTTTTTCAGTTTCAATTTTTTGGCAGTTTTGAATACTAAAAAATGATTTTCTGCAAATTTCAAAAAATTGCTTTGAACATTTTTATAAATATTTTTTCATTTTTTACTTTAAATTAAATTAAAAATTAATTGTCAAATAACGGAAAATGAATTAAAAATACTAAAATTACAAAAATATATTTTTTATAAATAATTATGAAATAAAAAATTGCCATTTTGCTAATTCAATAAAAAAATTTTTCATAATTCTCCATATTTTATTCATTAAAAATTTAAAAAAAATATTTTTTTCGCATTCTAAAGCTGATTTTTTATAATGAATGCCATAAATTGCTAATAAATCAATCAACAATTGAACTTGGTAGACCTTTCATAAAAATTTCTTTTCATGTCTTTTCAATTTTTTCCCCAATTTGCTCTGCTTTCTCTTTGCTGGAAGACGAACACAAAAGCTCCTTCTTCATCATTTCCCATTATTTTTCCTTTTTGTCTGTTGAATGAATGTGCTCTTTTGAACATTGCTTGCCTCGCAGTGGTATCTATCTCTCTCTCTCCATGTTGATCAATTATCGTATAAAATTTTTCAATCAATTAAACTTTATTTTTCTGAAGAGTGTGTGGCGAGGTTCGTATGACAACGGATAAAATTTATTTTTTTTTTGTTTGAAAAGAAATTTCTGCGCTTTTAAATTTTTTTCTATATTTTATGTGAAAAAGATGGTTTTCTGCAGTTGATGTTATGAAATATGTCTTTTTGTACGGAACACGCGGCAATGGAGAAAAAACCAAAATTATACCTTTTCCGTATTTTGCGCCATTCATTGCAATGCCGTGATAAGATATTTGCTCATTTGGGTAGAAAATATGAGTTTTTGCGAAAAATAAAAAAAAACTTAACAAAAGACCGCCGCCACGCAACAAGAAGCGTGTAAAAAGAAAAAACGAGCGTAAAATAATGATGAGGTTTGCACAAAATAAAAATAGTAACTTGCCTTCTTTTTTTTCCGTTTAACTAAATTTCATTGAAAAAATGAAAAAAATCGATATCAAAGCCGTTAAATTTTGTGTCTGCAAGCGATTTGAAAAAAAAGTCGTTAAATGCAAATCCTGAAGGCAACAAAACACTTCACGAGCCAACTGAACAAAAAAAAATCAAGGCACGTGAAGTAGAACGAAATGTGGATAAAAAGCATGAATTATGGGATAAATAGGAGATGATTCGTGAAAAATCATTCGTTATGCCAGAAAACGTTACGAATAGGGTGTCTGCTAAAATATGTTCCGAATGAACAAAAAAAAAATATTAATCCAGGATCGCTTCATCTGTTTCGTATCAATGTTTTTCCCGTTGGTTTCCTCCTCGCACTCAATCGGAGAAAATTTAATCAAAAAAGGAAGGAATATACCGAAAAAAAGGGAAAAATCACCTCAATATTTTTTTCACAATTTTTTTTTTTGCACCATTTTTTGTGGATGAGCGAGTAGCGTGTGTTTGGATTTATCTCCTATTCGGTTTCTCCGTGTTGTTTTTTTTTCAGGAACTCTTAAATTTATGCAATCGGTGAACCGTTTCCTCTCACTTTTTGCAGGCTTTAATGTTCGCTCGTCTTCTTTTTCATTTCCTTCTGTTCTGTGCATTGCCTGGAAAATATCATACTCAATTATTGTTTTTTTTTCTGTTTTTCGCTTTACGCTTTATTTATAAAAATAAATCCTTTTTCATGAAAAAAAAGGTACAGCGCACTAATAATTTTTCCATTATACTTTTTTTATGAAGGTAAAAAAAATAACCACAAAAATCTGTATTTGCAGAAGTTATTATTATTGATTTTATGTTCATTTAACATTTGTCATATTTTTGTACAGATACACATGTATCGATGATGTACCGTGTATCCGATCCTGAGGAGATGTTCCAATTTATTTTTTTTATTTACCGCATTTCGCAGGAAAAAAATGGGGTTTGGTTTGAAAATGTTGTCCGTCAAGGTAATTTTATGTCAAATAATGCCAGAAAATTTTTACATTTTATTTTATTTTTTTCTAATATTTATTTTAATAAAATTATTAATCAACTTTTTATTAATTTTATTTTATCTTACTTTAATCAATTTTAAATTTATTCAATGAAATATTTATTATTATTTTTTATTTAATTTTATTTTTTTAATTATAAAATATTCAATTTATTATTTATTTTATTTTATTATTAATAAAATTATTTAATAATTTTTTTTTATTAATTTACTAATATTTTTAGCAATATTTTTTTTTATTTTTTATAATTTTAAAACTTTTCGGAAATATTTATTTTAATTTTTTAACATTAGAAAAAATTTTATTATTTATGAATTTTATTTTTTTTAATTATTTAGATTTTATTTTCAATATTTTAATTTTTTAACATTAGAAAAAAATTAAAATATTGAAAAAAAAATTTAAATAATTAAAAAAAATAATAAAATTCATTAAAATTATTTTTTTTTTTATTAAATATTTTATTTTTTTAAAATGTTTTAAAATTTCTAATAATTAAAATTAAAATTATACTCAATAGTAAAAAAGTGAAAAATATTAAATTTTTGAAATATTTAAGTATTAAAAAAAAAATAATTTTCATTTATCAAATAATTTTTAAAAAAATGAAAAATCATTAAAAAAAAACTCGAAAAGTTTATCTATAATTTTTATTAAAAAAAATAATTTTTTCACGATTAAAACAAAAAAAAAACCGATAAAGTTCTAAAATCCTCTTCAACAATCCAATTCGATTTCAAATAAAAAAAAAATCTGTCTCATTTTAAACGACACAGCTCTACGTGCATTGACAAGCAATCGAGAGAAAAAAAAATTTTTTTTGTCAAGTTCAGTCAATTTTACAACACTATTTCCGATTGCTTCCTGCTGAAATGTGCACAGGATGCATTTCAGAGATATGCAATCATTTGTGCGTGCATCCTGGCGTCGTCGCCCTCAAACGAAATAAAAAAAAGTTATCAAGGAAACGCAATATAAAAGGTTTGTTAAAAGGATATGAACACACACACAGAGAAAATTATTGAGGTTAAATAGTTTTTTTTTGTGCATTGTCACAGTTCATGGGCATTACAGCTCGAGGCGCAAAAAGTAATCACATATGTCATTTGCGAACGATCGAAGTTTTTAATCAAAATTTACTTCCTTCACAGAAAATTTCAATTTGATGAGATTTCTATTGTCATTTTTCCCGAGAAATTCAATAAAGTTTCAATTTATTTAGATTTAGGAGGAAATGGATATCCAAAGACTTCGCATTAAAAACGAATTAGCTCAAGGGCTTTTCAAGGAAGATCCAAATAAAAAAAAAGTTCTCCATGTTAAACTCTCAAATACTTCGAAATTTGCGGTTTTCGCACAAAAACACCTGCCTTGTTCACATTTTTTGTTGTTTTAAGCACAATAGTGGTTAAATTTTCATGAACCAAAAAAAAAAAAATAACAACTTTTTTTCTACCTCAAAAAAAAAAATTTGCATAAAAAAATTCATATATTTATATTTGTTTGTTTGTCGGTAGAAGATTATACTTTCACATGAAAAATCTTCTAGTGTCTCTTGAGAAAAATAAAGTTTTTTGAATGTTTCACATCACTTCAATCGTTATTATGAACATACTCGTGAACATACACGAGAGTTATATTGGCTGAGTGGCTTATGTTGGTATTCATATTCATAAATAAAAATAAAAAAAAATGTAATGTAATACTTGACTGAGTTTTATCCCTTTTTTTATAGAGTGAAGGAATATGTTACGAGACGTAAAGAGAGCTGATTTGCTCTCTCGTGTAAGTTGTTGAATTAAAAAAGTTTAATTTTTGAGAGGTTTTGAGGCGAAAATTATAAAAAAAAAGTTTGTTAGGTTCATAATGAGAGAAGATTTTTTTCTTTGTTTTCTTCTTAAAAAAAAATTCTTGCTCAAGTAGCGTTTTTGATGAAAAAAGTTAATGTTGGTTGACTTGAAGTATTATTAATTTTTTCAACAAATTTTATGAAAAGATTTCGAAAAAAATAATTTTAAAATTTATTCAAATTTCTAAAAATTAAAATAAATAAATAAATAAAAATTAAAAGAAACTATTCTTAAAAATTCATTAAAAAAAGTAATTTGAAAAAATTAATTAAATATTTTTTATTAATTTTTTTTTATTTTTATTTAATTTTTTTATATTTAATTTTTCTTGGTTCTTTTTAAGCTATTTTAAATTCTAAAAAAATAAAATTCTTTTAAAATTCAATAAAAAAAATAATTTAATTAATTCAATTAAAAATTTAAATTTTTGACTTTTTTTTATTACAAGAATTTTTTATGGTATTTGATGAAAAAAAAAATACAATAATTTGTCAAATCAATTTTTGTCTTCAAACTGAAACGTGTCACTTTTAGAATCTTTTTAACAGAAATTTCACAAAACACCCACAATTTACGTCTAAAATAATCTCTTCCTTTCATCGTCAATCCTTTCCCATAGAACAAAACTTTTCACTCCCACAGGATCAGGCAAAAACTAAAACAAAAAAAAAAAAATGAAAATCTCTCGTCAACAACTTGCAATAAAATAAAACAAACACTTCACAACAAAAACTCCATGAGAAAAAAAAGGAATATAAAACTAAGTTACTACAATATTGAATCAGTTGGGACACAAAACTCTGTGAAACTCTGCGAGTGATGAATATACAAAAGCATATATTTAATAAACATATCACAAAAATGTTTGCTCGGCATAGAAAATGTTCGAGTGAGAGTTTTATGTGATATGTGAATAAAATGATAAATGTAAATAAAATTTATATAAAATGAATATTTGTTGAAGAGTAAATATTTTTCGAAATTGGATAGCCATCAATCAATAAATGTTGTTATGATTGCTTGGGATATTGATCATTCGTTTTATCTTTCATGGCTTTTGGTTTGTCTGAGTGTCGAGTGAAATTGAAATATATTTGCCTGAATGAATTGTTACTTTCCTCCGTGGCACGCCTGGCAGTTTATTTATTCAGAACAACAATAAAATTTAATCCCTTTTTCTTGCAGAGAATTAACCCAAAAAATTATGGAAAGTTGTCGTTAGAAAAAAAGAACGAAAGATTGTAACGTATTTTGAAACCACGTGGTCACATTAATTAAGAAGTTAATTTTTAAAACATATAGAATAAAATAATTAGAATATGTACTGAAATATATCCCGTTTTGAAGTCACGTGGTTAAAAACTTAACAAAAGCTCAAATTAGATCTTGATGATCTCGAGATCTATTGAACCACGTGGTTTGTCTGATCTTGAGATCCGTTAAACCACGTGGTTTTCTTGATCTCGAGATCAATTGAACCACGTGGTTTGTCTGATCTCGAGATCTAATTAACCACGTGGTTTGTTTAAGCTTGAAATCTTATTTCTTTAATTTCAAGATCTAACTAACCACGTGGCTTTATAGATCTCGAGATCCGTTTAACCACGTGGTTTTCTTGATCTCAAGATCTAATTTGAGCTTTTGTAAAATTTTTAACCAAGTGACTTCAAAACGTTTCATATTTCAGTTATCCCAAATATTTTCTTGGAAACGCTTGAAAAATTATAAATAAACAACAACAGCAGGAAAGGAAAGGGGAGACCTAAAATGTCGCTCCTCGTCGTCTACCAAAGTCATTAGTTGACGTGTCGCATGTACTTACCCTTTGTTGTTTATGTAAAAACGGTCGCTCTCCATAAGTACATGATTAATTGTCCTTATCAAAATTGCGGTCTTGACCTAAAATACTGCCATATTTCATTTATTTGCTACAAAATTTCCGTGCTTTGTGCGGAGTCTCCGCATATCCGAGACAAACAAAAGAAAGGCAATTTACGGAATGAAAAGACGCAGAACACACTTGCGGTTGGTTTTGCGTTCATTTCCATTGCCACTCTTTGTTTGGATAGGAAAAATATGGATCTCACAGTAATTTTTGATTTTGTTTGCCTGTCATTATCATTTTATTACGGAATATGAGTAATGTGGCAGCACGTAAACAAACTCGTTCTCTTTCTACATGGCATTGCTCTGCCATGAAAGGTACATAAATCTTGCTTTTCTCGCAATCGCTTTGGAATATCAATGGATTTTTCCGTTCATATTGTTTGATGTTCGTTATTAATATTGGTATTGCGGAGGTTTGAACGAGCATTTTTCGGTAGATTGAGGATTTGAGTTTTATCTGATTTCTCATTGAAATGTCAGAAGGTTGAAATTGTGATGAATTCACGTTTTGTAATTTTTTTTTAATTTATAAATACATACAAAAATTTAATAAAATTTTTAAAAAATAAAATTATTTAAAAAAAAATTATTATTTTTAGATTAAATTTAATTTTTAATTATTTTTTTTTTGTCATAAATTTAATTAATTTTGAAAGAAAAATTATTTAAAATAAAATTATGTTAAAATATGAAAAAAAAAATTAAAATAAATAAATTTAAAGTAATTGAAAATAAATTAAAAAAATATAATTTTCTAAAATTTTATTTATTTAATTAATATTTATTTATTTAATTATCAACTTTTTATTAAAAAAAAATAATTATTTTTTTTTAACATTTAAATAACTTGGAATTTTTTAACTTAATATTATTTTTCAATTTAAAAATAAAAAACATAAATAAAAATAAATCTGATATATTCAAATATGCAAAATTTTCACAGAATATCAATTCTTCTGAAAATCTAAAATATAACTTTTCAAACAAGTAAAGCTAATACCGAAAGAAATTCCTTGAAATGAAATAAAACTATCAAAAAGCAATTCTGTCATCATAATCATTGATCCTTTTCCAACAATACCTCTTTTGTAAAGTCCTCTCATCTCCTGACACAAAACTCTCAAAACGTTCAATAAAATTCCTGCTCAAAATTGAATCGAAACCATACAAAGGGCATTATTTCCTTATACCGCTTTCGCAACATTACATAAAATCTACCATTCATGCATAAATGTTGGATTTCGATTTCATATTTTCTTCTCTCATGGAGGTACTTGCACATAAAATATTATAAACTAATACTCTCGAGTTACTCCTTTTTTTCCGTACAAAATGCTGTACGACACGAATGTACGAGAATTTATTTGAAACGTGACTGAGCATAAGTTTAAGGGAGAAAAAGAAAAAGTATTACAGTTAACAGTTTCATGTAATTTAGACACGAACATTTCTCAATAAAATTTCTCGTGTTCTCTCGCTGTTCGAAAAGTTCCGTTTTCCGACGTTGGAACACATAAAATAAAGTAATAATACAATCAAATCAAATCACTGCTCAGGGAAAAATTTATATTATTAGAATTTATGTTTTATTTAGAGAGGTTTTGTATTGCTGCCATGTCGAGCGACTTGTCTTGCGGAATTATTTGTTTTGCAGATTATAATTTTATTGCGATGCCACGAAACGATGAGATGCGACGTTAATAGAAAAATGTTCGTTATCGGAGATTTATCGTGTCTGCTTTCGTTTGTTCTTTTGCCTTGTTCTGATTGTCTCTTGTGAAAAGTATTTAAGAAAATTAAGAGAAAAAAATTAAAATAAAATTTTCATTAAATAAAAGGTCCTAAATAGTCAAAAATAATAAATACATTATAATTTTTTTTTTATTTTTAAAAATTAATTAAAATTATTTTTTAAAAATGTTTTTTTTTATTTAAAAAATTAAGAAAAAAATTTATTAAAAAAATAATATAATAAATAAAAAAGTTAAAGAATTTTTAAAATTAAATAAATAAATAAAAAAAAATATTTTTTAAATAATTTTAAGAAAAATTTAAATAAATTAGTAATAAATTATAAATTTTAATTAAAAGAAATAATAAATACAAATTTATTTTTTTTAATTTAATAAATTAATGAAAGCTATATTTTTTTATAATTTTCCAATAATTAATTTTTTATTCTTTAAAATTAATTAATTAGGTAATTTTTTATTTTTTTTTTTAAATAAGAAATTTTCGAAAATTTAATAATTATTTTAAAATATTTTTTTAAAATTTTTTTTTTAATTTCATAAAATTACTTTTTATTTTAAATTTTATTAATTTAATTTAATTTAAAATTCAAATTAAATTATTTTTTATTTTATTTTTTAATTAAAATTTAAATTTTATTTTTATTAAATTATATTTTATTTCAAATTTTAAAAAATATTAAAATCAAAGAAATTTTTATTCGCCATTTTAAAGTGTAATTAAAGGCATGACCTAAAAAAGCAAGAATCAAGTAAAAATCAACAAAAAGCACATAAAAATGAAGAAATTAAACTCTTTTTAATGTTCTTTAAGGCAAACAAAAGAAAAAATCTTTTCTTTAATGTCACTCGCTCGATAAACTTTTTTTTTAAACGGGATTTTACGGATTTTTTCTTTATGTTATTATTTAAAACGATCATCCAGATTACAAAGATATGCCGAATGCCTCCCCTTTTCTCTGTCTCTCGCAAAGCAATCCTTCGTTAAGCAGCCCATCAAAATATGTTTCGCTAACTGGAAAGGGGTTCATCTTATTTATCTATAAAATTTTAACGACTTTCTTATCTTTCGACATCATTCTCGAACGAGCTAAAAATGTAACTGATGATGATACGGGTTACGGTTAGTGAGTCGCTATATCGTTCATTCCTTGTCATTATCATAATAAAATATATTTTGTAGTACCTCGCGCAGTTTAAACTACAAAAAAAAAACATACATTTTTGATACGATTTTTCATCTGTTAGCAAATACTTTTACCAACGATGTATGAACGACGACGAAGACGAGCAAAAAAAACCCTAACTCGATAAATTTATTTGAAGTACGTGGGACTACTTTAAATTTTAATGTTTTACTGATACATTTTTCGACGTACTCCGACTTGAGACGGGAACGACAAGGACATCCAGAAATGGATTTAAAACGAGCACAATTTAATGGGCCTTTGCAAAAACGCTTTCTACTATTTATTTTTGGCAGAACGAGCAAGTCAAATTGGGTTACATATAAAATTTCATTGTACGCAAAAAAAATACTTAATAATAATAATAAAAAAGGAAGCAAATTTCTTATTCTGTTTGAGACATTTGATATGGGTTTTGTTATTTCGGGTGTCTTAACAAACATTAGGGAACTGCTCTGTCCTTGACTTCTTGTTCCGTTAGCGATCTTATTATTTTATTTTATTAAAAAAAAGTCTCGAATTATTGAGAGTGCGATATGAATTCTGCTTAAAAAAAATTATTGAATAAAACAAATTGGCATGGGGTACAAATAAGGGATGAACTTGAACAAGCAGAATTTGTTTAAAAAGTAATAAGGGTTTGTGAAGAAAAATATTTTAGTGATGATAAGATATATCACTCCCTGAAGGCATATTAAGGATATTTAAGGAGAAAAGATTAAAAGAAGATATTAATAGTTTTTCGGTATAAATTGAAGCTTGAAGCATTTTGAAAAAGGTCTCTCTGTGATGTTTAAAAAAAATTTTAAAATAACGTTTAGCATGTTTTTGTGGTAGTAATGACCTTCAATATTGACAAGTTAATATCGAAAAATTTGAAAAATCAATTTTGCTGATTTTAGTTTAAATTAGTATTTGCTTGGTTTGGATTAATTGAAATCATTTAAATCTGAAAAAAAAATATTTTGTACGAATTTTGAAATTTTTAAAAATTTTAGTGGTTGACTTATATTAAAATATTTTATTAAATTTTAAATTTTTTAAAGTTTAATTTAAATAAATTTTTTAACTTTATTGAAAATTAATTAATTTTTATTTATTTTTTTATTATTATTATTATTATTAGAAAAATTATTTTTTTATTGTTTTTTGATTTTTATAATTTTTATTAATTTATTTTTTTATTTTTATTTATTTTTGCTATTTTAATTATTTACATTTATCAATAATTAATTTTAAATTTTAATTTAATTTAAATAATTTAATTAAATTATTAAATTTTTTTCTTCAAATTTTTTATTTAACTATTTTTTAAAATGAATTAAAATAAAATAATAAACTATCAGATTTCATCAAGTTCTTTTTAATATGAAATAAACTTTATGAACTCACCTGTATAATATTTTTAATAATTTTTTTCTCAGAACTCATCCAACTTGTTCAGTGAACTTGAACTTGACATGACTCAAATACAAATTCCTCGAAGAAACTTAATTTTCTCAAACCTACAAACAAAAGACAAAATTTTAAATAATTTAATCAAAAATTACTGAAACAAAATACTCATAAAAAATTCTTCAACTTTTTTTTTTGCTGCCCATCCATCTGAGTAAACATCATTCAGCAGTCGAAATGTAGTCAAAAAAATCCAATTCAATTACTTTTTCCGAAACTGTCCTCATTATTATTTATCACATCATCGTCGTTCCGCCATCATTGCTTTAGCAGTGACCTTTCTACTCCAAATATTTTTCCTCCTACGTTTTTCTATGGCTGCAGGTTGCTGCCCCGAACAAAAACAAACAAACAACTGCCTAATTTGGATGTCATTCAACTGTGAGTCTATCCTTCGTACCTTCATCTTGGCGTTGTTGTTGCTTGTTAGGAATTCATTTGTAATCCAATACGCGTCAAAATTAAATTCTTATACACATCACGTTGCTTCACGTCCCAACAATGCGAATAGATTTGGATTGGAAGTCTCGTCATCGCCGCCGGAGATAATTCTCATTATAGAATCTTATTTCGCATTATTCCAATTGTGATTTGCGAAATTCGTCATTTCTCATGAAACGCATTAAATTTCTTATCTATTCTTCAGAGAAATTTTTTATTTTTTTATGAATATATTTATTTGTTTGTTTTCTCCATCGCCATCATCTGCATAAAGTTGAATTGAACAAAAAAAAAATAATCAAATAAAAGTTATTTAAACTTTTTTTTTTTGAAAAACTGTGGGAAAATGACGTTAGCACGTGCAAGTTGCATCATTTCCAAAAATCAAGTCAAATTTGTTGCCGTCATAAGCGAACACATTTTGCAAAATGATATTTTGTTGGAAAACTCGAATAAATTACATTTTTATCAGTTTCGCTATATATGTATGGCATATGCGATAGCAGCGCATGCAGCAACAGCACTATTTTCCGCTATTTTCTTGTCTGTCTCCTCCGCTCTCGTTCTCTCGCATCCAGTCTGACTTATGAATATATTTTCGTGTCCGTTCTGCTGGCTTGCTGTTTGTTTGTTTGCCTGCGCGTGTAATAAATAAAATAAAAAAATGAAATAAAAAAAAAATAGAGAAAGCAAAAGAAGGAAACCATGGCTCTACCCATAATGTATATTTTATGTATGATGGCATTTTTGCGCTGCGTTTGCTGTCGCTCGCCGTAAAGTGAGTTGACATTATAGTTTTCCCTGAAGCGCGAAAATAATTTTTTTTCTCTCTTTCTCTCGCTTTGTGTTTAAATGCACTTTCCTCATTTCTTTGTTGTTGTTGTTGCTTTGTGTGGCTCGCGTTTTGTACATGGCACAAATTATTATACACATTATTTATAAATATTCATAGAGAGAGATATTAGAGCAAAGCTTGGGTATTAGAGTGTCTGAAAAGTTGACGATTTTCGCTTTTATTGCGAATTGGAACAGAAACTGAAAATATGAGAAAAATTAAAATTTAAGAATTTTAAAAGCTAACAAATTCAAAAACTGAAAAATTCGAAAACTGACAAATTTGAAAGCTGACAAATTCGAAAGCTGACAAATTCGAAAACTGACAAATTTGAAAGCTGACAAATTCGAAAACTGACAAATTTGAAAGCTGACAAATTCGAAAGCTGACAAATTTGAAAGCTGAAGGATTCGAAAACTGACAAATTTGAAAGCTGACAAATTCGAAAGCTGACAAATTTGAAAGCTGAAAAATTTGAAAACTGACAAATTTGAAAGCTGACAAATTCAAAAACTGACAAATTCGAAAGCTGACAAATTCAAAAACTGATAAATTCGAAAACTGACAAATTTGAAAGCTGAAAGATTCGAAAACTGACAAATTTGAAATCTGAAGATTCGAAAACTGACAAATTTGAAAGCTGAAGTATTTGAAAACTGACAAATTCCAAAACTGACAAATTTGAAAGCAGAAAAATTTGAAAACTGACAAATTCGAAAGTTAAAAAAATAAAATCTGAATAACTTTTCAAACTTACCAGACAAAAACAATCGCATTTATAAGCCATTTCCATGAATCCATTGTTCGAAACAAAAAAACAAAACTTCCTTGCACGTCCTTGTTCTAATAGAAATTAAATATTCTCGTATATTTTTCTGCATAATTTTTTTCTCACATGCATTAACTTTTTTTTTATCGCACAGAATCCCGTTTCGTTCATGTTCAAAGTTCACATCAAAGCCATACACAGACTCGTAATAAAGTACTGACAGCCAGCAAGGAGGAAGGGTGTCAAGTAAATTACATATCTCTCCTGTGTGAAATAAGCCTCTTGGCACTGTCGATACACTTGACACCCTTTTCTCCGGCAACTGCATGGATGACATATAACATGCCTCGCATGCATCTCAAAGTGTCATTTTATTCACATGTATACTCTGGCAACACCGAGATAAAATGCTAATGTGCGAGAGTAGAGGGAAATAAGCAGCAGCAGCAGAGGGAAAGATAAACTAATGTGTGTACTTAAGAATTATGTGCGAAAAACGTTTTAAAAGTGCAAACAAACATTGTCTGTATAAAACATCGCTTTTTACTCCTTCGCCATGTGCATGCAGCGAACTCTTCTTGAGAAAATCTGTTATTTTTTTATAATTTTTTTTGTAGTACTTTACATCTCTCCTCGTCTCGTTTGCTGTCTGTTTATTCTACTCTGTATTTATTTTTAAGTAACTTTATTTTCCTTTTTTTCCTGCTTCGTACTTTCCTTCTCGTCATCTCAAAACCCGACGCTATTTTTTTTTTTTTTTTTGATGAAATGAATGTTTAAGAGGAGATACGATGTTTTTACTACTTATTCCGTTAGTTTAGTTCAACAAAACTTGTCGGGAGTGATGATGATGATGTTTCACATCACAAGGTATCGAGAAGCGAGATTCAACAGGAATATTTACAATGTATGAAAATTTGATGTAAAATTTAATATGGTTGATGTTGTAAAAACATTAATTAAAACTGAGATTCGTTGGAAAAATAACTAAATAAAAACATTGTAGAATTTGTTTTTCTTTTGCAATGTAGAAAAATATTAAGTTGTGAGTAAAATGTTTAAATTTGAAATGGCGGGAAAATATAAATAAATGAAAAAGTCAAAAAAGGCGCGAAAAAATATATAAGATAATTTTGTTTGAAATGGCGGGAAAATTTGTAAAAATTAATTTTTTTTAAGTTAGCGGAAGAATATGAAAGATAAAAATTTTAAAAAAGGCGCGAAAAAAATATAAAATCAAATATTCGTAAAAATGGCGCGAAAATTTTTAAATGTTCAATTAATTTAAAAGTATCAAATATTTAAAACCTGACAATATAAAAAAAGGCGCGAAAATTTATAAAAATAGAAAGGCGGAAAATTTTGTAAAAACTAAATTATTTTAAGTTAGCGGAAGAATATATAAAAGATAAAAATATAAAAAAGGCGCGAAAAAAGTATAGAAGCAAATTTTATTAAAAATGGCGCGAAAATTTGTAAATTTTAAATTAATTTGAAAGAAGTTAAATATTTAAAACATGAAAATTTTATAAAAAACGCGAAATTTTGTAAAAACTAAATTATTTTCAGTAAGCGGTAAAATATATAAAAATGTAAAAAATGGCGGGAAAAATTTAAATAGCCCAAAAGGCGGGAAAATCAATAAGTACTAAAAAAGATTAATTTGGCGGGAAATTTTATATAAAAAAGTATGTAAAAAATATATATAAACTCAAAAGTAAACAACATTGGAAATTTGATATAAAAAAGCATATAAAAAAATTATAATAAAATAAATAAAAATTCGTCTACAAACTCAAGAAAATGTAAACATAAATAATTTTTCTCAGAAAACCATTTTGTAACGCCACATATATCAAATTCCATGTTCAATATTGAGATGTCATTAAAACTTTACTTAAAAATGTTCATTCAGCCATTAAACCAACGTAAAAGCCCAGACAATAACCAGCAATTTATCACCCATTAAATACAAAGCAACATCATGGTCACTGACCTTCCCCTCATTCTCTTTTGACACAGTTGGTCATGTAACTGTCGGAATCTGAACTGTAATCTGGACTTCACATAGCTTGACATACATTTTAAATCTTCCCTTCTACGAGACAAAATAATTGTTGTCTACTTTTATCTCTGCTTGTATCTACCAAGATTCCATGTCGGAGTAAAAGAGGAAGACTTACTCTTCTTATTTTCTTTTCTTCCATCATCCTCCTCTTGTGGCGAGAACAATACGATAATTACTCGGTAAATGCGAGTCTCATACCGCTTATTGACACAAAAAAAAAGTTCATTTTACAGAGAAAGTTGTTAGTTGACAATAAGCATTTCCCGATTTTTTTGTCTTTTACTTGGAATGAAAGCGACACGAAAACAAGGAAAAATTCCTTACAGAGTTGGGGATGGTCTTTAATTTTAAGCACTGTCAGTAAATTATGTGATTAAAAGATTTAGATAAAGGATTAGGCGGAGATTTATGATGTTGTGACGTCTTCTGTTTCTCTTGTTGTTGTTATTTTTTGTTAGTTTTCTTGTGGTTCGGGTGACAAATTTATGATTAAAGGTCATTTTTCTGCGAGGATTAATTTTTGCGAGACAAAAAGTTGAAAAAACATGGAAAAAAAATTTGCTCAATAGTTAAATTATGGGATTTTTATGTTAAAAAATTCCAATTTTTAACACACTCGACGAGAAAAACTTTTTTATTTTACGTTAAAGAGCTCATAAACAAGCCCGTACTAAATTTAATATTACTTTCGGATGAGAAATGTGTCTCGTTTTGCCGTCTAGCGTACGAAGATTATCCATAAAACTCTTTTTATATTGTTTATTGTTATTATTTTTTAAAAGAATGCTCGTTTTTTTCTCGAAAAGCCATAAAAAAGTATAATAACGACTGATATTTAGCATCAAAACTCATCATATTCCGTTCGTTTTTTACGAGAAATTGTTTACAAGTGCTCCTTACTTCACTTTCGTGCCGACGCTTAACACGTTTATTGTTCTCCCTCGTAAATTTTGCTTGTTCGTTACCTGAAATGATGCCTGTGGCGACGTGCCGAGGAAATTCACGTCAAAGGGAACGTTGCTCACATATTGTTCTCGAGTACTTTTCTGAACGACTCTCGACAGCGACGAATTGCTCACTAATTTCATCAAATGGAGACGTCTGGTTTTTTTTTCAATGACAATTTGTGGGAAAAAACAAACAAGTGACTCGAATCTCGAAATAAATTCCGAGAAATATTTTTCGTGTCATGCTTCGTTAGAGAGCTTCAAAGCAAAAATTTCAAGTATTTTTCATCAGCAAACAAAAATTTTTCTCTTAATTGAGAAATAACCAATTTTTTGACCAAAAAGTCGCTTAAAGAGTCAGAATTTTACTTAAATATTTGCCTCTTTGGCAGAGAAACGTGTAACGAGACTCATTTACATGCAAAAATGTGATCGTAAAGAACAAGCAGCTCGACAATATCCTCCGTATTTTTTATGCAAATATTCGAAACACCAACAAACATCTTGCCTTCTGCTCGGCATTGTCATCAAAGGAGCAGAGAATTGTGTTTGGACACACATATTTTAGAGGCAAACAACGTGCGATAAGAAGGTCATGCGAGCTCAATGGAGATGAATTTGTGTCGTTGTGATGTTATGTAAGTGTTTCTGTTGAGAACGACGTCGACGACAAAAATAACTTTCTTTTTTTTTTGTATTTTGCTCGGTATTTTATTGCCTTTATGGGCTCGCTGGCATGAGATTCTTAAAGAAAGAGAGAAAAGTTGTCGGTTTAGAAAATGTACGAACGAAATTAGAACATTTTGATTTATTTTTTAAAATTATCAAAATATTCTAAATAATTTTTTATTTAAATTTAATTAATTTAAAAAAAAAATTAAAATAAAAAAAAAAAAATTAAATTAAAAAAAAATTAAATTAAATAAAAAAGTAAATTAAATAAAAAATTAAAAAAAAATAATTAAATAAATAATAAAATTTTTAATTTCTATTTAAAAAAACTAAATTTTCGAATTTTTAATTTTTATTCGTTTCCAAGCTTTAAATATTTTTCAAAGAAATTTCACATTTTTCTCAAATTTTTCGATTATTTTAATTTTTTATAAGTTTTCAAAAAATATTAAATAAAATTATTTTTTGATTTTTAATTATTTTTTAATATTTTAAAATACTTTTGAATATTATTTTATTAAGAATTTCATGAAATTAAGTTAATTATTTTTTTTTTATTTAAATTAATTATTTATTTATTTTTATTTTATAATTATTTTTTTAATTTGATTTCTATTTATTTTTTTTTTGTAATAAAAGTTAAACTTTCAAAAGCATTTTATATTTTATAATTTTTTTGTGATACAAGAATTTTCTAAATTTTCTCGAATTTTCCATAATTAAATTAAATAAAGTTAAAATAATTAAATTAAAATTAATAAATTAAAATTATTTTTTTTAATTTTTTCCTTGAAGTTAAACATTCTTAGCATAAAATCTCATTTTTTTTTCTTGAAATGCAGTAACAAAATTAATCCTGTGACATAACCTAAAATGTGTTAAAGTGTGTTCTTTTGCCTTTAATGCTCAGATATCACTTGACCTTCAAATATTTCTCGTGATATTTTTTTGTTCTTCTCCTTTGTATGCAACAAAGCTTTCCGTCGCAAAGAAAAATTCAAAGGGATAAGACTTGCTTTGATGTGCAAATAATATACACTTTATGGAGAAATTTTCGGAATAAAATTCCTGACTTTTATGAATGAGAATTCCTTTGCTTACTTGTCTGTTATAATCAACTTAAAGCTCCTTATTTTTTTTTCTTTTGTCCATCTACAAAAAAGTTCAACAATTTTTTTTTTCGTGAAAATTTATTCATGAAACCCTTTCTTTTTTTTTTGACTCATTTTGTTGGAAATTACTCTCATATTTTGTCTTTATTAAGTCCGACGAATCCTTTTATGAATAATTTTTCTATCAATATGCTTATGACCGCAACAGTTTATCGTAGCTAAATAACTTTTTCGATGGGAATTTCAATCACTTCCTAAACGAAAGTCGCTCCAACGGACCCTTTTTAAGCCCTTAAACTTGCGAGAAAGATTTTATCATTTTTCAACATCTTTAAATAATTTTTTATCTCTCCCAATATCGACAAAAATAGGCTATTTTCGGTATTTTTTTGCTGAAGAAAAAAATGTATGAAATTCCGATGAAAAGCTATAAAAGGCAAAAAAAAAGAATTTCTTACCTTTTTTTACGTTTTTTTCCTCTATTTATTATTATCATTGCTTGACCTACTGAGATCGTATTGAGTTTGGAATTTTTTCGTATGAAATTCATAAAAAGGAGAAGAAAAAGTATGCTAATCTCCTACACACTTGTATTGCGTAAAAATTCGAAAGTGGACCAAAATCGATGAATATTAAACGAGTTTTTTGCCTCCGCCAATAATATTTATAGGCTTTTTTATACTCATTTTTTATTCATCAAATTGGCTCGGGCATCATCATCAAACATACGAGCACATTATTTTTTATTATTTTCCGAAGAAAACTTTTCGCTGCCGGAGTTCATTACATAAAATATTACGATGTAAACAAATAAAAAGGAGAGCGGGCGGACGATTTTTTCACATAAAATCATCGTTTTTTATTTTGATAACTCTCGGATGATTGTCCACTTAATACGCCGTGATGGAGGCAAAAGCAATTTTGTTGAGCTATAAAATGATAATTTTTTTTTGTATTGAACTTACCTTTTTGTGTGGTTTTTGGTTTGTCGGAAGTTGATCGCATTAATAAATAATCGAATTTTTAACGCATTTAAATGAAAAATGCGCGCCAAAATGGTCACGTGGTTAAAAATTTAATTATGCTTTAAAGAAAAATTTTTAAAATGTGCATTGGGGCACAAACTAAAAGTTTTTGAAAGACTTTCGAAATATGCATCGGGACAAAATCAAAATTTTAAATTAAAAATAATATTTATAAGTTTTACAAAGCTAAACCACGTGGTTAAAATAATTAAAAATTTTAATATTTTTATTGAGAAAATTTTTTAATTGTTTAGAATTTTATTAAAATGTGCATTGGGACAAAATTTTAAATTTTACATTAAAATAAAATTTAAAAAAAAATCTTTAAATTGTGTCACGTGGTTAAAATAACCACGTGGTTTAAATTTTTCTTAATAAAAATAAATACAGAAATTTTTTATGTTCATTGGGAAAAATTATTTTAATTGTAAATTAGGGAAATATTTAAAAATATGCATTGGGATAAAATTTTGAAATTTTTTTAAAAAGTTAACTTCCATTAAATTCAAAAAGTCACGTGGTTAAAAATTTGAAAAAATGCACTTTTATTAATTTTTGTATAATTTTTCAAATTTCAAACAATTTTTCGTTTGTCCGCAAATATTTTACCTGAAAAATCACACGAGAAACTATTATTAGGTCATAAAATTATCATTATAGCAATGAACGAGCAATTTATGTTGAGGCACAAAAATGATGAATAATAATAAAATAAAATAGAATAAAAGGAAATAGTTTTGAAAATATTTGCCTCGGTATAGTCAATGACGTGCGGCGGCGAGAACAACGACGACGACGACGTTGCCATGATTTGAACGGATGGCACGCAATCTCATAATGAGGATGCGAAAGGAATTTTTAATATAATATTTTAGTTGGTAGGTACATGTTCGCTCACAAAAAAAGGCAGAAGAACATTATTGAAGGAAAAACGGAAGAAGAAATAGTTGATGCAAAAATTTCGCCTACAGAAATTTTGCAGCTGCATTCCTTCATCGTAGCAGTAGCAGTGCATATATCAATAGAAAATTTTATTCCAAAATGAATAAATCGAGTCCTGTTGCCGTTTTCCTCCGTTTTCTCCTCCTTAGCAAGCACCAACAATTCAATAATAAAATTTTAATCTTTAAAATTTGTTTTTGAACAAGGAATTTTATTTGTTTCGTCGTCGTCGTTGTCTTCCCTTTCTTTTCCCTTCTTTCTGCAAACGAGGATTATTTCTTGTATTTAATTTTAATTTTATTATGATTCATCCTTATTATTTATTCAAACAATAGCTTGCTCAAAAATTGTTTACGTTATTATTAGAACAGCAGCAGCGACTCATTCATTGTTCGAGTGCAAAAAAAATACAAAAGTTTCCCATTATTCGGAACAAAATGACTGAAAATAATGGAATAATGAAAAAATCTGACGAAACAAAGAGAGAAATAAAAAAATTAAAAAGAAAGCAGTAAAATTGCATTGTGCAACTGTTTTGTTTCTCATGCATTTTCAAAAAGAGCGAAAATAACAGATTTATTAATTTCTTTAGAAATTCCGAGTTGTTTTCATTTTAAATGAATGAACGAGCAAATGAGTGCATAAAGGAATGGAATTCTTCAAACGAGATAAATATTTGAATGGAAGCTAATACGACGTGTTGTTAACTCGAGCAGCAATAACAATGTTTATCTCGTTGTTTTTGTAAAAAAAAAACATTTTAATCCTTTACATTTTTTTTATAAAAAAATGTTTCTTTTTTTTCTCTTTGAAAGATTAAAAAAATAGTTGAACGTGATAAAAGTAAACAATTTTAAAACAAAAAAAAAATAATTATAAAGCGCCATCTTACGGCAAATTTTTGAAATATAATAATTTTTAAAGAGACCTCTATTGGTAGGTTATGGTTGAAATTTTAAAAAAATATTTTTATTTCAAAATTATTAAAATTTACGAATTATTAAAATTTTAAAAATATTAATAAATTAAAAATTTTTATTATTAATTAAAAAAAATTAATACAAAAAATTTTAAATTAAAATTTTAAAAATAAATACAAAAATCTTATTTTTCAAATTTTTGTTGAATGAATAAAGCGCCATCTCTCGATGATAACTAAAACACAATAAATTAATTAAAAGAGACATCTGTTGAAAAAATTTTGATCTAAATTTCATAAAAAGATATTTTTAATATAATTTTATGAAAAAAAAATCTGAAATCAAAAATACTGAAAATCTTATGAATTTAATTTCAAATAAAAATGTAAAAATTGACAAAAAAATCAATTGAATAAAAACTAACCTTTTTTTAATCCTTAAAATATTTTAAAAATAACTTGTACGAAACCCAATTAAAAATCCCTTGAAAACAAAAAAAATATAAATATTAACGATTTCCTTCATTTTTTCTTTCCTTTTCAGATAATTAACGCACGATTGAACAAAAGTGTTATTAAATTCAAAAATCATCGTCACAGCAAAAAATAAACGAGCAAAAAGGACGCTTTTTTACCTAAAGAAGGGTAAGTTATAATTGAATTTTTATGAAAATTTGTTTCATCAACCAAAGCTTTATTACATTAATTGATTGAAATATTGCAAAACGGTGCAAAAACCAACAACTTTTTATGTTGCTAATTACTTTTGACGAGAAATCCAAGAGACGAGAAAAAATTATAAATACGATTAAATCCCGTTTCCTGTTTAATCGCGTCTCCTTTATCTTTCAACATTCAAAGTTTCGTGCAGCAAAGTTTTTTTTCTTCTTCATTTAATTTTTTATTAAATAAATGGCAAAAGTAATTTCACCGTCATATTGTTTTAATTTATATTTAAAACTAAAATAAAACTGAGCAATTGCGCGCGATTCAAAAATCACGAGGGAATAGAAAAAAGTAAAACAAAAGGACTTTATCACCTTTTTTTTGTGTCGTGTTCGCTCATTATTTTGTCATTTTGTTCAAATATCTGTTGAGCGCGCGCGAACGACACCCACGTCAAATTATCTCCTTTTCGCCCTACTAAACAAGAAAACACTTTCGGTCCTTTTTTGTGTGTTAATTTTTTATTTTATATTTTTTTTCAAGAAAAAAAGGTTTAAATACTTTCGAATATAGTAGAAGTTACGCGACAGAATTTGCTCTAATTCAAAAAAAAAAAAAATCCCCGATAAAAATCTAGACAAGTAAAACAAATGAAAGATCATAAGCAATACACGAACATTGTAGGTAAAGCTCGAGGTAGAACAGAGAAAATGAGAGAGCGATATCTTAATTAAGAAATGTCGGCAACATCTGTGTTTCTAATTTCCTTTAACATAAAATATCTCAAGATAGTGCCTCGTTCTTCGTAAATCCTTGACGTGCATTATATTCGTGAAAAATCCTAAAAATTGCATTTTTGTCCTTTTTTTCTTGAGAAAAAATGCACTTTAGTACAAAAAATTTCATTTCCCGCCAAAATTTTGGCGCCAAAAATGTTCAATCGAAAATGAGCAAAAAAAAAAGAGATGAAGAAAGAAAAAAAAAGTAATAATCGGAGTAAAGTTATTTAGATAAGTGAAACATTTTTATGATTGAACCTTTTTTTCTTTTCCTCGTCGCCACGTCGCTTTAAATGATCTTTAGAAATAATAGAGCAGGGGGTGATTTTTTCTTTATTTTTTTTTCTTTCCTATTTTGTCAAGTTTCTCTAAAAAAAAATCTTATTAGTAAACTAGAAAACTTCCGCTCATTGTATTTTTAATTAAAAATTGTATCATAACACAGTTTTTCCATCTTCTTAACATTTTCAAGAACATTTTGTTATTTTATGGAAGAAAATTCTCCTTCGTGCACGCTATGGCAATGAGCATTATCTCATTAAAAAATAAATATTGTTTTTGTATTCTTTCCGCTTTTTTTCTTCTTTTTCTTTATTTTTCTCTTTTCTTGCTATTGTTTCGCAAGTAAGTTCATTATTATTATTTTTTTTCTTCATGTTTTATTTTATTTTATATTTAAATTAGATAAATATGTTTCCTTATTATTTTTGTATTATTTTATGAAATCAGAGCTTCCTCTTTTGTGACCTGATTGTCATTTGATCGTTAATAATTTTTTTTTAATATTAAGTATAAGAAATTTTTTGAAAAATATGTGAAAAGAAAATTGTTTAGAAAAAAAAAGTTTTCTGTTCCAACAAATAAAGTCACTTTAAAAGTTTAGTGCGACATTGTTGAGAAATTTCACATCTTTAGTTGTAGTTTTTAACGTTGACAAGAGTTTCTTAAAGTTTTTTAATGGAAGATGTTTTTATAAAGAGGTTAAACAAGTCGTAATAAAAACGGATTTTTAGAGTAATTTCTAACTTTTCAAAAGAAATTTGTATAAAATTTGTCAAGAGATGTCTCTTTAACTTAAAATTTTATCAAAAATTCTCAATAGAGGGCTCTTTATTTAAAATTTAGTTCAAAATTTTTACACACGATGGCTTTTATATTTAAATTAAGTTTATGAAACGGTCGATAGATGGCGTTTGAAACTAAATTTTGAATAAAAATGACAACAGAGGTCGCTTCGAATTGAATTTTTAAAAAATTGACGCTAGATGGCTCTTTATAAAAGTTTTTAGTTCGAAAAATTGTCGTTAGAGGTCTCTTTACAAAA
The DNA here is from genome assembly GCF_036172545.1 of Culicoides brevitarsis. NCBI lineage: Eukaryota > Metazoa > Arthropoda > Insecta > Diptera > Ceratopogonidae > Culicoides > Culicoides brevitarsis. The sequence continues at coordinate 4,741,107 of NC_087086.1, read as the reverse complement.
AAAAAATCAATAAAAGCGCTTCTATCATTTAGTTTTTTTCCGTTCTCGAACAAAAAATTTTCATACTTCATTAATTCACAAAACTTCCTCAAACCAACTTCTCTAAAAGTAGGCCATCTCTTCACGTTGCTGCGCCAAATCATCTGAACAGGCAATTAGCAACATCAAGAGCCTTGCGAGAATATGAAAACGAGAAAAAAAATCAAGAAAATATGACAATTCAGATAATTAGATAATCATCATAACAATTCATTCATTTATTAAGGAACGACTCGACATCATGAGGGAGATGAGATAATAATGAAAAAAACGACGAAACAAAATTAAATAAGAAGATAATAAGCACATCAATTTTCGCAGGTAGCAAAAACAGACACGAACACTCAAATATAGACTCGAAAAAATATATTTAATGCTCCAAAACAGTTTACTTATTAATTTTCTTCCGAAAAAAAAAATTCTTAGTCCATTCGCTTACGTGATTTCCGTTGCTTTTTGATACGCTTGTCATTTCGATATTATTAAAAAATATAAAAATAGAAAGAGAAAAGACGTGATTATGATGATGATATGCATTTGAGAACCTGGATTTGCTACAAATTTAGGCATATCGCACGATTTGTATACGGAACATTAGGAAACGTGATCCCGGAACAAAATACGAAAAAAAATAATAATAAAAAATAAAATAAAGAAGAAAATATTAGAAAATTCGTGACAAAATTTTAATTTCTTGAATTAAGAACGACTTCATGACATTTGAAATAAAAAAAAGTATAATTTGATTTTTATCAACTCATGTCACGAGATTCTTTAAAAAACATTAAAAATCTACAAATGTGATGAATTTTATTTTTTTTCTCACGTTTGAAAAGGAAATTCGTAAAAAAATCTCATATTTATTTTAAAAATATATTAAAATATTAATTATTAAAAAATATTAATTTTTAAATAAATTTTATTTAATTAATTAAGTTAAAATAAAATATTAACTAAATTATATTTTTAAATTTAATATTATATTAATTTTTTATTAAAAAAAAATTTTTTTTAAATTAAAAATAAAAAAAAATAAAATGTATAAAAAATATATTTTTAAATTAATATTTTATTATTATTTAATTTTTTAATAAATTTTTAATTAATTTTATAATTTTATTAAAATTAAATATTTATGAACAATTTTTAATTTTATTATTTTTTTTTTATTTAATTTAAAATTAAAAAATAATAAAATATTAATTTTTATTTTTTTTTTAATTTTTTAAATTTTATTAAATTAAATAATTAATTAAAATTATTATTAAAATTAATAAAAAATTTTTTAAATTATAAATCATCAAAATTATTTTTTTTTTTATTTTAATTAATTAAAATTTAATACGAAAAATAACTTTAAAAAATTATTATAAATTTTATTTAAAATGGAAACGCCTTGCTCTTTATTCACAAGTGTCAAAAGTAAATCTTCTCACAGTTACTTTATTGCCAATTACACTTTGTAACAAAAAAAAACATGAAATGAAGCCAAATGGCAAATAACCATTTAAATATATCCTCACAACATTTACTTTTTTCCTGTCTCTGCAGCTTCCACGCGTTGTTCTTTGTTTGTCGACCGTAATTGTGTTCACAAAAAAAAAGAAAAAAAAAAATACTCTCGTTACCTATTTCCAGCCAGCAAACATTTAGGTGTTAAAGAATTTTTCGCTAAAATAGAGCTCTGATCTCATAACGTTGTTATTTCGCATTGTTTCAAGTCCTGAATGTATGTTATTTTGTATTTTGTTTTGTTTGTCTTTTCATCTGTCGCACACTCGTGTGTTCACTGTCAAAAGGTACGCGCGCGCCGTTGTTAAATGCAAAGTTATCATAGGGGAGTAATATCCACACACACATCTGTGAGTGTCTCGTAAAATTAAATGAGTGTTGTTGTTGTTTTTTTTTTGCGTGTTTTTCATCCTCAACGTTCGCTTTGTCGTCGTCATCTTTTTACATATGTGAAAACAAAAAAAAAAAGTATAAAATTATTTTATGCGGTAGGTAAAGCAGCCTGCAGAGAAACATGTTTCTGACCTTTTTTTTACATCATTTTGCTTTACATTTGTCGTTTTTTGTTTGTTTGTTTGTTTTCTTTGAATGAAAAATAAAAAAAAAAACAAAATGTATAATAATAAAATAATAAAAAAAAACAAACAAACAAGACGAATAAATATGTAAAAAAAGTCAATAAATCGAATGTTTTGTGTGAAAAATGTTGACGTAGGTTTTTAGAGAGAAAAACTGAAGATTCCAGACAACAGATTTGACCTAAAATTTGAACTCGCAACGACTGGCAGACACAAAAAATGTTGTAATAGTTGTGGAATGTAATCCTTACTGCATTGGATTTCACATGCGTGGCAATTTAGCTTTTTTTTTACTGAGTAACGATGAAAAAATGAAAGGGATTTTTTTTTTAAATATAAAGCGATTTTTTTGCAATTACTACTAATCACTAAAAAATTTATGAAAAAAATTTTTGTCTTTTTCGTTCGAATTTTTTAACTAATTGCTTTTTTTTAAAATGTATGAATTTTTGTTTGTTTGGTTGATTTTTTTTATTAAAATTTATTTTTTTGAGTGAAAAATTCATTAAATTTATTAAATATTCATATGAAAATAAAATATTTTATTTTTAAATTATTTTACTTGATAAAAAATTATTTTTCATAAAATAAATTATATTTTAATAAATTTTGATTTCAAACATAAAAAAAAAATTCAATTTTTTAAGTTAATTTTAAATAATTAATTTTAATTTTAATGAGATAAAAATAATTTTTTTAACATTAAGTACTGGATTAAAAAATTATTTTATTCGATAGAAAACATTTTTAACGAAATTCAAAAATTAATTGTTGAAAAAAAAATAATTAATTATTTAGTAATAAAAATTAATTTAAACTAAAATTAAAATATATTTTATTTTATTATATTTTTTTTTATTTTTTTAAATTTTATTATATATTTTTATGTTTTTTTTATATATTTTAATATATTTCATTTTATTATTTTATTATATTTTTTTTTTTAAATTAAATTTTAATTTCTGATAACTTAAATTAATTTTATCGGATTAAATTTTAATATTTAAATATTTTAATTTAAAATATTTTTAATTTGCTATTTTAATTTCAAAAAATAAATTTTAAAAAATCAAATTTATAAATATTAAATTATTAAAAATTATAAATTATAAAAACATTTTTTTTATAGATCCTTTATATTTAGTCAATGAGGGGTTTGTTATTCGGTTCGTACACGTCTCACGGCTTTCCCTTAATAGATAGAAGGTTCATTCCTTCGACAGGTCATGCTTATTTTGCTCAACTTAGGTCCCATTTGTGGAATCGAGGCATGATCCCAATGCACAAAAAATTTTCCCCATATAAGAGTTCGAAATTATAACGAAAAATAAACGGTAAATTCAAATTTAAACCGAATCCCAGTGCAAATTTCAAAAATCTAATGATGCAGAAATGTTTGTCTTGTCGAGACGCACAACATTGCCATACATCACTTTTGTCCTACGGTTCTCTAAAATAGACCTCCCATACAAATGACACCTCTTATTATAGATCCTTTATATTTAGTCAATGAGGGGTATGTCACTCATTTCGTACACGTCTCACGGCTTTCCCTTAAAAGATAGAAGGTTCATTCCTTCGACAGGTCATGCTTATTTTGCTCAACTTAGGTCCCATTTGTGGAATCGAGGCATGATCCCAATGCACAAAAAATTTTCCCCATCTAAGAGTTCGAAATTATAACGAAAAATAAACGGTAAATTCAAATTTAAACCGAATCCCAGTGCAAATTTCAAAAATCTAATGATGCAGAAATGTTTGTCTTGTCGAGACGCACAACATTGCCATACATCACTTTTGTCCTGCGGTTCTCCGAAATGGACCTCCCATACAAATGACACCTCTTAACCCAAGGCGGTCACTACAACGAATTTTCTGTGTGTCATTTTTTAGTGTTTAGAGATTTTATGAATAAATAAATGTTAAAAACTACTTCTATACAACACTAAAAAGTAATAAATAAAAAAAATATATGTAAAAAAATATATATAAAAAAATCTGTTATACGAGAAGTTTTCAACTTCAAAAATAGATCATTTATATTCGTCAAGATAAAAAAAAGCGAACTAAAAAGGAATAAACAAGGGCCTTGTGGTAACAAAGTCGGAAAAATTGCCAAGTAATTAAAGTTACAAAATTTTTGACAACAAAAACTTGAATATAAAGGATTTATTTCAGTCTACGTCAGTCCACGATATTTATTCTGAAATAAATCCTTTATATTCAAGTTTTTGTTGTCAAAAATTTTGTAACTTTAATTACTTGGCAATTTTTCCGACTTTGTTACCACAAGGCCCTTGTTTATTCCTTTTTAGTTCGCTTTTTTTTATTTTTTTTTATCTTGACGAATATAAATGATCTATTTTTGAAGTTGAAAACTTCTTGTATAACAGATTTTTTTATATATATTTTTTTACATATATTTTTTTTTAAATATATTTTTTTTAAATAATGAAAACTTAAATTTTATTTTAAAAAAAAGCTCAAATGCATCAACTGTTAAATTCAACGCGACTTTTATTTTTTATATTTTTTAAATAAATCCACAAGTTATTAATTTTTTTATTGCAATTTTTTTTCCTGCACTCCAATTTTACAACAAACGAGAAGCAGAACGAGAGAGTCACGAAACACGGATTAAAATTTGCAACAATATGACCATTGAACATGATTTTGAATGATGCTCAGGTATTATTGTTGCACCGCATCCGCAAATAACAATAAAAAATTATATGAAAAAATGTGCATGTAAATGGTTTTGTTGCAACAACGTCGGATTATGCTCACCCAACAATTTTTTTTCACTTAGAAATAATTGTTTAAACTCTCAAAGTACCAAAAGTGATGATCAGAAAGGTACTTATTAAAACGCACGCATGAATATTCAATAATTTTCCATTATTTTACGAGGAGAAAATATTCACGGAACATGGATTGAGTTTGTTAATTGGTGCAAAAATTGTTTCTCCATAAAATGGATAAAATTCGTTGTAACTCGTTGTTATTCGTGGAATTTTCAAATTATTCGAAGATGAACGAATTTACACCGCGTGAACTTGCGAGTATGGAAAATTTTGAGAAATTGTTGAATTTTAGGAGAAAAACATTGCTGATAGGTCTGATACATTAATTTCAATAATCTAGCAAATAATCTTCTTTTTTCCGTACTTTTGGATGATAAATAAAAAAAATGGAGAAAACACTCGAGGGACACTTGAAGAATATCAAATGAGGGGACAAAATAAACAAATATTAACGATTTTTTCTGCTAGACAAACTTTTTCATCTCAAGTCGTCTGTCGATCTCGAACAAAGGAGAAAAAAAAACAAAACAAGACGTAAAAAGGAAACGATTGTTATTCAATATAAATATCAACATAAACGAGTCTCTCATATTCTTATTTTTTTTCCCTATCAACAATGTAACGAGGTTCGAATCGCGATGACGACACAAACACACGTAATAAAAATTCATCATCAATTCAAGTCACTCGAAGAGACTTTTTCCCGATAATAGAGCGACAGGAAATTAACTATACTCGGAAGAACGGAGTATTTATTATCGTCATCGTCGTCGTTCGTCTGTGAAAATATTTTTCGACTGAATTCCAAAAATGGAGCGATGAAATGTGAACCAATTATCAGACAATTACACAGATGAAATAATGGCGAGACATGTATCGCATCGTAAAAATGTTGCTTTGGTGCGCGGCAAAAATATAAACAAAACGTCATAAATTTGGCATAAATGCGAAAAGAAAAGACAGAAATTTGTTTTTATTTATTGGACGTCATGAGAGATTAAAGTAACAGATGAGGGAGTGAAGTGTGATAAAAATACAAAAGAAAATTAATTTTATGTGATTTTTTTTTAGAAAATTATTTTAAATTATTTTTTTAATGAGAAAATTATCGATTGGTTGGCAATTTTTTGATGTTTTGAAGACATTTATAAATAAATAAAATTTATTATTTTTTTTTAAGTTTGTTAAAAAAAATTTTTTTCAAAATATAAATATTTCATTTATAAGTTTAATGATTTTTTAAATTTCAAATAAACTTCGAGATTTTTTTGTTTCAATATTTTATTTTTCAAAGTAAAATTATTTATTTTAATTTTTAATTGCAACTAATTTTTTTTTTTCGAAATGAAATCTCTTTATTATTTGATCCTACTTTAAAAAAAAAATAATATTTAGTCAAACTATTAAATTTAAAAGTTTTTAAAAAATTAAAAAAAAAAATTAAATTATTAAGTAAATTTTAATTATTAAATTATTAAGAAGATTTATCAAATTAAATAATTTTTTAAATATTTTTTTTTTTATGAAAAAATTATCGATTGGTTGACAATTTTTTGTTGTTTTAAAGATATTTTTTTAAATTTATTTATTTTTTATATAAGTTTAATGATTTTTTAATTGCAAATAAATTTCGAGATAATAAATTAAAATTTTTTTTTTTATTTTAATATATTATTTTTCAAAGTAAAATTATTTATTTTAATTTTTAATTGCAACTGAAAATATTTTATCAAAATAAAATTTGTTATTTTTTTATTGCTTCTATTATTTTCACGCTGTTTAAAATTTTTTAATCATTTTTCCATTATAAATTTTAAAATAATCTAAATTTTTAGTTTAACTATTAAATTCAAAAAATAAAAAAAAATAATTAATAAATTAATTTTTATTAAATTAATTTAATTTATTAAATTGGTTATTCTTTTAATTATTTTTTTTATTTTTTAAAAACTTTTAAAATTTAGATTTTTTTTTCATTTAAATTTTAGAATTCAAAATATTTAAATGTTTAAAATTAATTTTTTATTTGAAAAACTTTTTAAATAAAATTTTAAAAATAAATTTGAAAAAAAATAACAATAAATATTAAAATTAATTTAAATTAAATTTAAAAGCTAAAATTAATTCAAAGCTAATAATTTTGTTTCAATTTAACGATTTTTATCAGATTTCATTTTTTTAAATTAAAAACAAAAAAAAATTAAAAAAATATTTTTTTTACTCAATGCACATTTTTATATAGAAACAATAACAATAAAACCGTTAATCTCCTGAGCTTTTTAACTTCAAGTGCATCATCAAGACATTTATTAAACATTAATTGAAATATGTTCGATGACCTGTTAAACAACTTGCACAGTTACTTTTTATGTGTCTCGCAACCGGTGAATGTCTCGAGTGCACAATTAAAACTTTTTTTTATTATTATTATTTCAACAGCCATTACTCGAACAAAAAAGGCATAAACAAGCGTTCTTGTCCCCCTGGAGACTAAAAAAAATCTTCTATTTCTCTTCTTCATTTTTTTTTTATTTTAGTTCAGTTTAGATAGACTTTAAAGTCAAATACACGAAAAAAAAAACTTTTTCCATAATTGCATTCGTTGAAATTTTACTCGTTTTCCTCCATTTTTCGCTTTTGCGATTTTTTTCCCCCGCTGAAAGAAAGTTACATGAAAAGAAAAACATCAGAGGACACAAAACGAGCAGCGTTCGTCTTTTGTTCAAGTGTTGCATCATTATACCTTATTTCACGTTATTTCGTTATGATTATGAGTCCACGAGGAGTGTTCCTTTCTCTCCGATGTAATGCAACGAACTGAAAATTCCGCTGCGTAAAAAGAATGGCAAAGGTGCAAGTTTTGAACTTACCTCCAATGTTTGCTGAAAGAAAAGCAATAATGTGGAGAAAAGCAGCAAAAAAAAATAAATAAATAGTTGAAGATGATAATAATGATGATGAAAAAGCGAAGAGCAACAAAAGCGGCAGGAACAACGAAGAAAATAAGGAATTCCGGTATTGTATATGGTGAGGGCTGTAACAGCTGTAATAGTTGCATTTAGATGGAAAAACTTTGCTCTCCAAAAACTTTTGCGAAATAAATTAGGGTTTTTTTTTATCTTGCCTTCGATGATGATGATAGTTTTTTATTCTTTTTGTAATTTTTGTGTGTGGATTTTTTTCGTGAATTTTACTCTGTTGCTTAAAAAGAGATAAAATTTTATTCAAAAGATATTAAATTTATAAATTTAATTTTAAAAGATTTTTTTTTATTTTTTAAAATTTGAATTAGTGATGAGGCGATTTTCAAATTTTATCTAAATTAAAATTAATTAAATTTTTATAATTAAATTTTAAAAAAATAATTAATTTTGTTTTATTTTAGATATTTGCAATGAAAATTATTTTTTTTTTAATTAAAAAAAATATTTCCAAAATTTAGCTTCACAGAAAGAAAAATTAATAATAATAAAATTTCTCAATTAAATTAAAATTATAGTTTTTCTGAATAATTTCTTATTTATTTTAATTAATTTCTATTTAAAAAAAAATGAATTTTTTTTATTTTTTTTTATATAAATATTTTTAAAATTAATTTCAAATAAAAAATAAAAATTAAATTAAATTAATAAAAATTTAAATATTTTTTTTAAATATTTAAGAATTATTTTTTTAAATTTAATTTTAGATTTTATTTTTAATTTAAAAATATTGTTTAAAATCTTAAATTAATTTTATAAAAATGTAAATTTCACCCATTTCCGATCAATCAGGCTTAAAAAAACGTTTGCACTTCCTAAACTTTTGTCTATCCCGCATCCTGTTTCCTGAATATTATGCATCGAAAAAAAAAACAAATAATCGCATGAAAAATGTAAATATAAATAAAGAAGTTTTATATGAAATTTAAAAAAGTTTGTCGAATGCAATTTTCGGAAAGTCGAACAAATGCATCAGCGTGCGAAACTGAACAAACTGCAAACTGTAATCCTGTCAAAGTAAATTGCATTTTTATCATCTCAAAACTTTGGATTTGAAAATTCGATAGAAATTTATGATGATTCCTGAAAACCCCTTTTCCCCATTGAAACGGTGAATTAAATTGTTTTCACCGATAACGTCAATCAATTCAGACAAATTTGAACATCATTCTCGTCTTCTCTTGTTTTTGCGGCAGCGAAACGTTCAATGGACTTACAACCTCAATAATAATAATCTTCATCATTTTGTGTTTGACAAACAGAATTGCGAACAATATTTGGGGCACAAAAGATCGCCAAGCAATTCATGACAAAGCCATCAATAATTTTACGAAGCACAATGGAGACGACGACGACAACGACATAACGACACAAATTGAATATCAAAATAAATAAATAAAATATATGCAAATTTATTTTGAACATATTTCCAATTTATGTGAAACTAAATCGAAGCGACATACACTCCAACAACGACATCAATATTCCCGAGCAAATATGCAAAATGCAATTTCTGGAAAGCGGGTTGAAGCATATGGCGATTTACCAATGTCATTCAGTGCACAAAAGTTGTCCGGGGCAATGATTTTTCGATTTTTCAACAAATGTTTGAAATTTTCCATGAAAAACCTTCAAAGAGGAAAATTCGTAATATTTGGCATATGAGTCATTTAGAGCTTTGATCAAAAATTTCTCTTGGTATTTGAAATTCATTTCATATGTTGACATTTGTTGTTTTTACGAGGAAAAAAAATTTTTTGATTGCAAATTTCTCTTCGAAGAAAATTAATAAAAACATTTCCTCAAAATATGTTATAACAAATTAATAAAAAAAATTCTCTGAAACTGCCTGATATTTTTTTTTTATTAATTTTATTTCTATGGAAATAATTAAAAATTTCCTTTAAATATTTTTTTTTGTAAATTATTTTATTTTAAACATAAATTTAATTTTAATTTAATTATTTTAAAATTAATTAATTAATTAATTAATTGAATTTAAATTAATTTTAATTTTTATTAAATTTTATTTTATTATTTTTTATTTAATTTAATTTTATTTAATTTTAAAATTAATTTTAATTTTTTTTATGCATATGATATTTTTAAGAAAATTTAAATCTGTTTAAAAATTTAAATAAAATTTTTAAATAATTTTACATTTGACTTAAATATGTAATTTCCTTTTAAGAAATGTCAAAAAAGTCATTTAAAATATTTGCGAAGAATTTTATAAAACAAAATATTTTCCATTTCCAAAAATATTTCCAAAAATATTTAAAGCGAATAATTTTAATTTTTCAAAATGCGACTTTTTAACAAACCCATTAAACACGAGTTCATAAAATTTCTTGAAAGTTTTTCAAAGAGATTTTTTTGTGAAATGCGATTTTTTGACGTTTCCACGAAACAAAAGCTTTGATCAAACATTCGTAAATTTTACAGTGAGACTCATCGTGGCAAATCTTTCAAAGAAAATTTGAAGAAAATAATAATAATATTTGCTTAGTAACGGATTTACCGAATGACGTCTCAAATTACTTCAAAAAACAAGTCGTCTCCATTTTTATTTTTAAATTTTGCTTAAAATTGATATTCTCGTCAGAATTTGAATTTATTTTTTTTCTTATCAAAGAAAAGCATAAATTTACCCACAAAACGCATTGGACATGAAAAATTCAATTAACAAAATATTTCCTGACATGGTTAGACACTGGCACGTGTACATTCAGGCGAGGCAAAAAAAGAAAGAAAAAAAAAGAAAAAGTTCCTGTTAACAACAAAGAGAACCGAGAGAAATTGCCTGCAAGCAAAGAAACATTTTTCTTCGTCGTCTCCGTTGTTCCAGAGAACTTTTACTTAACTCTCAACAAGATAAGATATTAATATGTGTGTGTGGTTGGTATCTGAGTCGTAAGAGGAAAACAGGACATCATCGATAAGAATGTGCACAAGATTCATTGTTCTAATATGTTTAAAGAGACACACACGAAGATGATGCTGATGATGATACGAAGAAGAGAAGCATATAAAAGATTAAAAAAAACTCTTGTCATCATCTCATCTGTATCTCGGCATGTATATCTGAGTCAACTATAAGTAGGAGGAGTGGAGAACGTAATATGGCATAAATAAATTTGCCGTACGAGAAATTTCATATCTCATCTCGTCCTATTTATTGGTCTGTGGAAAATTTGTGTCTCACAAAAAATTATTTTAATTTTATTTTAAACTGAACTAAATAATTTATTATATTTAAAAAAAAAGTATTTTATTATTAAGTTTATTAATTAATTTTTTTTTTATTTTTTTAATATTTTTATTTTTCGAACTAAAACGTATATAACAAGGATTTGAAATTTTTTCAAATAAACCATAAAATATTAAAATATTTATAAAATAAATTATTTTATGAGTTAAGAACTTTTAATTAATATTAATTAATCATTCGATTTAATATTCGAAAATTTCAAAACCTTGTTTTATACTTTTTAGTTCGAAAAAAATTTAAAAAAACGATTCATAAAAAATATTTAGAAAAATAAAATAAAAATAAAAAAAAACTTATTAAATTCATAAATATTAATAAAAAAAAATAAATAAGATAAAATATTTTATAATTAAAATTATTTTTATTTTTTTTTTAATTTAATTTTTTAATTAATTAATTTTAAATAAATTTAGTTTAATATTAAAAATTTTATTAAAATGAAAAATATTAAAATTTTTTAATAAATGTAAATTTTTTAAAATTTAATATAATTAATAATTATAAAATTAAATAATTATTTAATTTCAAATTTAAAAAAAAATATTTTAAGAAAATTATCGCAAAAATTTTATGACTGCGAAACACAAATTTTTCGCAACAAATATTTGCTGGAAGAACATATCAAGTTCTCATACACATTCCCGATGTCTTTTACTTGTTATTCGTCTTCATAACACACACATGATGAAGTAACGGCATCTGATTTCCAACTTGCTGTTATGTATTTAGTTGCTAAGAATGTAAGTTTAGAGAGACACACAGTTTATTTGTCTTGCGGTTTTCATGCTTGTTTTAACGTCGTCGTCGTCGGCATCATTTAAGCTGTAACGAATGGGTTTTTATGGCATGACAGGTTTTCCAAGCGAAATTTGTTCCCGTTGTTCTTTTGCAGACAAAAACAACCGATGACAAAATGATAAACCACACATGACTAATACATCATCGTGAAACGTCACACACGCGAGAAAAGAAAGATTTTTCATCGCAGCCATTTAGGCAGGAAGTTGTTCGGGATTAAATTTGATCACAACGACTTTAAATTATTATTCTCACACACACGCTCGAAAATCCCCTCGTCTCAAAGTTAACATGAGCACTTTTAATTAGTCTAATTAGTTGTTGCTTATTAATAAATTATGTGGCAACTTATGTTTTTTTCCTCTCATACCTTTTTGCCTTTTTGCGAGAAATTAATTATAAAATTGCTCCTTGTTGCTACGTTTCCTACTTGCTACCTTTTTTGCACTACTTACGGGAATTAAACGCAAAAATAATCGTTAAGTAGGTCGTCGTCTGCGTCATTTCCCTGTCGTTTTGTAACTACTTCTCTTACATTCGTCCTCGTCAATTGATTTTGATTTGAAAGAAAGACGAACAAATTGCCGCCGAGGTTAATGGCGTGTCATCAACTGACAATCAATTCTCAAAATAAGTGAAAGAAACGAAAAAAAAACAGATTGCAAAGTAAGTTGACGACAAAAAAATGTGTTGTTTGAACATACTTGAATAGTTGAAGACACAGAAAGTATTCGACGGGTGCTTTGTGAATAGAAAAGGGATAAATTTTACTTTTAAAAGAAATTTATTAAATTTATTTATAAAAAATTATTTAAATTTAATTATATTTTTTTTTATTTTTTATCAATTTTTGTTATTTTTTATAAATTTATAAAAATTAAAATTTATAATTAATTAAAATTAAAATTAAAAATATTAAATTTAGAACTTAAAAAAATATTTTTTAAATTTTTATTATTTTATTTAAAGTTTTATGTTCTTTTTATTTATTTAATAATTTTATTTTAATTTTTTACATTTTTTTAAAATTCTTTATTTATTTTAAATTTTTTTTTAGTTAATTATTTAATTTTTTTTTAAGTTTGAAAATAATTTTTTTAATTTTATTAAAATAATTAATTATTTTTTTAAACATATTTTTTAAAATTTATGTATTTAACTTATTTTTCAAATAATTAATATTTATTTTAATTTTTTTTTTATTTATTTTATTAATAATTATTAATAATTAATTAATTTTTCTTTAATTATAAATTTTTAAAAACTAAATAATTTTTTATAAATAAATTTAATAAAATAAAAATAAAATTAAATAAAAAAATTATTTAATTAATTTTTATTTTATTTTTAAAAAATTTTTCCTTTTTTTAACAACAGGGCAACAAAAACGTTGCGAACAAGAAATAAAAGGTGACTATTTTTCATTTTTTTTTTTTGTAAGGAATTGAAGTCAAAAAGTGTTTGCGTAACGATACCTCTCACTTTGCATAACAAAATTCGCACCATTAGAAAATCACATATTTTAAACAAATAACATCGATGCCGTCAGATGTAAGTGAGAAGACACAATAGCGAAAAGGTTTTCTTTGTTTCGCTTCCGGCATTCGTTTTCATTGATTTTTGACTTCATTTGATATGCAAAATTTGTGCGAATGAACGTGTGTTTGTCTCCCGTTTTCCAAATAATTATGATAAAAATTCCAACTTCAGGGAGAAAAAATATATTTTTTTTGAAGTGTTACAATAACAAAGCATCATCAATAACTGCGACAAAGACATCACAAAAAAACAACGGAAAAATTGAAACAATACGACGCAATGTGAAAGGCAAAGTGAAAATTGAGAAGGAAATGAAAGAAAACAAGAAAAATGTGTTACGTGATTGAAATACAATCAGAATCAATCATTATTATACACGTCGATGGACTCGTTTCTCCTTTCTTCACGGCTTTTTGTGACAATTGGGGGAGGTGAAGTGTCTCTATTTAACGGAAAAAGGTGTTAGAACGGATCTTTTGTACTATTTTTTTTTTGATGAACAAAGTGAGTTGTTTTGTCTTTAATTGAGTGTCATGTGACACTTTCGTTCCTATTCTTTGTCATTAAAGGTGTCTTTATGAAAAAAAAAATTGAACAAAAAGGAGAAATAAAAAAATTAAAGTAAAAAATGGAAGAAAAAAAAATTGAAAAATTAATTAAAATATGCCAATATTTTATCTAATATAATTTTTTACTAATTAAAAAAAAATTAATAAAAATTTGTAAAATATAATTTATTTAATAAATTCTAATAAAATAAATAATTTTTAATTTTTATAATTTTTTTTAATATTAAAAAATTATAAATTAGTTTTAATAATTTTTTTGTTATTAAACTTAATTTAATTTAAAAATTTTTATAATAATTTTTTTAATAATTTTTTAATTTAATTAAATTAACTTTAAATTTTTTTAATTAATTTAAAATTTAAAATTAAATTAATTTAAAATAAAAAAATTAAAATTAAATTAAATTAAATTTAATAATTAAGTATAATTATTTTTAATTTATTTAAGTAAAAAATATTTTCTATAATATTTTTTTTTCACAAAGAATTAAATTTTTAATTCATAAAAATTTAAATATTCACACATGACATAAAATTATTTAAAAACTACTGAAAAGTATCAAAAAAATGTTAAATCTCTTATCTTCTAACATTTTTGGAAAAAAAAAATACATGAAAAACTTCCCTATAATTGACCGAAATTTGTTCGTTGAAAATATCTGTGTCTGACTTGGAGCAATCAACACCCACACGCATACATTCTCTATTAACGTCAGTTCCAAAATAAATGCTCGAGCTATCTCGCCTCATAAAGAGATAAAAATAAAATATTTTATTATATTAAATAAACTTCTCCGACATAGAATAGTCTCGTGTGTCGTGTGTGTTTTTTGTATAATTGCACACGACTCTCAACATTATTTCCCTTTTGGGGACGAACGAAAAAGCTGCACTAAAACCATGAGAGTTAGTTTGACACAAGAACGTTCCTCCCTTTTAAAATAAAATTTAAATTGTTCCCTTTCCGCTTCATTATTATTAGTATTTTTCATATTACAACAACAACAACGTAAAAGAATAGAAGCGACAGACTCACATATCTTCTTTTATGTTTTTCTCCATTTTCTCATATTTATTATAATGATATACAGGGCTGTTTTGTATTCATTTAAAAACTTTACTAATTATATTTAATATACTTCGTCTTTTCTGCTCACTCGTCGTTGACTCGTAAACACATGTCTTGCCTATGCAAACAAACACTTTCTTAGAACAATTTGTTCAGTGTCGAGTTTGATGGTATTATTACTGCTAGAACTTGAGCTATTTTTAAGTCTCTTAGCTCGGAAATAATGTATGCAGTTTTTACCCGATAAATTTTGTTCCTTTTGTTTGTTTGTCGGTTTAGGCGGCGACGTGTTACATTTTGTCAGTCGTATAATTAAGAGAGAGATAGAGAGCAAATTATTCACAGCACGTCTCGGGCGATGTAAAATTGTTTGCTTTTAATAAAATTTGTTTTTACTTGGAAAAGGTGTGTTGTTGATGTCCCCGAAATTTGGGTAAACAGATCAATTATCTAAACATGTAAATGTTGATTTAAAAAAAAAAATAAATGTCACAAGACACTCCAATTTTTGATAAAATTTAATTTTTTTTACAAAAAAGGCCTTAATTTGAATTTATCAACTATCAGAAAAAATATTAAAAAGTCTATTATATAATTAATAAAAAATTAAATAATTTATCAAACATTTTCATTAATTAAAAGAAATTAATTGATCAATTGAATTTATTTTTTGATAATTAATTTAAAAAGTTTATTAAATAAAAAAATATTTAATACTTAATTAAATAATTTTTTTTTAAATTAATTTAATTGTTTTAGTAAATAAAAAAATTATTATTTAAATTCAATTAAATTAAATTAAAATTGATTAATTTTTTAAAATTAATTATTAAAATTTCATTTATTTTTTTTTAAATATTTAACTTAAATAAATTTTAATTGTTAAAAATAATATTAATTTAATTTGATTAAACTTATTAATATAAAATTAATTTAAGTTTATTAATAAATTGAATTTAATGAAGTTTTAATAATTAATTTAAATTTACAATTAATTAAAAAAAAAAATAATTAACTAATTTTTTTTTGTGTTTTGCTTGGTTTAAATTAATTGGAATAATTATTAATTTTTTTAATTATTTTTTTTTACAAATTTTAAATCCTTGAACAGCTTCCAATTTTTTGATTTTTGTTTTTTAATTTTTTTAATGTGTTTAATTTTTTGTTATTGCTTTTTCTTTATTTGTTGACGAATTCTTCATCTATGTGATTATCAAGCACTAAAAAATAAAATAATTTTTTTTTATAAATAATTTAAAAATAATTAAATAAATTAATTTAGAAAAACTCACTTTTTTAAGAAATTTTTCAAAAAATCTTTTTTCTAAAAATAAAAAAAAAATATTAATGGAAAAATTTTAAAAAATTTTTTACCTACTTCCAAATTTGTTTTTGAATGAAATAAGTTTTCCCAATATTAATTAACAAAAACTCACAAAAACAACATTGATCCATCGGGCAAATTGTTTTGCTTTTGGATGACAAAAAAAAACAACATTTGTGGTTGTTTCGCAATTTTGTAAATAAATTTTTATTTTTGTGTGTCAGTCTGTCGAGCGAGAGCGAGGGCGAAGAGGCAAAAGAATTGTGTCACAGCTGCAATTCAATGCGGATGATGATCATTATGTCCGTACAGTATTTTCGTTCGCTGTGTGTGTTTTCGGTTTGTTTTTGAGGGTAAATTCACCGTAGAAATGGATTTAGATTAGTATTATTATATCCTCTCCTCTATCTCTTCGTTCCGTTCTGCCTTCAAACAGTGAATAACAACTAGCACAGATTTCGCAAAACTAACGAAAAACAACATTTGAACATTGCTCAACATTGAATAAGAGACCGAAATGGTTAATGGTTTGTGGATTTAATGGTCGGAACATATTTGTTTAACGTTATTTTAATTTTGCTTCGAATCGACGACGACGAAGACGACGGAGCCTAATGACATCGAGTTGTGACACAAACAAGAGATTTTTCTTTCTCGGATCGCATTTCCTGCTTTAAAACGAAGGAAAAGTGCGTCTCCGGTTGGAAAGTGAAAATTAATGTTTGTGTCTCGAATCCATTTACTGGTTAAAATAATGACTTGAAAATAAATGTTTTGCTCCTGGAACATGTCGAATGGTTTATCGCCACAGAAGCAACGAAGCAATTTAAGATGTTTTCTCCATTTTGTGGCAGAAAAGAAAGAAAAATTCAGACACACAAAATTCCATCTACCATTTAACTCGGGAGGAAATAAAGAAATGTACATTTTGTGGCTCACATCTTGCGCGCCGCATATAAAACATCTAAATGGGTTTCTTTTGCTCAGTCTCAGGCTGCAAAAAAAAAAAACATTTATTTTTGTGTGCATCTGAAAAGCTTATTATTTTTAGTAGTTGTGCATTTTTGTGTGAGAGCCATTATTATTATTATTACTCTGCTTTCTGCTATTCCACATAGAATAAATGCACACAAAAGAAATGAAGATGTTGCCTTATTTTCGTAAACGAAATGCAATAAAAGAAGCGAGGGAAACATGCAACTCGCAAACATAAACAATCACATGGAAATCTCACATGCACTTAACAACGGAAACGAAATCCTTTTTTAACTCACATTTTTGTTGCATGTACGGGTTATTTATCGTACCAATAATGCTTGTACTTATTTTAATTTTTTTGTTTGTGTTTTGTTAGAACGCGTCTTCTTGCCTTTTGTGATGACTTTTCTTTCTTCATTCTATGGGTAAATTATTTGTTGACACGGTAGGATGGAAAAAATGCTGAAATTAAATAAAAACAAATATTAAATAATTATTAATAATTAAATTAATTTTTTTATTTAAAAAATTAAATAATGTAAAAAATTTAATTAGAGAAATTATTTTAATTTAATTAATTTAAATTTTTTAATTAATTTTAATTTTTTTATAAAATAATTTATATCTGATTTCTGTTTTTTTTTTATTTATATTAATTATTATTTTCATTTTATTTAATTTTAATTTATATTCCTTACCTTTCTATATTTAAAAAAAAAAATATTTGACCTTAATTTTTTTTTTTAAATAAAAAAATATATTTAAAAAAAATAAATATGATATTATTATTTTTTTTAAAAAAATTAAATTAGAAAATTAATAAA
This sequence comes from Culicoides brevitarsis, assembly GCF_036172545.1. Taxonomy (NCBI): domain Eukaryota; kingdom Metazoa; phylum Arthropoda; class Insecta; order Diptera; family Ceratopogonidae; genus Culicoides; species Culicoides brevitarsis. The sequence continues at coordinate 4,722,821 of NC_087086.1, read as the reverse complement.
TAAATCTGCTCTTAATTCAATAACATAAAAAAATTTTAAATATAGTTTTAAGTTAATAAAAATAAAAAAAAATAAATATTTTAATTTAGTTTTTAAAAAAAATAATCTAAAAAAATTATGATAACCTTAAAAAAATAAATAAGAATTTTTAACTTAAGAAAAAATTTATTAAATATAAATAATATATAAAAAAAATTAATTTTTAAAAAAATTTTATTTTTTAAATATTATAAATATATTTATAATAATAAATGTCCTTATAATTAAATTTGAAAAATTTAAAAAAAATAATTTTTCGAAATATTTTTTTTTTTTCAACTTAAACCCATTCCATCCAACCGTTATTTTAATGAAAGCAAAATATTTGTTCCTTCAGTTTTGTAGAGATCTCTCTCATTTCAAAAAAAAAATGTCGGTAGCGACATAGTAAATATTTTGTGCTATTTTTTAAACGCTAAATAATGTAATGTTTGTTTTGAGAAAACAACATTTTCCATGTTTAGTAATTTTTTCTCAAAATTACTCGTTATCCATGCACGACTTCCATTTTAAATTTATACAAACATGTATGTGTAATTATTTCATTTCAAAAGTAATTTACTTTTAAAAGCTTTTAAATATTTTTCGTGCCACAAAATTACGAAAAAAATAAATGTATAAATAATTCTCTTTCGTAAACCTCTTATTTAACTTTTATATTTTTTTCAGCTTTTTAGTTACATAGAAAATCATTTGAAATAATTTTTTTCTTTTTTTCCGCAAATCTACACAAACGCAAATAATAAAGTTGTAAAAATATTCCACAATCATCGTTAACGGATTATCGTGCCAAATACACGTTCTCTTGCACAAATATTATTTTTCATTCAAATTCACACACATTCTGAAGTTAGAATCTAATTTAATGGAAAATTCTAAATGAATTTTTAATGTTGTGTGCCATTTCAATCATTTACATATACGACGAGTTTGAGTACGAGAGCAAAAAAGGTAGATCTGTTAGTTATGAGATGAAAGTGCCGCTGTGGCTATGCATTGGCGAGTAGCAAGTAGCGATGAATATGAAATGGGTCATTTGAATAAATTAAAAAGTTGTGTGCTGGAGAGTTACAGAAGACTGATGATGAAAAGTTGGCATGGGAGTAAATGATATAATCGCATTTTTAAATATTTTTTGGATTAAATTGTAAAAAAATAGATGAATTAGTCAAATAATAACTAATTAATAAATATTTATAATTTAATATAGATAAAAATTTTTACACTTCTCATTTTCGTACTCCTCAAAATAAGTTTTAAAAAATCTAAAGAAATAAGTATTAAAATAATTTTAAAATTATCTTAGTTTAAAATTTTTTTATATTTGCTCAAATTTTGATTTTTTCATAAAATTCCAAAATATATGAAAAAAAATTGCTCAAATTTTAAATTTTCTCATTTTTATATTCCTCAACATACAAATAAAAAAATTAAAGCTCAATGATTGATTCAATAAAAAATAATTTAACAACAAAAATTAAGAAAAATAATATAAAAAAATATTTAAAATTAATTAATTATTAAAATTTAAAAAAAATATATAAAAACTTATTGAAAAATATTTTTGTAACTTACCAAAACTTTCACTTTTCAACAAAAATTTGGCGTTTTTCATTTTCGTACTCCTCAATATATAAGTTTTAAAAATTCTAAAGAATTAAAAATTAAATTATTAATTTAATAAAAAATATTTTTAAAACTAAATTTAAGAAAAAATAATTAATATAATTTTATAAAATTTTTGACTTTATTTATTTTTTTTTTTTTATTTTCTAAAAAAATATTTTACTAATTTTTTTATTTTTAAAAATAAAATAAATAAACTAGTTATAATAAATAAAGTAAAATTATAATTAAATAATAAATTTCTAACTTACCGAAAATGTCAGTTTTTAACATAAATTTGACATTTCTCATTTTCATACTCCTCAAAATATTATTTTTTAAAATTCCCGCCATTTTTGCTTCTCAGACAAATATCTGGTAATAAAACCACTTTTTTCCAAAAATTCTTTAAAATGCAAAATTTCATTCTCAAGCCATGTACACTTGATGGACTTTTAATGCACATTAGAATCCATGCGTTATATTTTTCAATCAACTCATAGCATTCAATCATCATTACTGCAGTTCGTTGAACACAAAAGTACTCGTTGTTACCTGTTGTTCTGTGTACATCAAATGAACTGACCATTGTTTTTTCGCCTTTGTTCCTGTTTTTCATTGTTTGGGAAATTCATCTGTCAAAAACTGTTCTAATTTTTTTTTTTTGAATAGAATTTTTTTGCATTTTTCATCAACTCAACAAAGAAAAAAACTTATTCAAATACTGAGATGGAATGTTACATATTGACACGCATCTCTCGGGAAATTTTTACATATCAGGAAAAGGTGCCAAAGGTGTTTTATTGTCACACAGTTACCTTTCTTTTAATGCTTTTCTTGTCGTTCGTTCGTTTTTTTTTAAACAAGTGTTGAAACATGTTCTCTCACTTTTATTATTTATGTTAAATTATTTTTTTCCATTGTGCTCCTTTCATTGTGTTGGCTTGACGAATGAAGCAGATGTGACACATTATTTCCGTAATCGTGTATGACAGACAGGCAGCGGCGGCAGTCTCAAATCGCTTTAATTTAATTGAATTTTCTTTTGAAGTTCGAACGCCTCCATTCGTTCCATTCTCTGAGCAAAAATTGAGTTATCTGATAAAATAAAATAAAATAAATGGAAAAGGCGAAAATATGTTGCGAAGGTCACTTTTGACAAATAAAAGTTGTTTTCACAGAAATTAATTACAATAAACAACACATAAATTATTTTTCGTACAGCCGAGACTTGCATTAATTTGCTTGTAATCGTCTGAAGTAGGCTGAATCATGAATCAATATTTAGCTGTCAAAATGACAATGTGATAAATTATGAACTGGAAGACGTGTTAGGGTGACAATTTTTCGTAAAAAAGCCAATTTCCATGATTTTTCCTTGATTCGAGTGCAAAACGAGCGAAACTTAATTGAATCGAAATCACGTTCATCATAAATATTCTCACTCGTTCGCCTATTAGGAGTTCGTTGGAGGGTTACATGTGTTGTTGGCTGTTACTCAATTTTCAACCTTTGTTGCATTGACAATGGATGAAAAATGGTTTGCTTCAGCTGGAATTATGTGCGCCTTAAAAAGACGATAAATTTTATTCGGTGCGTTATTAGAACGTAAAACTGTTAAAGATTTTATGTGGCCTCGTTCTCATTTTTGCCTTGCGACATTTTGTGACAATCATTGCTTTATGACAACAAGTACATGCTGCCGTCGTGCTGCTGACGAATGACATGACGACACATGATGGGCGTGATGAGATGTGTTGTCTCGTTCTCTCGATGGATGGCTTTTATTATTGAAAAAGTTGATAATATTTGATGATAGCCTTGAGTACATGAGGAAATTTAATATTGAAATTTTTTCTGATATTTTTGAGCATTTTTCATTTTAAAAGTATCTGAAAATAATTTAAAAATATTAAAATTAAATTAATTTATTAAAAATATTTTAAAATTTTATTTTTTAATTAAATATTCTTTCATTAAAATTTTTAAATATTTTTATTTAATTTAATTAAAATTATTTTTTTTAATTAAAAAAAATGAATTTTATTTTTTTAATTTAAAAAAAATAAAAAAAAATAATTTTAAAAAAATTTTAATAATTTTTAATAAAAAAAAAAATTTAATTAAAAATTTAAAAAATTTAATTTAATTTAATTTAATTTAATTTTATTTAATTTTAAATTTTTAAAATTAATTTTTGATTCAAAAATTTAAAAAAAATTTTAAAAAATTATTTAAATTAAATCAACTTTTAAAATAATTAAATAATTTAAATTTTTAAAATTTAATTCAATTAAAATTAGAAAATTAATATTAAAAAAAATATTTAAAAAAAAAAAAAATATAAGATTTAATTTTAAATTGAAAAAAAAAAAAATAATTTGAAAAAAATATGAGACTCTAATTAAAAATGAAACAAAGAATATTAAAATTATTTTTTGTTTAAATTAAAATAATTTTTAAAAAATTTAAAAATAAATAAAATAAAAAAAAAATAAATTAATTTAAATTTTAAATAATTAAATTAAATTTCTTGATTTTTAAAATAATTCAATAATTTAAAAAATTAGCAAAATTAAAAAAAAATATAAAATTTTTAAAATATAAAAAAAATAATAATTAATTTTTTTTAATCTAAAAGAAGATACTAAATTAAAATTCATTCAAAAAAAAACTTTACTGTAAAAAATTATTAAATTATTTTTACAAAAAATTAAAGAAAATTTTCTTAAAAACATAACTCAATTTTTTTTCCTTTTTTTATTTCTTCCAGGTGACAAGAAAGAAAGAAAAAACAACCTGAACAATTTTTTGTACAAATAAAAGTCAAGATAAGCAGAAAAGTGGTCAATGTCAACATACACACAAACCTTCAACGTAAGAAAAAAAGATTGTTTGAAGTAAAGGTGACATAATTCAAACAAGAAGAATCCGTGTCAGCTGTCGTTCTTTTTTTGTGATATATTAAATTTATGCGATAAGACCTTCTGTACTGCAGAGAACGGGACAAAAAATCAGCTTAAAGTAAACAACAGCAAACAACATTTATGGAAAGAATTCGCGTCGTCGACAAGAAGAGGTAAAATATTTAAATTTTTTTGACTCCATTAAAAAGTTAAGGGCGCAGGGGTTGTTGATTCGAGTCCTTTTGCTTATCAGCAAGAAAAATTTTTTTCGGGTTTTTCTTCGTGGAAATCTTGCGACAAAACAACCCCATCGCACATTTTCTCTAACATTAAGCTCTTTGCAGCAAGTAGCGGCGCAACATTACCATTAACAACACACCGTATAAATGTATAATAAAATATCAACAGACGATATTATCATTGCCGAGATACATTAAAGGCATATTTGCACAAAGCCGAAAAAAAAGTGAAGAAGAACTCACGCAAAGCAAAAAAAAAGTAAAGAGAGAGTATTGAATACATAAATAAGTGACTTTAGGCAGTTTTTTCTTTTCAACTCCTCACTCTTCGCTGCTATTTCGTGCTGTCTTCTAACGAAGAAGACACATAAAACACACCTGACTTTTACTCTTCTTCTTAACATAACATGACTTTTACTAATTTCAAGTTCGTCTAATGTCGTGATCGTGCGAAAAGTCCCAAAACAAACGAAAAAGTGAATGAAATTTTAATCACAAAAAAGAGACATTTGAATAAAAAAAAAGAACCACGTGTAATGTAATGAAAAATAAATTTGCTTTAAATGTAAGTTTTAGTCGACTGTCGTCAACAACAACAAGTTGAAGCAAAATATCACACAAGAGAAAGTTGTAGTCGTGGGAAAATTACCAAAAATCCTGTTCAAATGAATGTTGTTTACATTTTAGGGTTAATTATAGGTAAGTACTCAACTTTCTGTCTTTTTTCTCTCTCATCTTTTTTATTATTTTTTTTTATTTTTTGTTGATTTTTCATTAAATTTGATTTGTGACTTTTGTTTTGGGAAATTATAATTTAATTTTTCCCAAAATAAATGAAATAAATAGTTTTGCATAATAATAATTTTTGTGATGATTGAAATTCAACAATTCATGTTGAATATTTTTATAGTCAAGGGAATTTTTTTTATATAAAATTATTAAAAATCTCTCGGTTGATTTGTAATAATCATAAAATTTTTCAATCATAAATGAGGGATTATTTTATTTTATGAAATAATGCTCAATTGAATACAATAAAAATAATTTTAATTTTTTGCTTGCATTTTAACAAAAAAAAAAAATAATAATAATAAAATTTAATTAAAAATAAATGAATAAATTTAAACAATATTTTACATTTTTTAGTAATACCAAAAACATTTTTTTTAATTTTAAAATTATAACATTTAAATAATATTCACTTTAAATTATTTAAAAAAAAAGTTTTTTTATTATAAAATAAAAATAAATTAATTTATTTATTTAAAAAAAATTAAACAAATAATAAATAAATTTAAAATTAAAAAAAAATATTTAATTTTTTTTTTAATTAAATAAATACAATTTTTAAAATTTTTTAACTTTAATATTTAAATTAATTAATAAATTTAATTTAACATTTTCTTGTAAATATTTTTTATGAGTTTAGAAAAATAATTTATTCACAAGTTGAAATAAAATAAAAAAAATGAGCTTTTTTAAATATAACATAAATATTAAAAATATTTTAAAAAATATTATTTTAATTAAAAATTTTTAAAATTTAATAAAAACCTTAAATTAAATAAATGATAAAAAAAAATAAAAATATCCAGAAAATATTTTCTATAAATTCAAAAAAGTCAAATATCTAATTTTCTCATTTCAAATAAAAAAAAAACACTTCACATCAGAAAAAAATATTTCTTTTAAAAAAAATAAATCCCCATGTTAAAAATTGAAAACCATACAGAAAAAAAGTAATTTAAAAAAATCAAAAGGATCACGATTTAACACAAAATACACAAATATTCTCTCGAGTATACAAAACTCCAACATCGTATACGGCAAAAAATCAAATAAATCGTTTACCTTTCTTTCCATCCTGCGTTGCCATCCATTTTTCTTCTGCAATCGTACTATTTTTTTTTTACACACACATAAACTAAGTAGTTGAGCGATAGATATATGGAGAGGAAACGATGATGAGGTAAAAATGATCTTCCAACCACATTACGATGATTAAGGATATAAACGAAGAGATAAGATAGCAAAAAAAAAGCATAAATATAGAAGCAATGCTTCGAGGCACTTAAATATCGACCAGAGAATAGACCCAAATTAACTGTTACATTACTTGCCAGCTAGTTGTTGCCTTACGGAAAGAAAAAATTTCAGCCAAGTACAGGTTGATGCTAATAATGATAATAATAACAACAATCACTGTACGTTTAAAATATCAGCCGGGGAGAAAAATAAATAAATGATGAATATTAGCATTTTTTTTTGCTTTCTTTTGCATTTTATTTCTGATGGAAGTCCAGTTGTTTTGTTATTATTAGCTAAGAGCTTCGTTTTTTTTTTGTTCTGTGCATTGCCAAGATAATGTTTGATAATGATGATTTCTTCAGGGAGATTTTAACGAAAGAAAAAAAAAAGAAAAATCATAAATAGAAGATGAGGAACATCAGAAATGGAAAAAAACCTTTGATAAACATTACTTTTAACGATTTTTTTTTTCGTTCTGTTCGTTTCTTCGAGCAAAGTTCATTCGGTTAAATATTTGAGAGGTTAAGTAAATGAACGTGTGGTTAGAGCAAAAGTTTGCACAAGTGGGAATTTCGTTCAAGGTAAACACGTCGACGTTGATTTAGAGACGATTTTCTATTTAACCAGAATTTGCGTTAATCGACCGTAATTTTTTTTTTTTTGGTTCACAAGAAAATTAGTTTCAAAAATTTGTCGTAACTTTAAAGAATTAGATTTTTTTGTTTTTTTTTAATTTTATGATTTAAATTTTTTTCTAATCTTTTGTTTTTTTTTTTCACGATTCTCAAAAATAATTATTCAATATTTTTAAATAAATAAAAAAATAATAATAAATAAATAAATAATAAAAAAAAAATTATCTATAAAAAATAAATAATTAATTGGAAATTAAAAAAGTACAAAAATAAAAAAAATAATAATTTTAAGAAATTAATGAAATTAAATTATAAAAATTATATAAAATTAATTAATTAAATTAAATTAATTAAATTTTATGTACAAAAAATTAAAATAAAAATTTTAATTAAAATTTTTTTAATTAAATTTTATCTAAAATATGAGATTACAGTAAAATCTCTTTATTTTTTTTTAATTAATTTTTTTTTATCAATTAATTAAATTTTTAAATTAATTAATTAAAAAAAATAATTTTAATTTGATTAAATTTAACTTATTATTTATTTTTTTATAGATAAAATAAATTTTAAATAAATAATTAATTAATTAAAAATTAATATAATTTTAATTTGATCAAATTTAACTTAACATAAAGTTAATTAATTAAATTCGTATCTAAATTTATTAAAAAAAATTTAAAAAATATATTTTACTAATTTTTTATTAATTTATTAAATTTATTTAAAAATATTTAATTTTTTTCAATAATTTTTGTTTTTTGAGTTTTATTTTATTTTTTAAATAAATTTTTAAAAATTTATAAATTATAATTTATACAAAATATTCAAACCTCCTCGAGATTAAAATTAAATTTTTTGTCTTAAGCAACTTTCTGTCTTTGTCATTTCATTACCGCCTTTTTTCCCCGAAATGCGGTAAGAAGAAAAAAAGTCAAATCACTTATTCAACTTACAAGGCCAAAAAAACGTCAATGATCATAATAATTATATGGAATGATGATTAAATGGTCTCCATTGCTACATTATTTAACCGCCATCGCGCGCCACAAACGACTATTTTTTCGCTAAAGTGCGTCTGAATAAGTGCGAGACTTACGAGAAAAAAAGGTAAAAAATGATGAATAATGACTTTGTTTTCCTGAAATTCTCTTCCGCTTATCTTTGTATTGTGTTCGCGACGACAACGGTGTTTTTTTTCGCTTGAATGTGTGTGACTTTTGTTGTTGTTCCATCAGTAAATTAACTAAATACGTTGTCTGGCGTTATCCCAACGAACAAAAAAAAATAATCATGCAAAGTTCACTAAGTAGGTACACGACTTACTCTAGCTCGGGGCAAATATCGCTACCGAGAACGTTGCTCATCATGATTAATATAATAAATAATAAAATAAAAAAAAAACGAATCTTCGGGATGAGTGAATAACAAAACTTTTTCCTCCTTCTTTTTCGCTTCTTCTTTATGACTTGCGTTTGATGGGTGTTCTTTCATGCAACAGAAAGTTGTTTTTCCGTGATGATGGTCAAACTCAATTTCCAATTTGCGGATGAAATGATGTCGACTTCAAGCGCACGCAAATCATTTCAAGCAAGTCTATTTCTGCCATAAAAATGAATGAAGAAAAAAAAACTATTGAAAGTTTTTATTAGAAAAAATATCAAGTGATGGCATCGCATTTTTATTTTTTTTTATTCTGCCCAATGCACATTTTGATATTTTTTTAAATTTGAGATTTTTTAATAATTTTTTATTTTTTTTTCAAATTTATAAGACATTAGTTTTTGACCCAATGCACATTTTAAAATTATTGCCCCAATGTAAATTTAAAATTTTTCAAATTTTTGTCCCAATGCACATTTTTTAACATTTTTTTTTAATTTTTTATTTTTTTTAATTTTTTTTCTAATTTACAGAATGTTAGTTTTTGACGCAATGCACATTCTAATATTTTCCTTAACAAAAAAAAAATAATTTTGCATAATTTTGAGTTTGATCCCAATGCACAATTTGAAATGTCTTCGAATTGCAAATTTTTATTTTGAAGCTTAAAACAGATTTAAATTCTATTTCCAAAGCACTTTCTACAATTTTCTTTTAAAAAACGTTTCCATAATTTTGAACCCAGTGCACATTTTAAAATGTCTGCCCATGGCAAATTTGAAATTTAAAGCTTAAAACAGATTTAAAATTTTTGTCCCAATACACATTTTAATTTTTTTCTTCATAATTTTTGTAAGTTCGTGATCTAATTCAACTTTTAAATTTTCATCCCAATGCAAATTTTGAAAAAATTTCAACCACGTGACAATTATTTTTACTCGAAATGCAAAAAGTAGAAAGACATAGTTAAATCATTTATTTATTTACTCAACAATTTTACTGCTCCTCAAGTTCTTTTTATTACTTTGGAAATACACTTGAGTGACATTTTCAATTTCGTGTCAAGTGTTATCATGTTCAGTGCATGATTTGTGCAACATTTCTTCTTCTTCGTTCTCCGTGTCTGTCTCATCATCATTACAACTTCCATTATTATTATTAATAATAATAAAACTTACTTTGCCTTGCCCACAATCTTGAGTATTGAACTCGCAATAATTGAGGTGACACTCGAAAAAGTAGATTTTCCTCATGCAACGAAATATTCGCAACTTTTGTTTGGCCATTTATCAACATGGTAGCACGAGAGGAAGACGACACATATTTAAATCTTCATCTCAAGTAATCATGCCACGAGAGAACTTTAGCAAAGTAATATATTGAGTACTTATGGTAAGGCGACGAGAGTCATAGACGAACACTCTTTGCCAACTTAACTTCGGGAAGAGAGCACAGAGTGAAGTGTAAACTAAATTGAAAATGTCAAGATGTCGGATTAATGTTTGTAAGAATTTTATTTTTCATCATTTTATTTATTTTTTTTTGTTATATATCCTCAGTTGAAGGCACATTATTGTTGCAGAAGCTGTGCAGTGCGAAAAGATCGAGCAAATAGATTTATCGAGAAATATAAATGGGTCGATGATTTGTTAAAATATGCTCTGAAAAGGATGAAAAGTTGCACTGATGATGTGTGTCTGATATGAAAAAGTTAAAAAATGCAGAAATTTCACAAGAAAAAAGAGAGTGCAAGCCAGTTTTATTGAATTTAAAGAAAAATGTAAGAGGTCAAGTAGCTGGAAAATTCTTACAGAGATAAATCAATCAAAGTTTTTGTTATACGGAAATTTAAAGGAAATCCGAAAATTTTGTGATATTTTGTATAAAAATATATTTCCTTGAGAAAAATATTATTCGAAATTTTTTCAAGCTTAAACTTGATAAAAAAAATTAATAAAAATATTAAAAATTGAAACATAAATTTATTATTTTAATTATTAATTAAATAGTAATTAATTAATAAAAAATAATAATTTAATTTAATTATAAATTTTAAATAAATTAAATTAAATAATTAAAAATTAAAATTTAATTAATTTTCTTTAAAAAAATATTTAATAAAAAAAATCATACAAACTTAAAAAAAAAATTTCTTGAAATTTTTTAATGAAATAAATTGAGATTTTTGTTAAAATTAAAATTTAATAAAAACGTAAACCTTTTTTGATTTAAAAAAATTATAAAAATTTTTTTTTGACAAGAGAAAAAATTATTTTTCTCTTTTAAAATTTTATTAATAAAAAAAACAATAAATAATAATTCTTGATAATTTTTTATTGAAATCGAAAATTAATCCATATAACAAATAAATCTTTTTTTATTTATCTTTTTCTTAGTATATGTAATTAAAATATTTTTTTATACGTCATGCACTCCATCAATTATTTTGTTACATATCAAATATATTAAAATTAATTAAATTCACATTGATTGATGTAAAAATTTTCCAAGAAATTCACAAAATAAATTGATAAATCGTATCATTTATTTGTGTAAATAAAAATTTATCAAGAAATATCAAGAACATGAACCAAAAATATTAAATACGAAAATTTTCGAACAAGAAATATTTTCGAATTAATTTCCATTCGAACGAAATGAAAATTCATTCGAACATAAAAAACATGAAAATTGTTCGAAAATATCTTCGAATAAAATGTTCATGAAGAAAATCATTTCGAAATAAATTTTACTGTTAAAAGCGCCCTCTGTGAGAACTTTTTCAAATTAATTCTAATAGATCGTTGGCGTCCATGTATAAAAAATAGGAAAAGCCACATAATTTAGTAATAACCGCGGATTTTTAGGTGCACCATCGCCGCCGTGTATTCAGAGTGAAAATCACAACAAAAATGCAGTAACAATAAATTTAAATCATCGTCATCATTTTTGTTTGTACAAAATTTGTGATTTTCGGGCATGCATTCTTTACTGTTGACTGCATTTTCGGGCATATAAACTGTGTGATATGTGTTCAATTTTTTTTCGACTCATTCGCAATAATAATGTCATTTTATTCCGTATACACGATAAACAGGATAAAAAGGAGGAAGTCATATTTGCATACAACATAAAATTTATTGGATTTTGATATTGTAGATCTTTTTCCTGTTTGCTGGATAATAATGGTGAGCGACGCTGATAAAATAACAATAACAAACATAATGATGTAGGTTAGTTCGGTGCACGTCTTCAGCATTTTTTTTACTTCAAATTGTGTCAGAAGCACACACAAACAAACATTAACCTTCCTCCGCACACAAATCTCTGCACCGTTTATTAGCTGGCAGTTTAAACTTTGATTTTTGCTTTATGGCAGCACGAGCGGAGGCACGAATGATCCAATTCGCATTATATTTATTATATGTTTGGAAGAAATTCGAGAGATGTGGATGAATGAATGCAGTTGTAATAAATTTATTTTGATACAATAGAGAGAAGAAGAATAATGATTTTTCACTGGATGGAACACGCAGGAAAAAACGAATAAAATTTTTCGTACAAGCAAAAATTCCGATTGAAGAGGAAAATCGTACGGTAGCTACGCGATATAATAAAAATAGTAATAAAAGAGCAAAAAAAAAAAATAGAAAAAAGCCAATTAACAGGATGTATAAATTTTATCTCATGTTCTGCAATTGCTTTCATTGCAAAAATAAAATAAAAAAAAAATTCTGTTGAATCGAAGAACGTTTTTGAGCAGTATTTGTTCAAGGATGAATCCTCTCGTTTTTTTGGCTCTGGAATTAAAAAATATTTTTATTTTGATCCTTTGAACATTTCATGATATTTTGAACATTGAACATTTTGAATAAATTTAATTAAATTTTAAAAAAATAATCGAAATAAAAAAAATATTTAGGTAATTTAATAAAAAGCTACTTAATTTGCAAAAATAATTAATTTTAGTCAAAAAAATTGAAAAAATAATTAATTTTAGTAAAAAAAATTAATATTTAAAAAATTAAATTTAATATTTTATACCATCAGATATCTTTTTTATTATTATTTATATTTTTTTAAAAATTTAATAAATTTAATTTAATTTTTAAAAAATTAATTTTATTTATTAATTTTAAAAATTAATTTTATTTAATTATTAAAAAAATAATTTTATTTAATTAAAAAAATTAAATAAAAAAATATTAAAATTATTCATATAAAAATATTAAAAATATTGAATTTTTTTAATTAATTTTGATTTATTTAAGCTATTTTAATTATTTAAAAAAATTGTTTGATAAGGAAATTAAAAAAAAATGTTTAAAAATAGAATTTCAAAAAAATAATTAATTTAATTTTTTAAACTTTAGAGTTCTTTTGAGATTTCACATTAAAATCTCTTTTAACATAATAAAAAAATAAAACTATAAAAAAAAATAATGAAATTAAAAAATATACTTAATAAAATTTAAAAAAAAATTAAATTAAAAATATAATTAAATTAAAAAAATAATAATGAAAAAAAAAAATTAAATTACTTTGAAAAAAAATTTTTTTTAAATATTAAATTTTAACAATTTTTAAACCTCAGAGTTAATTTTTTTACATTTCTAAATGAAAAAATAAAAATCATTCCTTGCCAGGCAAAAATCTAAGACAAAATCTCTTTTAAGCATAAAATTAGTTTCCTTATGCTTCCTTGCAAGACATAAACTTCGCAAAAGATCCAACAACACGACACACAACACACAACCAACCAAGCAAAGAGTAAAGAACTTCTTTGCGGAAACACAAAGTAAATACTAAAATCTTAATTTTCCTTCTGTACGAGCTGTACTTTTGTACGTACAAAAAAAAAACAAACTATATACACAAACATCAAATTATTTTCCCAACTATTAATAAGCGTATGTGCATCTACTTTGTGCTTTGCAGGAAAACCGCGCAAACATTCAGCGATATAAATCCACGGATTTTGTTTCAACTTTTCAACTGATAAACGCCAAAATATATATTTTACGAACAATATACGAGCGATATTTCCGCTCTTTGTGCTTCTAACAGAAAGCCGAGTTGTTATTCGCGCGCCGTTAAAATCATCATCATTAAAATGGGGCAAATTTAAAAAAAAGAGAACGTCGACGCGGAAGATAGAGAAGAAACTTTCAGATCAAATTTATACTTGAAAAAAAAAATATTTCTTATCAAAAATTAACGAGACAAGATTTTCCTCGTTTTACTGATTGTTATCGTGTTTCCTTCGCTTTTCCTTAACTGTGTGCGGTATTAAGATACTAATAACTTTAATGGTTCAATATTTATTTATAGGAGTTTAGTGTTGTAATTATTCAAAGTTTTTTTTTATTTTGTCGGAAAATTAAATGGAGACGGTTGGTTTATTTTTTTTTTCTTTGTTTAAAGTTTAAAATAAATTATAAAACAAGTTTCGTTCAAAAACAGATTTTAAATAGAGTTGTTTGTTAAATTGAACGAAATTTCATAATTCGTTGAAGTTTATTCATCAACTTCCTGTCATCGTTATAAGAAGCTGTCTTGTTAAAGAATAGACGTTTCTTTATTGCAATTAAAATAAGCATTCTACGATGATTTTCGAGAATTTTATAAAGATCAAAGAAATACTTGTTTTAGATTACTTGACAGTAAATTTCAACGTATTTAGTTTTTTGTTAAAAAAAAATAAATTCTTATTTTTTTTTAGTTTTTTATCATAAACTATTTTTTTTTTTTTTTCATTTAATTTTTTTTTAATTTAAAAAAAAATTATATAAAAAATTTTAATAATTTATTTAAAATTAAATTAATTTTTGTATATTATTAATTTTATTAATTAATTAAATTCTCCAAAATTAAATTAAATTTGAAATAAATTTAAAATTTTAATTTTAATATTAAAAATAAATTAAATTTAATTAATTTTGAATTATAAAAAAATAATTTAAAAAATTGATCTTAAGAGCAAAAAAAATACTCTATGATTTTTTTTATTATTCATAAAAATTAATTTTCTTTGAAAATAAAAAAAAATTAAATTTAATTAATTTTAAATTTAATAATTAAATTTAAAAAAATTTTTTAATTAATTTAATTTTAATTAATTAATTAAAATTAATTTCAAAATAATAATTAATAAATTTAAAAAAATTGATATATTTTTATATAAAAAAAATTAAAAATTTTATCTTAAAATATTAATATGCTTTATAAATTTTTTATTATTTAAAAAAAAAAAAAAAAAAAATAAATTAAAAAATTTTGAAAAAAAATGGAAAAAAATAATAAATAAAAAATTAAAAATGCACACAAAAATTTGGTAATTTGGAACAAAGAAAAATTACAAAGGAAACAAATTATTAAATAATTAATTAATTTCCAAACAACATTCTTTGTGTCATTTTTTGCGTCATAACAACGAAATTTATCTCTCCATTTCTTCCAATAAATCTAAAAAAAGCTTTTCCTCATCCCTCACAAATTTTTACGTAATACTTCGAGTGCATCGTCTTCCAGTTTTACCCTTCTTTCAGACGTAACAAAGTCTCATTTTAAGCTTTACGCATGTGCCATAACCAAAAATTTCCCCTCTTTTGCCAATTTTTAACGAACTTTTTATCTCCTTCCTTCCGTTAACTTCGTACACGACTCGAAGCCAAAAAAAAACGTTACTTGATCTAAATTTTCCCTTTTTTTGCGTGTTTGACACAAAATCCTACCTCAACACATTTCTGCACAAAATTCGTTACTTTTTTAACGAGACACACGAGAAAACGAAGGGGCGTCAAGATCCTACGCACAGCATGTGTCGACGGGTAACTCAGTAAGTGAGGAAAATTTTGTTACACTATTTTTATACATACACTGGCACATCTTTTTCAGTTTAGATGAAACCGTGTACGTGCAAAGTGGCGTTCAGCAGTGAGAAGAATCGCGCGGAAATACAAAAAAAAAACAAATTATATAAAAAGTAATAATAAATTATAATTATTACATTAATTATTTGTCGTGATTGTCTCGAAAAAAAAATATTTGAGCAAAAATGTGAGACAAAAATTTATTAATTAAATTTCCAAAAGTGACAAGACGAAACAAAATACAAGAAAATGCTTTAAGGATTTAATTATTATTAAATTTATCGGAATTGGTCAAAAGGGCAAACTACAAATTTGTCATTAAATTGCCAAAGGAGATTTAAGATCAAAGAGAAAATTGTAATTAAAGTGAAATCAAACACATAACTAATCAGTAAAACTGACATTTATATCAAAATCAGAAGCAAAGGTTATTATTTTTGTAAAATGTCACATGAAACGGAAATTATTTTATTAACATCATTAAAAAATTTCCCGAAAAAATAAAAATTTACACAGAAAAACATCTTAATTAATTGAATTTTAAATTTTTCACACAAAAAAAAGTTTTATTTTTACAAAAATTAATGCAAAATAGATTAAAATTCCACTTTCACAAGTAAACATGAGTGAAGAGAAATTTTTAAAAAATTTTTATAACAACAAAAAAAAATAATAAAAAGTTTGCTCATTATTATAAAACGTGTGATTATGCAAAATTTTTAAAAGAGCAAAAAAAAAATTATTATCCTACTCTCGAGTTTTAATGCGCGCTCCTCTTCTCAAGTAATAGCTCTGTGAATTATGTTCGTTTCACAATTATTTAAAATAAAATAATAATTTTTACATTGTAATGTCCACTAAACTCATTTATTTGCGCAAAATGCATTTTAATGAGGCTTTTCGCAAAAATGAGAGGATTTATGTCGAAATAATTTTGTTCATTTTGAATCAAAAATTCGGTTTCATGTGACAATTACGGAAAAAATAATCCCTTTTTCGACGTAAATGGACTGAAAATATTTACAACATCCAAGAATAATTAATTACAATAATTATCCTTTCATTAAAAAGGTTTTAGGCAGTCTTTAAAAAATAATCATAAACAATGGGATGCTCTATGGGCCGGTAGTTCATAAATAATTAGTCTGTGTAGAGAAAAAAAATGTGAATAAGTGAAAAAAACGGAGGGTTAGATAATAAATGACAAAAAGTCAAAAAAATAAATTACTTTAACGAAAGAAAAAAATTTCCGGAAAAATTAAGATTTTAAATTAAAACCGGATGAAATAAAAAAAGTCATCAAAATGTCTCAACGAAAAAAAACAAAAAAATAATAAAAAATTAAAGAAAAATTAAAAAATAAATTCTGACTAGTTTTAGTGCAATATTAAAAATACTTACAGTGTTGCCATTACAATTGTCCAAAATATCCGCACAAAAGGAATTATTTTTCTCCTTGCGACGTTTCAGCGACGAAACATCATCATTATTATTATTATTGCTGTCATTGTTGGCACAACTTGTTGCCAAACGGATTATTATTATGGTAGACCCGTTGAAAATATTTTGGGTTCTCACAAACAGCACCTACTTAGGTAAATTATATTTTTTTTTTCTACATTTAAATGCTTTTGCCTTTTGTGACATGTCCTCAGAAATACTTTTAAGGTTAATTATAAAATTAAATGAAATCACGTCCCTTTTTAGATGCGGTTAAATTACTTAATATAAAGAAATTTCTTGGAACTTTTGACATTTTCTTGACAAAAGAATTGTGCCAAAAGTTTGATTTGATTTCAAAAATGCGGGAGTCTAAAAATAACATATTTTTAGCAGGAAAAATGTTTATTTTTGACAATCTTGTGATCAAAAAATCGCGAAAAAAGTTCTATATTGACGCATATAAAAAAATAAATTCTTCTGGATTTTTTTTTTATTTCCACGTGGTTGTTTTGAATTTCCATGGAAGTACTTTATTTATTTAATTAATTAAGTTTAATAAGTATGAAGAATGTTTTTTATGGTTTCATTATTTATGTATGTATATCCCTCAAGGATATGTTTTTGTTAAATAAACAAATGTATTTAAATTTTTTTTTGTTCATTATTGTGTGGGATTCTAAGAAACAATTTTGGTGAAAAAAATAGGTTCGTTTCCCATTTTTGTGTATTTTTAATATTTTTTTTTTTATTTTCTCTCAGAAAAAATGTACAAAATTTTCATTTGCATATAATGAGGCATTTAATAAAAAAAATATTAAAAACACAAAAAATGGAAAACTTATTTTTTTTAACTAATTAAATTAAATTTAAATCATTTTTTGTATTAAATATTTTTTTTTTAAATAAATTTTTAAAATATTAATCAAGAATTTTTTCGAGAATTAAAATTTAAAATAATTGTTTTAGGAAATTTAAAAAAATATGTTTTATTTTATTTTAATCCAATTTCAATTAAATTATTTTATTTTTTAATAAAAATTAATAAAACAATTTTTTTAATAAAAAATTTTTAATAAAAAAATAAATATTTATTTAATTAAATTAAATAAATTATATTATAATTTTAAAAATAATTTTATTATTTTATTTAATCGAATTTTAATTAAAATTTATTATTTATTCAATAAAAAAATATATGTTTATTTATTTAATAAAATTGAAATTCACGAATTCATTAAAATAATTTAATTTATTTTATTTGGAGATAATTAGTTAAATTAAATTTTGATTAAAAAAAAAATAAATAGAAATATTTTTTAAATAATTTTTTTACAAATTTCGTCAAATAATAAAATAATTTAATAAGAAATTATTTAATTTTATTTAGATAAATACTTTTTTTCTAATTTTTAATTTATAAATAAAATTACATTTTAAAATATTTAAAAAAAAAAATTCTTTTCAAAAAATAATTTTTTTAATCAATTTTTTTATTTTCATTAATTTGAGTATTTTTGAAAAATTTTTAAATTTCGTAATAAATAAATTATTCCTTAAAAGACTTAAAAAATCATAAAAAAAATTCTTGTCCCCATAATAAGCCTTCCCAAAATTATGTGCAAAATCATCATTTCCTCTCCATAAAGTATCCCTTCTCTTTGTCTACAGCAAAAAAGCCACTTATTGTTGCGGTACTAATTCTATTTAATTTCTTATAATTCTAAATGTCATCATAACTTACAATTACAAATCCGGTCAACATATTGTTAAAACTTTTTTTTTCGGTACTGTCATTAAAATAATAACAAAACAACTTTTCAACAACTGTCGTTATGTGCTTGTGTGCACAATCCTGCCATATAATTACGTACTGATTAATATTTTATTGTTACCCTTTCCCATCTTTTCTTGCTGTTTGTTACTTTTTTGTCCGATTTTATCATATCAAAGTATGTCGTTGTTACACTTTTTATTTAAATTTACGGCAAAAAGGGTCAAGCGTTAATAATTTTATCATGATTTTTCCCTTTTTGTTATTATTTTTATACAGAAAAAAAATATAAAATTTCTTTTTTTTTTTGAAAAGTCAGACGAATTTTGTTGTTTTTTTTTATGGCAATGATGACATTAAAGAGAAAGTTCTTGCTACAAAATTTAATTTTATTTTGAGATTTTTGTGTGATGTAACGCAAAAGATGTGATGAAATATTCCGTCTCCATGTCGAGAAAAATGAGGAAAAAAAAACAAGTAAAAAGAAGAAAATTCTGCTCGAAAGTTTGACATGCTTCAAATGTTTGCTTTGATGTGTAAGAAGTGATACAAAATTCATGTCGAACGGGAAAGAGGCAAAATTGGGTTATAGACAACAAAATTTCTTACCGAGAAAATGTGTGAGTTTCAGCAAAAGAAAAAGCTACTCACGAAATTATAAACTTTAACATGTGTTGAACAAAAAAGTTTTGTCAATCATCTTTCATGGTAAAAGGTTTCTTTTTTCTGCGTCTTTCGGCAAAAAGTTATACATAAACTCGACGAAAAAAAAAATTTCCCCTTTAAAAATAATTAATTTTTTAGAAACCTGTCAATTCCGGCGAAATTTTCAAGCAATTACGAAAAAAAAAATTAAATGCAAAAAATAACTCAGGAAATGTAAAATAATAATGAGCCTCATCCGTTTTTTCTCTCCTCATGCTCTTCGGGGAAATGTTTGTGCCTTGCATTCAAATTCATGCAAAATGACTTTTTATGTTGATGCTAACGAGATGCAAAGGAAATGGCATCCCTTTTGTCCGTGCAGACTGTCATTGCCATGCCACGCCGCAAAAAAAGCACAAAATAATGTATTTTTAAATAAAATTATATTGTAAATACGAAGCAAAAAGATGGTTGCAATGTGGCACAAAAAAGGGAACAAAACCGCTGCTCGCAAATAAAAAATGTAAATCAGTGAAGTGTACCCACAAAAAATGAACCATAAAAAAAGAAGAGAAAAAAAACTCGATGAATATAATTCGAATGAATATTTTTTAGCAAAAAAAAAAAAATAAAAAAATAGAAAATTCCTTTCTTTTTCTGGATTCACACAACTGGAGGAGATTCGTTTGAATAATCATATTTTTTTTATTTTATTAATTTCATTCAGAAAATCATCTCTTGCTCAATCGGCTCTTTTTCTTTATTTTTTTTGCCTTTCTTTAAAAAAATGAATAAATAAAAACTCGAAATTCATGGTCTTTTGTGATGAATTATCTTTTCACGAAACTTTTTTCTTTTTTTTTCTTCGACTTTTGTCCCAAACTTCCCAAAAATAACGAGGATAAAAACAAAATTAATGACCTGGAATAACGAAATGTTAGAAATAAATCGATTAAATGTGTGAAAAGTTAAACGAATTAAATTAAAAAAGGAAACCATAAAAAATTATTTTGACAGTTCAAGTTTTGAGTTTTATTTATTTATTTTATTTTTAAATCAATCATTTTTTTATTTTGTTTAAAAAAATTAATTAAAAAAAAAATAATTAAATTAAATTAAAAAAAAAATATTTAATAAAATATTTTAAATTAATTAATTAAATATTTAAAAATTAAATTTAAAAAAAATAATTGAAAAAAAATTAAATAAAAAAATATTTTTGGATTTAAATTTTAAATTTAAAAAAACTGTTTTGTTTTAATTTTTTTTTTTTTTAAAAATTTTTAATTTTTTTTTTTTTTAATATAAATCTAAAATTTTGAATTTTTTTAAATAAAATTTATTTTTGCTTATTTTAATATCAATTAATATTTATATTTTATTTAAATAATTAAAATTAAATATTTAATAATTTTAAATAGATTATTTAAATATTTCAAAATAAAAAAAATTATTTTAAAATAAAAAAAAATAAAAATTTAATGAAATATTTTAAATTGAAATTAAATAAAAAAAATAATTGATATTAAAAAATAAGCAAAATAAATACAAAAATATTTTAAGATTTAAATGGATTTTAATTTAAAATAAAAAAAAAAAAAAAAAAAATATAATTTGATTTTTTTTTTAATTTTAAAATTTATATTTTTTTTTTTTTTTTTAAATAAAATTTTTATTTAAAAAAAAATTAAAAATAGAAGATTTATAAATTTTTAAATAATTTTAAAAGTAATTCAAAAAATTATTTAAAATTAATCAAAAATATAAATTTTATCAATAAAATTAATATTTTTTCAATTTTTGTCTTTATTAAAAAAAATATGAACTTACCACAAATTAAAGTAATAAAAAACCCCGCTTCTTCAAACATTTTTCATCGTTCTTAATTAAAGTCATCCTCCCTCCGAAGACTGATGTCACGTCGTCCTTTTGTAAGTTCATTCATAAATTAATTAAAAAATCATCATAAAATGTCTGTCGTGTCGGCACGACTTCATTTTATGTCACATTTTGTAATATTTTTTCCTTTGCTCATTTATCCTGCACTTTTTTCTTCTTTCCAAACAAAAAAATATTTTAGAAAAAAAAAAAACAGGAAAAAAATCAGTACGACCCATTTCATTACCACTCGTTTTTTTTCTGTTTGTTTTGCAACTTTTTCCTGTACTTTTTTTTTTGCTTCGTATTTATAATCAATTCCCTCGTCGTGTTGCTTGTTGTTTTTTATTTTGTTAAAACTCGATAAATTTTCATCTCGCCACGACTCAACCAGAAGAGACGACAAACTTTTGATTTCATCAACAACCAATAATTCCCCTTTTATGCGAGAAAATTTCGCAACGTTGTAACGAAACATGTTGTCACACCTGAATTTTTTTTTTAAATTCTTCGGGGAATTTCTGTTTATAAATCATTGAATTATCAGGTGTTCCAATCGTAATAAATATGAAATATATCTTCGTCTTCTTCACGGGCGGCGCTTATCAATATATGTAGCTGCTAGACAGATGTTCCGCTATCTCTTTGATGAAGAACGCAAGAAAAATTGGATGATAAACGGATAAGCAAAAAAGGAGGAAAAAATATTGCGAACGCAGATGTGTGTTACTTCCGTTTTTTTTTTTTGTTTTATCATCTTTTCTCTTCTTTTTGTCCAATTTTGTGTCGTGCCCAAATAGACACGTTTTTGGTGTAACAATAAGTAAATTAGGAAGAAAAAATAAATTTTTTGCCTTCTTCGTAATTTTGACCTATTTTCTTCTTCGTTACGTTTTCTGTCATCTCTCATCATGATTCAACTTTTTTTTTTGTGGAAGTTTTCTCTTCGTGAATGAGCCTTAATGCTAATATCTTATAACAAGTAATATAATAACGGAATGACCTTCTTCCATTATATTACATACAAAAAGCAAAAAAAAACTTTTTTTTTGTCTCTTCATGTGACTTCGTTCAATGTCATCCGCAAATAATGATGATATTTCTCGGAAAATCTAATAAATGACGAAAAAATCCTTTTCGCAAACGTTCTCTTGGGGCATATGCGATAAATCTGCAATCTCAATTTCGATTGTTTGTGAGTTGTAATAATAAGTTTGAATGAATGCGAAGACCGTCATTACTCTTTTGATCTACGGTCCGTATACTTTTTTCGAATGTCGAAAATTACACACTCAAATAATTTGGTGAATTTAGTGCGATTTTCGGAAAACAAAAGAGAAAACTTGACACGCCTCCGCTTTGTCGTGGCCCGTTATACTGTTTGTTGTTCTCATCGTCATTATTTTAACAACAACAACAGAGAAAACGAGTACAATTGACATTCACTGAGAATTGAGTGGTCCCTTTGTGTGCCAAATGTACTCGGTTTAATTAAATTTTGTGACTTCAAAGGTCCATTTGTTTGGGCTTTGAGAGATATGCATCAATTGTCGCGTTTCAAAAAGGTGAAAATCAGTCACGGAACAGGAAAATATGCTTGAATAAATCTTTTGGTTTGACTGAGTGACCATGTAATCCGTGATTTTGCTTTTTTTTTGCGATTTCAATCATCATAACTTACGCAACAAAGTTGATGACACAAGAAAAATGCGGGTTTAAGTAAATGATGGATTTTGGCATTGAAGCGTTTGTAGAAGAAAAAAAAAATCTGTAAGATGTTCATTGTTGTTTTAAAAGTGACTAATTTGACTTCAGAAGTTAGAATTCAAAATTTAAAAATATTAAATTATAGATTTTAAAAGTTAGCTCTTCAGATCTGAAAAGCTTCAAAAGTTAGCTCTTCAGATTTTAGATTTTAAAAGTTAGCTCTTCAGATTTCTCAAATTTTTTAAAAGTTAGCTCTTCAAATCTGAAAAGCTTCAGTTTTTAGAAGTTAGCTCTTCAAATCTGAAAAGCTTCAGATTTTAAAAGTTAGCTCTTCAAAACTGAAAAGCTTCAGATTTTAAAAGTTAGCTCTTCAGATCTGAAAAGCTTCAGATTTTAAAAGTTAGCTCTTCAGATCTGAAAAGCTTCAGATTTTAAAAGTTAGCTCTTCAGATCTGAAAAGCTTCAGTTTTTAAAAGTTAGCTCTTCAGATCTGAAAAGCTTCAGTTTTTAAAAGTTAGCTCTTCAGATCTGAAAAGCTTCAGATTTTAAAAGTTAGCTCTTCAGATCTGAAAACTTAAAGCTTCAGATTTTAAAAGTTAGCTCTTCAAATCTAAAAACTAAAAGCTTCAGGTTTAAAAAAAATCAAAATTTTAAAAGTCAAAAGTAAATCTAACCTCAAAACAATTCAAATCATTTAACCTCTTGTTCATAGGGCACTTTAAACGATGTCAACCCACACACAAAAACCTTCAATGTTGACACAAAAACTCTCTCTAAGAAGGTCAATTATTTAAACTAAACTAAACAATACCGCTCTTACATTGTTTGGTCAACCACTCGTACGAACTTGACTTTTTCGCGATGATAAAAAAAAAGTTTCCTCGTTTTTCGTAAGTAAGTAATACTAATAACAATAATAGTGCGACACGACGAAAGCAAACACGAAAAAAAACCTAAGATGAATAAGGAAAAGTTTTTATTACACGGCATTTTGTCACCGTTGCTGCTTCTTTTCTATTAACGCAGCGACGACACTTTTAGGAATAAAGCTGCGGATCCTTTCTCTCTCCATTGTTTAAACAGTGTGTTGAGATAAATATTTTAGCGTAGAAACTTTTCTCATTGTTTTAATGACATGGAAAGCGGTGACATAATCAGAAAAGAGAAAGTAATTTCTACCTCTAATAAGCGAGAAATTCATCTCGTCACAAATAATACTTTTTTTCATGTTCTTAATTTTTTTTCTTGAGATGAAAAAAAAATCTCAAAAAGAAGCGATTAATTTTTTTGTAAGAATTTCCGTGAATTTTTGAACAAAAAAGCACTCAGGAAATTCATTTTTTAATTTTTTTCGCTCCTTTTGGATTTTTTTTTCGTATATAAATAACGGGCGGAAATTAAATGCACTTGACAAACAATAATTCCCTCTTTTACGTCGCTATTACTTTGCCTTTTGTAAAAAAACACTTGACACACGTTTTTACACAATAAAGCTCCTCTTTTAATAACCTGCCAAAAAAATTTGCTGTCTCTTACCCTTTTTCACGGATTTTTTTTTTCAAATAATTTTTTTTTCATCTCACCTCTCGTTTAATAACACTTACTATTGTCTATCTTTAAATACAGGGAGAAAAATTCAGACAAAAAAGCAAATTAAAAATATTAGTATTCATAGGGAGACGCTGCTATCCACTTATCGTTCACACAATTTTTTTCTCTTGTTCGCCTCGAAGAGGAAAATAGCTTAAAGATCGATTAAATCACGAGCATGTCTATGAAAATGGGGCAAAAAATCGGTTCAATTCAACAAGAAGGAGGAAAAAAATGGCGTGAAATACGAATCTGTTGAGTACCTGCGAGTCTACTTAGTTTTTACGCGTGATATGGCACGCATCACGCGGAAGCATACAAATATCGTATCGTAATTTCCGATTTTTTTCCTCACGTATTTTTTTTTTGTGAAGGTTATAAAATATAGAAGGAAAAAAAATTCACTCTTAGCAAAATGCCTCGAGGATTTTTTTTCTTTTCGTAAAAATTTGCTTGGTTTGAATTAAATGGAATAAGTGTCGTTGTGGTAGGAGAGAAGATACGCCTTATCATCAATCGTTTACTTGTCTTTACCGCTTTTTTATGCGTTTGTTATTATTTAATTTTCAACGTGACGCACTTACTTTGAATGTCAGGCACTTTACTTTGTCAAGCCCCAAAAATTCCAAATTAAAATATTTTTTTGCCTTCTTTTCACAAAATTTCACCTCTCCTCGTACCTTTCTTTATTATTATTATATGGCATGAATTTATCCTCGAGAGAAAATGTGTCTGTGCTAAAAGAGTTGAAAAATTAATGAAAATCCTTGTCTCTCTTTCCATTTTTTTTTTCATTTTTGCTCCAATCGTGTTTTCTCTTGTATTTATTTGAAGAAAAATCCATTTTTATGTTTGTCGTGTAATTATCAGGCACATTAACATACGTTTAACATGAATAAATCTAAAAGAAGAAAAAAGGATTTATCAAATGGAACCGCAATATATTATTCGGCTTACGCACACGACTTCGGATTTATAGCTGCTTTTATCTCCAAGCAATCGAGAGATGTTCTCATGGTTTGTTTAAAGTTTTGCCAACAACAATCTTCCGCAAGAATCTTTAAAACAACAACAAAAAAAAGTTTCTTTCTTCCCATGACAACCGATCATATTTCATTTGCTTTTTTGATCCTTCTTGCCACAAAATGTGAAGACGATACGGCACACACACAGGTTTCATGTTTCTCGAGTCGACCACACAAATAATATTGTGCTAAAAGTTTTTCCGCTTTTCTTTAACTAAATATTTACTTCGCCTGCGAAAATTTTCCGGATTACACGTATAGATGTTTTGTTTAACAATTAGGTAGATTTTTCGGATATCAAGCTGTGCGTCAGCTGTCTTCTTGGCAGTTGAACAAAACAAAAGACCAACGAGTTGCCATCGTGTGTTTTGATACAGGGTTGCCAGATTTCATGGAATATATTTTATTTATTTATATTTATATTTATATTTATATTTATATTTATATTTATATTTATATTTATATTTATATTTATATTTATATTTATATTTATATTTATATTTATATTTATATTTATATTTATATTTATATTTATATTTATATTT
Source organism: Culicoides brevitarsis (assembly GCF_036172545.1). Lineage (NCBI taxonomy): Eukaryota > Metazoa > Arthropoda > Insecta > Diptera > Ceratopogonidae > Culicoides > Culicoides brevitarsis. Next base: position 4,696,510 of record NC_087086.1, on the reverse strand, counting down.
ATATTTATATTTATATTTATATTTATATTTATATTTATATTTATATTTATATTTATATTTATATTTATATTTATATTTATATTTATATTTATATTTATATTTATATTTATATTTATATTTATATTTATATTTATATTTATATTTATATTTATATTTATATTTATATTTATATTTATATTTATATTTATATTTATATTTATATTTATATTTATATTTATATTTATATTTATATTTATATTTATATTTATATTTATATTTATATTTATATTTATATTTATATTTATATTTATATTTATATTTATATTTATATTTATATTTATATTTATATTTATATTTATATTTATATTTATATTTATATTTATATTTATATTTATATTTATATTTATATTTATATTTATATTTATATTTATATTTATATTTATATTTATATTTATATTTATATTTATATTTATATTTATATTTATATTTATATTTATATTTATATTTATATTTATATTTATATTTATATTTATATTTATATTTATATTTATATTTATATTTATATTTATATTTATATTTATATTTATATTTATATTTATATTTATATTTATATTTATATTTATATTTATATTTATATTTATATTTATATTTATATTTATATTTATATTTATATTTATATTTATATTTATATTTTATTTATATTTATTATATTTGTAGTTTATCGAAAACTTTTCAATTATTTATATCTTTAGTATCAAAAAGTTTATTTTTTTCTATTTAAAAGCAACAAAGTTAAAATTTGAGGTTAGAATTATAAGAGATCAAAAAATATTCAATTAAGCTTTTGATGAAAATTTTCAAAAACAACTAATATAAGGTGTTATAAGTAAAATATAATTAAAATTAATTTAAAAGCTATGAAAAGTAAAACATTAAAGATCAAAAAGTTTAAAAAAACCAAAACAATTTAATGAGTTTTTAATCTTTTTGATGATTTTAAAAACATCTGTTTAAGACAAGAACTCTTCGGAAAGCTAAAAACTTTTTAGCCAGCCTTTTACATAAATATAAATGAAAATTGTGCGGATGTGTTGTGTAAATAAATCAGTATTTAAACAAAAATATTTTAGTAGCTTCCAAGCGATTTTGCACAACGGAGCGAATGTGTTTACTTGACATTTGGACACATCCAAACATTGGAAGCTGGAAAACTGCCAGACAATTTATTATTTGTGCCTGTTGTCAAAATGTTCCTATCGCACCGACTTTCCTTTTTGAATAAAGTGGTTAAAGTAACTACTCACTGTCTGCCACTCATTCATTATTATTTGCAAGCAACGTTAATCTCCGGTTTGTTAAAATATTTTCCAAATGACATAAAGTTCATGTCCTTTTTGTCTTCATTTACCATAAAAACCGAGTCTTTATAACGTTATCATGGCACGAGAAGCCAAGTTTATTGTAATCATCGTCGTTGTCGTGTCTCTCGTTCTTCGTATTTTTAAGCCAATAATCATAATAAAAAGATATGAACTTGGAGAACGGGCAACGAGAGATGCTTTGCGGTTAAAGAGTCTCTTTTGCTCGTTTGCTCTACAGGTCAACCTCAAGCACTGTGGTTCAGCAGCGTTTTTACTGCAATATCATGAGATTGAACTTCTTTATTATTACAAATGCGCCACAGAACGAGTGAAATGTTAAATAAAACATGACCCAAAAAGATAATCAAAAATGTTGGTTGTTTTTTGTTCGTCGTCTCTCTTGTTTCTCGAGCTTTGTATTTTTTTTGGAACAAAAAAATATTTTTGGCATATTTTTGTTTATGGCAAAAGTGCATATAGTACAACTTTTGATCTTTAGTGTTTGAAATAAATTTCCAACAAAAATTGATAAATTATAGGGACCAAAGTTTCCATTTTCAATTTATCTCGGAAAATGAGTTTGTGGTGCCATAGTGCTTGTGAAATGACGAGAAGAAGCGATAAGTGTTATTGTGTGCTTATTATACCCTTTTGTCTGGCTGTGTATCTCCTTTGCCATGGAGTGCCAATAATAGGGAGCTTATGTGGTTTTAAAAGCGACTTAATGATAAGGCAACCATTAAAATATTTTGCAATTTTACCACAAAACACAACAAACATCTTCTCGGTTCGTGTCTTCCTTTATAATAGAAAATTCTCTGAATCACACGAGTTTTGGGGCAAGTAACGAAAGCCACTCTTGAAGAAATAATGATACAACAACCACAAAACATTTTCCTCTTCAAAACGTTCAAATTCATATAAAATTGCATTATTTCTGTTCTTCTGCGTTGTCTTAATGTCACACACACGCCAACAGCCAGAAACACTTTGGTTTGCCATTCCTCCCCGTACATGAAATGGAGGCGTTGTCTCACAATGACACCCTCGTTTCTCCTTTTCTACCCAGAAGATAAAACGCAAACACTTTGATTCTGTTCCTTGCTGGAGATGCTTGACAGTCGAGATACGAAAAATCTAAAATTATGTCAAATATTTTATTACATTCCAACACTATTATGGGTAGCAGGCACATGTCGTTTGCTTGCTTACTCCTTGTTATACCATTATTATTATCATTTTCTCTGCTCTTGTTTTGCTTCACGTTTGGAAAATGAAGAACGAAAAAAACACACATAAAATTACGTCAATTTTTGTTACACAAAATGTAATAATGTCACATATTTTTCTTATTTGCATACAAAAATTCTTTTTTTCTTTTCGAGTCACTGTAGATTTTTTTTTTCTACGAAACGAAACTCATGCATATATTTATTCCAACAGAGATTTTTTTTTGAAATCAGTGATGGCGAAAATTTTTGTTCTGAGAAGGTTTTGATTTTACCAAAAATTATTTTGCTTGTTATTCTTGATTGAAAGAAACTTATCTGAATGTAAAATTCATTAAAATTATTATTACCATACAAGTTATTGAACTCTCAGTATATAATTTTATCTAAAATAAAAATAATAAATTGAATAATAAATAAAAAATTCATTAAATTAATTAATAAAAAATAAATAATAAAAATTAAAATTTTTATCTTAAATTTAATTTATTGAAAAATTAAATTTATTAAAAAATTTAAATTTAATTAATTTGATTTTAATTTTAATTATTTTTTTTATTAATGAATTTTATGAAATTAAAAAAATTAAAATAATATTAAAATTATTAATTAAAAAATTTACTTTAATTATATTAAAATTTTTCGTTTTAAAACTTTTAACAATTTTTGTAAATTATTTTTTAAAGTTTTCATTAATAAAAACAAAATTATAAAGTTGAAACAAGTAAAATATGATAAATAAAAACTATTTAAATTTCGATTTTATTCAATATTAATTTCGAATTAAATAAATTTAATTAAAATATTTATTTAAAGAAAATTTTATTAATATAATTAAATTTATAGTTTGTTTAATAATTATTATTTTATTTTAATTATTTAATTTTTTAAATTTGTTTTATTAATTCATAATTTAATGAATTTGTATCAAATTTATTTAAATAATTTTTAAATACTTTAATTAAAAAAATTAAAATAATATTAAAATTATTAATTAAAAAATTTACTTAAAAAATAATTATTAAATATCTAATTATTAATTAAATTTTAACCCGTTAGAAGCAATATTTTTTGTTGAATTCAATATAAATTTGGTAATAAATTAATTTAATTTTCTTTAAATTATTTAATTCGATTAATTTAATGAGAAATTCGAAATTAATATTTAATAAATTAAAATTTAAATATTTTTTCTCAATTTTATTAAAATCTAAAATTAATAAAAAATTACTCACCTTCTTCCTTCACTCCCATTAAGCACTCCGTCACTGATCTACCTCGTACAAAGAAAAAACATGAATTCCAACTAAAGGGATGAAACTAAAAATCTGTCCTTTCACTCGGTTTCAAAATGTAAACTAGAAGACAGGAATGCAAATGAATTTTAATGTAAATTTTTGTGTGAGACTTTGGCCAAAGGTTTTCCAATTGAATATTTTATTTTAAGCAATGTATTTTGAGCAGCTTAAGATTAGCAACTGTACCTTCTATTCGGATGTCTAAACTTCTGTTACAAATCAAATTTACGTCTCTGTTATGCAAAAATTCATCATCATCATGAAAAGTTTGTGACTGTGTCAACAAAAGTAATCTTTAATACGAATAAATAGAACGTTGTAAATTTCACCTCGACTAATGCCCGTCGTGTCATGGGAATACTTTGTATAATCGGATTTATTATTTGGGTTACGACAACGTACGAGAGGGTGTCACAGGACATTCTTTGTCCGTATCTCTCTCCAACTTATTTGAATAATAAAATTAATTGAACTTAATCCGCATAATAATAAAGTCCTTTACAAAATTTTCTACTTTAATCCCATTGCAAACAAGCAACATACACACACTTTTGTTGCTCCATTGTAATAATTACGCTTTAGTCCATGTCGAATAAAGGCTTCCCTGTAATTTATCACGAAACAGGAGCTCGAGTAAGCAACAAATATCAGTGCGGAGTGCATGCGAGTAGCCCGGTTACAAATTAAGTTTTAATTCCATTTCAATAGTTTACTCAAGAGATTATTAACTTACTCGTTGCCCCGACTCTCGCAGTGTATATTTATAGATTATTGTTTTAAAATGTGACGTCTGCGAGTTGATCTACGAGCGTAATAACATAATGGAATAAAATGAAATGAAAAACGTACATCGCTATATCATAGCTTTCACTTAATTAATGATCGGAGAATTGAAAGACGAGCGATGGGATTTTATGAATGAACTGATAATGGATAATGGTTCGACTGTTATTACCTTTTTTTTGCTATTAGTCAATTAAGGAATTAGTAAGTTGTAAATATTGACTTGATAGAATTTCGAAAAAGGATTTTTAATGGATTTATACGAAAATTTTGATGGAAATTGATTAATATTTGTTTTGAGTTTTATCAGATATTTTATCAGACAAAAAATTTCAAGACAAATCAAAATAAAATTTTAAAGATTTTCTTGTTAGCTTAAAGATCTAATTAATTTAATGAAAATTTAATTTAATTTAAATAAATAATGGTATTAATTTATTAATAAAAAAAATTAATTAAAATTATAAAAAAAATAAATTGAATTTTTAAATTAAAAAAAATTAAATATTAATTTAATTTAATTTTTTTATTTTTTTTAATATTTAAAGATTTTAAATAATAAATATTGAATTTTATTGATATTAAATTTCCATGAAAAAAAAATTTAAAATTAAGAAAAAAATTTAAAAAAATATTAAATAATTTTTTAAAGTAAATTAAAATTAAAAATTCCTTTAGGATAAAATTTTTATTTCAAAACGAACAATTTATTATTTTTTTAAATTGAAGTTTAATAAAATTAAATTTATAAAAAAAATAAAATTAAATAAAATTTTGCAAATTAAAATTTTTAAAAAAATGTTTCATAAATTAGCAGTCAAAGCTTTGAATTTCAGTTAAAAATTTTTTTATATAGTTAAAATTTTTTTTTTACAATTTAAATTTTTTTTTACAATTTAATTTTTTTTAATATTTATCATGAATTAAACCTTTCAATTGAAGAAAAAAAAATTGAATAAAAATATATTTTTTCATTTATTAATTAATTTCCTTGAGTTTTTTTTTTAAATAATATCATTCATAGTTTTGTGAATAAATTTTCTATTGCTTTTTGAAAAATCCTTAAACGACAAACTACTTTTAAATTAAGTCATAAAATAAAATTACTTACCTCTCTGATTCTTGATGTATTCAACCTCAACTTAAATGCCTTAATGAATGCATTTGTGTCCCAACAATTTTATCTCGTTCCTCGCAACCCATTAAGAAATGTTGAGAGTGCAACTTTTTCATCACAGCAACCGCCATCCTAATGAATTTATTGTTCAAAATTGTTAGAGCTGAATGAATTACTGCCACTCTTAAGCATTTTACAGTATTTCGTCGGTTGCATTTTTAGCGAAAATCTCTTATGAGTAAAAAAAAATTCAAAAATTTTCCTTATACCAACTTTAGTGCACATTTTTTAGTGCACTTTGAACTAACAAACACTTAAGTTAACATAAATATACATTAACCAACAACACATTCACTCGTTATTTAAATAAATTACAAAATAAACGGAGAAATGGAGTGCTTCCTCTGCACAATTTTCTTTCCGTTTACGATTCGCCATGTACTTACATTTCACGAATCCATTTATTTCCCCTTTGTTTCGGTTATTTTTTTTTGTGTTCGCTTAAACCATTTCTATGACCCACTTGAGAGAACGGTGCTTTTTTTATGGGAATTTTATCTGTTTTTTAGTTTTATTTCGCTCGTCGCCACACAGCAAAACGGAGAACCGATTAAAATTTGCATGATACCCCTTTAGGGCTAGTAATCCATTAAGTAAATTTATGTCTTAATCGTGTCGAGTGTAGCGTGTCACACAAAGTACATCAATGCCCTTTTTATGTTATTTTTAAATAAAAAATTATATTCTGGGCGAAAATTCATCCGGAAACGAAGCAAAATGAATTAATTAAGGCATCATCTCTTCAATACCAAAAACTCATGAAAAATATGCCTTTCGGGCAAGCAAAACTCCAAAACTGATGAAATTAAAACAAGAAGAAGAAATATTACTTACATGTTGGTTCGAAGAAGAACTAACTCCGGGCGATTTATTATGTCGGTCCTCGTTCAAAATGCAGCAAAGAAAAAAAAAGAAAACTAAGAAGATTAGCATGCTCGTTTCATTTCATCTCACATGTTGCACATTTCACACACAGGAACGACAAAAAGATTAGTTCAGACTAAAATCAGAAGGATAAGAGACGAACAGTGTCTGTTTTGAGCGTCAAAGGATCTCTACATTTGATGCTACTAATTGGTAAAATTAAGTTGAAAACGGAGAAGATGGAGTCGTTTATGCAATTTTAATTTGTTTGTACACAACATTGTATCATCTTCTTCTTCATCGTCGTCGGCGTCGTCGTCATCATCATATCCGTCTTTCTTTTCTTTCTTTAGGGAAGACTGTAATTAAGTTTGTTTAACGAGTTTCTGGTCTAAATAACTCTCTTTGCTGTCTGCGTCAATCAAGCGAGATACAATGATAAATGGCTTTGCATATAGTTAAAATTGAGCAGGCGGATCCTTTTTGGGAATTGAAGGGAAGATGAGTTTCAGATTTTAAGGGATTAAATGATTTACGGAGGCATTAAATGTTTCTTCAGATTTCTGAAGTTTACAAATTTCGGATCAAAATTAATTTTTGAGACCTTAACGTTTTTTTTGAGGTTTTAAAATTATCTTTTAAGACCTCAAAGCAACTTTAGGGGTCTTAGGTTGAGCTTTCAAGGTCTGAAAAATACTTTAGAGGTCTTAAGTTCAACTCTCAAGGTCTTAAAAATGCTAATGAGGTCCTAAGTTCAACTCTTAGGGTCTTAAAATCAGAACCGAAAAAACTTTTTACTTTTACTTTTGCTTAAAAAACTTTATTGACTAAAACTTGTACTTAAGTAAAATAATTGAAAAATTTTTTGACTTAATCTTAAGTAAAATCGAAAAGTCAAAATTAAATTGACTTTTACTTATGCTTAAGTGAATGACTTATTTACAAAAAGCTATTGACTTTTGCCTAAGCAAAAGATTAAGTCAAAAGTCAAATAAGTTTTTTTTCAAAGTGTCAAAGCCATTTTTGTCAAAGCAGAGGGCTCTAATTTATCATTTTTGTCAAAAAAATTTTTTTCTTTGACATAGTTTTGTTTTAAAAACTAAATCAAGAGCAAAAAAACTGTGTCAAAAACTGTGTCAAAGCAATTTTTGTCAAATCTTGCTCCAAATTGATTGAAATTTGTCAGAGGGCTCTAATTTATCATTTTTAATAATTTTGTAACTCAAAACTGCCAAAAAATTGAAACTGAAAAAAAATTTTTTTCTTTGACATAGTTTTGTTTTGAAAACTAAATCAAGAGCAAAAAAACTGTGTCAAAAACTGTGTCAAAGCAATTTTTGTCAAATCTTGCTCCAAATGGATTGAAATTTGTCAGAGGGCTCTAATTTATCATTTTTAATCATTTTGTAACTCAAAACTGCCAAAAAATTGAAACTGAAAAAAATTTTTTTCTTTGACATAGTTTTGTTTTAAAAACTAAATCAAGAGCAAAAAAACTGTGTCAAAAACTGTGTCAAAGCAATTTTTGTCAAATCTTGCTCCAAATGGATTGAAATTTGTCAGAGGGCTCTAATTTATCATTTTTAATAATTTTGTAACTCAAAACTGCCAAAAAATTGAAACTGAAAAAAATTTTTTTCTTTGACATAGTTTTGTTTTAAAAACTAAATCAAGAGCAAAAAAAACTGTGTCAAAAACTGTGTCAAAGCAATTTTTGTCAAATCTTGCTCCAAATGGATTGAAATTTGTCAGAGGGCTCTAATTTATCATTTTTAATAATTTTGTAACTCAAAACTGCCAAAAAATTGAAACTGAAAAAAATTTTTTTCTTTGACATAGTTTTGTTTTGAAAACTAAATCAAGAGCAAAAAAACTGTGTCAAAAACTGTGTCAAAGCAATTTTTGTCAAATCTTGCTCCAAATGGATTGAAATTTGTCAGAGGGCTCTAATTTATCATTTTTAATAATTTTGTAACTCAAAACTGCCAAAAAATTGAAACTGAAAAAAAATTTTTTCTTTGACATAGTTTTGTTTTAAAAACTAAATCAAGAGCAAAAAAAACTGTTTCAAAGCTATTTTTGTCAAATATTGCTCCAAATGGATTGAAATTTGTCAGAGGGCTCTAATTTATCATTTTTAATAATTTTGTAACTCAAAACTGCCAAAAAATTGAAACTGAAAAAATTTTTTTCCTTTGACATAGTTTTGTTTTGAAAACTAAATCAAGAGCAAAAAAACTGTGTCAAAAACTGTGTCAAAGCAATTTTTGTCAAATCTTGCTCCAAATGGATAAAAATTTGTCAGAGGGCTCTAATTTATCATTTTTAATAATTTTATAACTCAAAACTGCCAAAAAAATGAAACTGAAAAAAAATTTTTTCTTTGACATAGTTTTGTTTTGAAAACTAAATCAAGAGCAAAAAAACTGTGTCAAAAACTGTGTCAAAGCATTTTTTGTCAAATCTTGCTCCAAATGTATAGAAATTTGTCAGAGGGCTCTAATTTATCATTTTTAATAATTTTGTAACTCAAAACTGCCAAAAAATTGAAACTGAAAAAAAATTTTTTCTTTGACATAGTTTTGTTTTAAAAACTAAATCAAGAGCAAAAAAAACTGTGTCAAAAACTGCAATTTTTGTCAAATCTTGCTCCAAATGGATAAAAATTTGTCAGAGGGCTCTAATTTATCATTTTTAATAATTTTATAACTCAAAACTGCCAAAAAATTGAAACTGAAAAAAAATTTTTCCTTTGACATAGTTTTGTTTTGAAAACTAAATCAAGAGCAAAAAAACTGTGTCAAAAACTGTGTCAAAGCAATTTTTGTCAAATCTTGCTCCAAATGGATTGAAATTTGTCAGAGGGCTCTAATTTATCATTTTTAATCATTTTATAACTCAAAACTGCCAAAAAATTGAAACTGAAAAAAAATTTTTTCCTTTGACATAGTTTTGTTTTGAAAACTAAATCAAGAGCAAAAAAACTGTGTCAAAAACTGTGTCAAAGCAATTTTTGTCAAATCTTGCTCCAAATGGATTGAAATTTGTCAGAGGGCTCTAATTTATCATTTTTAATAATTTTGTAACTCAAAACTGCCAAAAAATTGAAACTGAAAAAAATTTTTTTCTTTGACATAGTTTTGTTTTAAAAACTAAATCAAGAGCAAAAAAACTGTGTCAAAAACTGTGTCAAAGCAATTTTTGTCAAATCTTGCTCCAAATGGATTGAAATTTGTCAGAGGGCTCTAATTTATCATTTTTAATAATTTTGTAACTCAAAACTGCCAAAAAATTGAAACTGAAAAAAAATTTTTTCTTTGACATAGTTTTGTTTTAAAAACTAAATCAAGAGCAAAAAAACTGTGTCAAAAACTGTGTCAAAGCTATATTTGTCAAATCTTGCTCCAAATGGATTGAAATTTGTCAGAGGGCTCTAATTTATCATTTTTAATAATTTTAAAACTCAAAACTGCCAAAAAATTGAAACTGAAAAAAAATTTTTTCTTTGACATAGTTTTGTTTTAAAACTAAATCAAGAGCAAAAAAACTGTGTCAAAGCAATTTTTGTCAAATCTTGCTCCAAATGGATTGAAATTTGTCAGAGGGCTCTTATTTATCATTTTTAATCAATTTTCAAGACCATATAAAACTTTATAGAAGTAATAAATTTAACTTTTCGAAAAATTTTAATGTAAATTCATCAAATTAAAATTTAAAAAATTAAAGAATCGATCGATCTAGTTTAAAAAAAAAATAACGAGTTCAAATATTTCTATTGAAAAGCAAAACTCTCTCCTGCCTCCAATTTCAAAACAACTTCAGACTCAATGTCTCCTTCTGTCGTCACACAAAAGAATCATGTCACTGGGATAACCCAAGTCAATCGTTGCCCTTGGTTGCGTTGACATCGATACATATGTCGCTTATTACATTGTACAGAATTACGTGAAGTCTTTCGTCTCTCCTCCATGTACATTTACTGATGAAGTAAATTCAGAAGGCAAGAGCAAAAAAAAAATAAGCATCATGTAATTCAAATATGTAAATTGGATTTTCATGGCATCTGCTGTACGTCGCTTCCGTACACTTTTTATTTACAATATTTTTAGACATACCAAGCCGAGCGACGACGACAAGATGACACCATTTGGAATTTAACTTTTGGAGACGAATAATAGGAGAAAGAATGAATGAATGGCAAAAAAAAGTAAAATGAAATATATTCATCCATTTTTCCTTTTGTGTCATATTATCGCTCGTGTTCGTTCCTGATTGTCGCATGTTGTATGTGGGTGAGGATAAACACACACACGGAAATAAATTTCTGGTCTGATAAATACAGACCGAATATTAAATTTTTTTATGCGATTTCTGGCAATACACGAGCCTGATGAAAAATATGCGGAAAATATATTGTATCCAGAAAGCACATTGTGTGCAGTACCTTTTTATCCGAATCAGATATCAAATACAATAAAATAGTTGAATCTATAATAAAAAATATAGTTTGTTGGAAAATCACGTGCCAAATATTTTTCTCATTCTCGCTATTACTGTTATTATTATATATTTTTCTGATATTTCTTCTATGGCGTTTGGCGCATTTTTCGATCAAAATATGCGTTTGTCTGCATTGTTCGAGAAATTTTCGCACAATATGGAATTTATTAGAAATTTTTGTTTTTTATATTCCATTCAGATGAAATTTTAATAATTTATTCAAAAACTTTTTTTTTTGTTTTTTGTTTTAAGTTTAATTTTGCAATTTATAATTTAAATTAAATTTATTATTAAAAGTTTTAAAATTATTTTATTTTTATTATTTAAAATTTTTAATTATTTTGTCTAAATTATTAAAATTTAAAAAATTATTAATTAATTAATTTTATTTATTAAATTTAAATTATTATTTTAAAGAAATAAAATTATAATTTTAAAATAAAAAAAAATATTATTATTGTTTTATTTATAATTATTTCTTTATTATTTTTTATCAAATAAAAAAAATAAAAAAATATATAAAAAAATAAAATAAAAAAATAATAAAGAAATAATTATAAATAAAAAAAATAATAGTATTTTTTTTATTTTAAAATTTAATTTAATTTTTTTTTTATTTTTTTAAAATAATAATTTAAATTTAATAAATAAAATAAATTAATTAATAAAAAATTTAAATTTTATATACGACTTTAAATTAATATTCAATATCGTTAATACTTAATAAAGAAATAAAAAAAAAATAAATTTTTATGAAGATTTTGAAAATCATAAATTAAAAAAAATTTTGAAAAATTAAAAAAAAAGTGTCTTAAAATTTATTTAAAAAATCGAAATAAAATCAAAATGTGCTATTTTTTGAAAAATTATTTCTAAATCCAATTTTTATTATTTATCTCTTTTAATAATGCCCTCAATATGTTTTAGATTGTGTGTCGTGAATAATATTTCTCGAGCATGCTTAACCCGTTCCCTGCCCCAAAAAAGAAGAAAGAAGTAAAGTACAAAATAAATCAAAAAATATCGAATGAAATGCAATAAAAATGGAACAAATGTCTTACAATCGATAACATCTGCAACTCGTTTGTTGTACCTAACATTATTTTATCACACTTGTAAAAAAGACACATTACTGCGGAATTATTCGCATGTACAACTCGCAGACACTTTTTGAGGAATTATTACAATTTTTTTTTATGTTTTATGGTTTCTTCCGAAAAATTTTTATTTATAAAAAAATAAATACAACAAAATTGTTCGAATTATTTATGGACTGGCACGTTTCATAAAATAAACCGCAGGAATATATTACTTGTAATTTTTTATTTTTATTAGTTTTCCACAAACACACACACGAAGAGTTTAACACTCGCAAAATAACCAATTACGATACCAATATCTAGATAGGAGCAAAACTGAACCGGCAACAAGGACAATAAAAGTGTATAGCATTTTTTTTTATTTTTAAAATTGGATTGAGGAATGTAATTTATGAGAGTTGCTACAAGTAATTTTAATCAAATAAAATAAAATTGATGGCTTTTGTCAGATTTTTTCTGTTATTCTGCACATTTTTTCACTCGACTTGCGGAAATAATGGAAGTTTTAATAAAATTTTGAGGTTTTTTGTATGATAAATATAACAATTTTATCGTAATTTTCACTCACATTCATCATCGCTGTGTGATACGGGAAACGATCTCAATTAACGAGGGAAAAAATGAAAAACAAAAATTATTATGGAGCTTTTCAAAAATTGATAGAATCGCTTTTTAGAACCTTATGATCGAAATTTAAAGAAAAAAATGATTTTTTTATTTGTGTTTTAAAATTTCTAAATATGCATTGGGATAAAATTTTAAAAAATGAGGAAATTCAAAATATGCATTGGGATAAAATATTTCAAATTTAATTAGAAAATAATTTATAATGTGCATTGGGATGAATTCTAAAGATTTCTTGTTAAAATAGTTTAAAATGATCAAAAACAATTTTTTTACCCAGTTTACATTTTAAATTACCTATTAAAAAATCATTCGAATTTAACCCAATGCATATTTTAAATTTTTACCAAAGGATTTTTTTTAAATAAAATGTTCATCCCAATGCATATTTTAAACTTAAAAAAAATTTCCAATTCAATTTTTTTAAATTTTTATCCCAATGCACATTTTTAATTTCAATTTTTCCCATTGCAAATTTTTAAATTTTTACCTAAAATTTTTTTAAAGTTTTTCAACCACGTAAAATATTTTCAACTTATTTTTTCTTCAAAATGCGAAAAAAATGTAACGACTCGTTCATGAAAAAATATCAATTGATACAAAAAAAATAAATAAACAGATTTTTTGATGAAAGCAACTATAATTGAATTAAAACAAAAGCAAATATACACGAAAAAAAAATCTCTGTCACCCACATGCTCGCTTGCGTGCTGTGTGTTCATTAAAATACACAAGCAAACACATTTTTCATCTGATATTTTAATTGCGTCGCCAGGAAAAAATAAACACAAAATCATCAAATCAATTTATCAAAGTGAATAATAAATAAATAAATAAATCTACTTTCTCCATTGCCCGAGATAAAATAAAAATAAAAGCGAGAGAGAAAAAAAAATACAAATAATCACCATTAATTGAGTTCGACTTCCATCATCCATCGACATCGCCATCATCGTCGAAGTTGATGGTAGGGCATCGCCAATGCTTTTGCAAATAGGTTTGTAAAAGGCAGCTCAATGTTATTAATTATTCTGCGGAATTCAATACCACAAAGAGTCCAATCAAAAGACAACATAGCTACGCGTGCGGTTTCTAATGACGTTACTTGCTCATTGTCATTAGGAATTTCATCGGATTTTGATCAAATAACAAGCTCAAGTATTTAAGTTATTTTCGGGTTTTGGTCAATCTGGGATGTAGGCGTTTTTGGTAGGATGGCATCCCGCAAAAAATTTTGATATTATGCGGAAATAATTTTCCTTAACTTGTAATTCGGGAACTTGATTTAACATTTTTTTGTTTTTTTTTTTTGAATTCTTTGATCCAAAATTTGCCTTCCACAATTTCGGCACTGATAAAAAAAATATTTTTCCAAGTTTCTGAGCCAATAATTCATTTTCATGAGAATGTCAAAAGATCAAAGAAGCAATTAAAACAAAATATTTCGCAGAAAAATTGATAATTGACTCGCATCGGAATAATTGTAACAAAAAAAAAGAGATCAAAATCAACAGAATAAAAGCAATTACTGTCGTTATTGGAAACATTTATTTCCTTATCTTTTTGTGAAAAAATTATGTTTCGCACTAATACAATTTTTAAATTTCAAAAAGAAAAAAAAATTAAATAAAATAAATTTTAAAATAATTTTATAAAAAATAATTTTTTGTTTTAATTTTAATTAAAAATTATTCAAAAAAATAATAATAATTTTATCTGTAAAATAAAAAAAATCATTACAATTTTTTAAATGATTTTTTGAAAAAATTATTATAATTTTTTTTGTATTTTTTTTTATATTTTTTAAATTATTATTTTGAAACATTTTTAATTAAAAAATTTTTTTAAATTTTTGATAAAAATTTTTACGATTTTTAAAATAATTTTTTTATTTTTTATATTTTTAAATGTTTTAAAATTTTTTAAAACATTTTTTTAATAATAAAAATTTTTTCATATTTTTAAATAAAAATTATTATAATTTATTTTTTTTCTTTTCTAAATTTAGCGAAACTAAGCAAGTCACAAATTTTTCCCATAAACGAAAAAAAAATTATCGCAAAGCGAGACGAACCAATAATCAAATCAAAGTTTATTGCGGCAAAAACATCAAATTTCAAATAAAAATCTCTCCCTATTTTCATCTCTCTCTCTCGTGTGCGTATAAAAATGTGCCTCGAATGCCAACAGTATCCTCTTCGTTGTTTTCAGTTGGTAAACATTTGAAGCTCTATGTTATTATTTTGTTATTATTTTATTGACCTACCACTCACTTCGGTCGTTCATTCTCGTTGATGTGCCATGTTTGCTTTGATAAAAGTAATAATAATATCCTTTGGTAAATATAGTTTCGTTTTCTCTTCCCTCTTTTTTTTCATTGCTCGCCATTTCAAGTCGGCCTAAAGCAATTTCGTCAAAAAGTACTGTCAGCAATTTTTGTGTTCACTATCTTTTTGAAGAAAGTGTAATAATAATATCTTGTATATTTTATGGGAAAAATCAAGCGAACGTTTTGAAATCGGGGGGAGTGAGAAAAATCTTTAAAAGGTCCGATTTTAATAACAAAAGTTGCTAATAATAATTTATCATTTTATTCTCGAACTGTAAAAGAAGACATTTTTGTAATAGATCTAAGCTGATTTCGAGAATTTAACAAGAAAAACTACTCTCAAAGGTCGTTCAAAAGCAATGGATGCAAAAAAAAACTTCAAACATTCAATTTTATCTGAAAAGTTTTTCAACAAACGCAGAAATGTAGAAAAGAGACTCTTTGTCGTCTCGTCAATGACATTCCATGTTACACAGCAAAGTATATATCGAAGGACGACAGTTTGCTATCAAAGCGAAATAAACTTCCATTTACGTAACAAAGTGCCTTTTGTGTAAATAAGCACAGCATTCAAATTGACTCAGCAAAAGCTTCCGCAAATATTTTGAACGAAGCGAAATTTCTCTCTCTGTGTATGTCAGGCTGTCTATTAATAATTAACAGACACATTTATCTGCTGTATTGTATAAATTAGCAATAAATTACTGAGCTGTCAATGAGACTTGAGCATTTCGGAAGTGATGTCAGTTTTTGTAACGAGATATCATCAAGATATCATAAACAAAATTTTCTGAGGAATTTGTCATTATCAAGTTTCAAAGACAATTTTTTTCATTAATTTTATAAGAAAATTTCGAAAAGCGAAATCTGGCGGCGATTGAATGAACTAAAATGATCTAAAGATTTGATCAGCTGATCTTTAGATCAGTTTAGATCTTGATCTACAGATCTCAAAAGTAAAAGATCTTAAAATAATCGAAATAGATTATTAAAACTTTTGACATTTTTATACTCCTCATTGCGGATTAAAATTATTAAATTAAAAACAAAATGGCGGATGATCAGTTTTTTAAAGATCTAAAAATTAAAGATCAAAACAAAAGATCAGATCTTATCAGAAATTCAATCTGATTCAAGATCTGATCTTTTATTTTGATCTTCAGATCTTTCTCAATACTGATCATCCGCCATTTTGTTTTTCAATTTAATATTTTTAATCCGCAATAAGGAGTATAAAAATGTCAAAAGTTACCAAAAAGTAAAAAAATCAACATTCATGTTCATTTTTTTTTAAATATTTAAAACCCATCAAAAGTAACGTTTAATGAGAAAAAACAAGTAAACAAGCAAAAACATTAAACAAACTGTTATCTCTCACAACTCCGCCCGGCATTAAAAATGGCATGTCTCGTGTACTGTAGCGTATCATAACGACTAAAAATGGTCTCCACAGACTAATATGTCGCTCTTTTTACATCACATCTCTCGTGCGTCGTGATGATGAAGTAACTTTGAATAAAAAAAAAAAGCCACAAATGTGCGCTTTTAATTATTCCAATTAGCATTTAAAACAAATTATCCTCGAGTATATGTTCCGACATCACAGAACAGCAATGCCATTGTTGTTGTTGCTGTTTGGTTGTTAGAGTTGTTACAAAAGTTACGTCATTGTCCTACTCGAGAACAATATTTCTCTCGCATTCGTATGTTCAAACGAGCGAACTCAACTTCAAATAAAAAGTTAAAACTGAAAGGGGTGGAATAATGTTTTAATCCGCATGTGAAACAGCAAGAAAAAAAAATGAACGAGCTGAAATTGATGCTGCTCGGTGTTTCATGCTGATGAATAATAAACGAACAAACACAAAAAAAAATTATATTACTAAAGTTGTTGGAATATTTATCAGGTACCTCGTTTACTCGACAGGATGAAAAAAAAGTATCACTGATGAGACAAGAATTTTCACTTACACACACATCTTTCCTCCGTTTATGAATTATGAATAATTAAAGAGCATAAAAATGGTTTCAACTTTTCCCTTTTCCTTGCAATGTGCAAAAAAAAGATGGGGAGACGATGTAAATTACCATAAAGTGATCAGATCAGATTTAGATGAGAAAATGCCTCATAACTAATTACAATTCGTTAAATGAATTCCATTGAAAAATTTCGTTTACTTTTTCATGCTTTTATGCAAAATTTTCCTTTGAAAAGGATCCGCTTCACTTAATTTGAGTAAATCGTTTGATAAAGAAGGCATTAAGAGTAGAGTCTGGATTACCATCCTTTACTGCTATATTTAAGGCTCAAAAAGGCTTTTGTTCGAGTACCTTTTCAGGCAAAAACATATTTTGATGCATTTTAGGCGTTTTATTCATGAAATAGATACCCACAATAAAATTTGAAAGGCTTTCAAGTGTTTCACTATAATTTTCTAATCTCGTTTTGAATGTACTTAAAATTTGGATATGAATGAATTTAAAACGGTGAATGAATGGAAATGGCTTTTGTATGAAAAAGCCGACCATTTTGTAGAAAAATATCGGATTTTAAGGATAAAAATGTTGAATTGTGCATTGGGATTAAAATTTTAAATGTGAAAAATATTAAAAATTCTAAATGTGTCTGAAGCCAAATTAAAAATTTAGACTGAGGTAACAATTTAGAATATGTTTCAAGACAAAAATTTAAAATATGTATTAGGAAGACATTTTGAATTGTGCACTGGGCTACGTCTCATAGTTTAAAATTCAAAAATTTATCATTTTTATACTTCTCAGCATTTTTTGACAGTTTTGACATTTATCAATTTAATACTTCTCATTCCGTTAAAATACTAAAAAAGCATGAAATCTTCGAATGCGAAAAATATATCCATTTCCGAGATAAATTGAGTGCCAAAACTATCATCGTTCTCTCATTTTTCGTGATTTATGAACAAAACGCATTATATTTCATTCCGAAAATGTAATTTACTGCTAGATCCTCGCCGATAACATTTTGTTCTATTTATATCTTTTCCATTGTCTATTTTTCCGTAAGGATTAAAAATAATTTTCATATCCGAATTTTCCACAAGTATCTAATTACTTGATTGCCTATTAGTTACGAACGAGCAAACAACACCGGAAAAAATATGAATTTGCGATAATTTAATGAAAACCACACACTCGAATAAATAACTCTTTGATGATTTATTAATTTCAATTTGAAACTTTTTTTCTTTGTTAATTTTTCGAGTAAGCGACAAAAATCAGGTGAAATAGCAAAAAATTTTAGAGCAAATTTCGAGACGTAAATTGATTTATTTACTTTTTTCTACCAAATTTTTATTTTTTGTTGGAAATTTTGTTGATTTTGTGAAATCCAAAACTTTTTAATACAATTACGAAAGTTTCTCTTTCACTCTAATCAATGTCAAAATATATAAATTTTGTGTAAGGCGAGACTTTTTTCACACAAAAAATAATTTTGAATAAATTTGATCTTTTCTCTCTTTTTAATGGATTTTTTGACCAGACGTCTCCATTTTATAATAAACATCAATTTTTTGATAAAAATCAAACATTATTACTTGTCTCGTAATCAAGATTCACACAAAAAAACTGTGCATTTATTAAAAATATCTCATATCAGGGAGAGAGAATTGCCATCGAATTTTATTGACGCAAAATATCAACACACGATGAAAAAATTGTAACAAAACATACTGATAATATCAGCGAAACATATGTGACTAGATTCTTTATGACATAAAATGAAATTCAATTTTGTATATTTTTTTTCGTGTGCATTCGGTATCTTTCCAATCAAGTTTAATAAAAATATGAAAAAAATAAAATATTTTTTTTTTATTTTTTTTTGTTGTGATGAAAATTTTCATTGAATCGAAAAAGCTTGAAGTAATAAAAATATTTAAAAAAAAAATCAGTAACATAAAAGTTTTGGAGACATCATGAAAAATTTTTTAATAGTGAAAAGTTCTGTTTTTTTTTTCTTTAAAAAAATATTTTTAAGTATTTTTGTCATTAATATTATTATTGATAAAAAATAATTAATAGTAATTAAAAAAAAAATTAATTATTAATTACCTAAATTTTCTCAATTGAAATTTAATTCCTTTAAAAAAAATTTTTGATAAATTAATTTAAGTTTGATAAAATTATTTAATTCATTATTTTGATTTTCTTTAATATATAATTTAATACATATTAATTTTTTTTAATTATTTTATTTAAAATTAATTAATTAAGAATCTAAAAAATTAATTATTTTTTTTTTAAATTTAGTAAACCTTATAAAATATTTTTTTAATTTATTGAAAAGCAAAAAAAAAATTGGTAAAAGTCAATTCAAAAAATTACCGTTAAAAATTTGAAAATCGCTTTTCTGCTAATTCAAGATAAAAATAAAATTAATAAAATAATATTTAAATAATTAAAAATAAAATAAAATAAAAAAAAAATTAATAAAATTTAATAAAAAAAATTAAATTAATAAAAATAAATCAAATAAATAAATTTAAAAAAATATAAAAAAAATAAAAAAGCTATAAAAATATTTTTATTCTCAAATAAATTCAACTTAAATAAATCTAAATTTATGTGAAACTGATAGACACATAAAAAATCTAGAACTTACGACTTCCAGATGTTCTTTGTCGCAAAAATCCATAAGAATGATTAATTTCCTCCTTTTTCATCCTTTGTGTCAATTTTTTTCATTTTCTTATGGAACAGACACCGCAAAGTCACCAATCATCCCAATTCCCCACGATTGTTAAGACGCCTCGCATGCGAGAGAGCGAGTGTATGTCAACAATGGAAATTAGGTTAACCGACGACGACGACACGACAGCTAATCTCACATCACTTACACTCCTCACTTACTCGCATGTCGCTCGCTTAAAAATATGCATCATTCATCATAATATCTCGTATGCGTGTCGCGGTGTCAGAAAAATATGATTTTTTTCTCATTCTTCTCTGTCGGCTTGAATCAGACTCGCAAGAAATCGCAGGCAACACAAAAAGACAACGAAGAACTATAAACTGAATAAAATATGCGCATTTTTGAAACTAAATCGAAATTTCACATGATTTTATGAATTCCCGAAAAAAAACAAATAAATAAGATTTTAATATTTTTTTGCCGTGAGTTTTTTTGCTCGTGAGCGCTTGTCTGATTTAATATGTTTGGAGCGCTTCGTATTATTTATTCAAGAAAAAACGTTCTCGATGTTTACTTTTCTGTTCTCTGCGACGAGTTAGACAGAAATCGATCGGAGAAGTAAGAATCTTATCCCTTCAGAAAATTATTTTTAAAAATGTTAGTTCCTTTTAAATAATGTTAAAAATCTCCAAGGGGATAAAATTTTTCAATCAGAAAGAAATAACAAGAAAATGTCTGAATCTAACTCAACTGAAGTCTGTTCAGAATAAAAAGCGCACGTTCGTAAGATGTAAATAATAATTTGAATGGCTGCCAATTTGAACAAAAAAAAAAAAAAAAGAATAAGAAAGCTCTCGAATAAAGAAGGAGATACGGAACAGAGCCATGACATGACAGCAATCATGATATTTGTGTTTTGCTCCGTTTTCTTCTATTTTCTTTTAAAAAATTTATTTTTTCTAAAAAAAAGTTGATGAACATTTTTTATTTGCTTTCATAGACTTAGAAAAAAATCTAAAAAAAAAATGAATGAAAATCCTTCGAATGACTGACCAACGTGACAGATACTTTTCAATCATTCAATATTTTTTTAATTTTTTTCCGATATCAAATCCGTTTACATTTTAAGATTCGTGAGAAATTTTTCAAGCATTAGACGAGACCACAACATATGAAATTTTGTTCATAAAAAAATAAACTGCTTTCATCAATAAGCTGCTTTCGATTTTAACGAAATTGAATTGCAGTGAAATTCATTGAAAGGATACTAAAAAAATTTTTCAATTGTTGAATTAAGTTTTGATACAAAAAAAAAACTAAAATCAATGCAAAAATTGAATTTTGTTCTTTGAATAGAATTTTTGTGATTCTTTGGAAAATTAAATTCTGTTACATCGGAACTGTTTTGTTTGGATAGTAAAATGGGACTTTTATTGATAGTGCGTAAGTGATAAATTGAATCAAAAAGTAACAGAAAATTTAGTTAGTTTGTGCCAAATGTTATAGCAAAATGGATTGAAAATGTTGATTAAATTAATTTAAAATTTTTTTATTATAAATTTAATTTTTTCAATTTAATTTAATTTAATTTTAATTTAATTTTTTTTTCAAATTTAATTTTTATTTTTAAAAGTTTTTTTATAATTTTTATGTTTAAATCAATTAAAAAATATTTTTAATAAAAAAATAAACATTTAAAAATTAAATATTATTTTTAAATATTTTAAAGATTTTTTTTAAATAAAAATTTAATTTTTAATCATTTTTATTTTTGATTTTTTTAATTAAAAAAATATTTTTTATTATTTTTGTTTTTAGAAATCTTTTAATAAATATTTTTTCTTAAATAATTTTAAAATAATTTTTAAATTAATTATAAAAAATAATTAAAATTAAATTTTAAATAAAAATTTTAAAAAATTAATAATAAAAAAATAATTCAAAATTAGTAAAATATTCGTCTCATTTTTAAAACAATATTAATTATTTTTAAATGAAAAAAAAAATATATATAACAAAAAAATCTGTCTTTAACAAATTCTTTTGAATTTTTGAAAAAACCATTTACAACCATTTATCAACAAATAACATATTTTCACTGCAGATAATGACTTTTCGACGTTTTTTTTTCCTTTTGTAAGCTTATCCTTCTGCCTTTGAACATTTTTTTCCTGTGATTTTTACAGATCAGATTTTAAATTGAAAAATATCCAATAACGAAACATATTTACATGAAAACGAACTTCTGTTCATGGAATCAGTAAATTGAAATGCCAAAAGATTGCATATACATTCTTAATATCGAATTCTGTCTATTCCCGAGAGTCAATTTTCGATGGAATTATCCAAAATGCACTTTTTTAAAAATGTATAAAATGTAAAATATTTCCGTACAAAAAAAAAATATTTCAGTTCAGCAAATTTTTGAGTCATCTTTTTTCCTTCAAAAAAAAAAAAAAAAAAAAAAAAAATAATTGAATTTTGTCATATGACATTTTCTCAGTCACACGAAAAAAAACGCATTGGGCGTTTATCTCTCACAAGTGAAGCTCACAAGAAAAATTAATTTATTTTTTCCGTTACAATATTTTTTGTGCTGCTTCCAACGCCTTACGGGAGAATAAATATTAAAAAATCCAAAAGAGGAAGCAGTACACTAATAGCTTTTTTCTCTTTTATTTTTCATATCTTTTGTGAATGAAATGTGAATTGAGTTGCATAAAATGTTTTCTTGAAAGATATTTATAAGACATGTGCGCCTCATTCCTTTTTCTTTGTATGCAACTTTTAATCTTATCTCGTGCGGAATCAAGCGACTATGGGATGAAAATTGCTCTCATGTTACATAATTCGAGTCAGTGAGAATTCTTGGGAACGTAAATTACATATTTTTCCTGAAATAGGAGAATTTTTCATTTATTTTCCATTTATATTGAAATCTCTTTCTCTTTCTTGAGTCATATTCCAAGTTTTATCACATTTTATTATTTTATTTAAAAAAAACTAAAGCGCATTTCAATTATAAAAAAATAAAATTAAACAAACCACGTGACCCAATTTTTAAAAAATTATTAAAATTATTTCAAAAAATACCTTGAATAATTTTAAAAACCACGTGACCAATTTTAAATAAAAAATCTCAAATAATTGCTTGAACTTTATCATTCGGCTTTTAAAATTTATCAATTAAATTCTTAAAGTTAGTCACGTGGTTTTTTCAAATTTTTGCCACGTGGTTTATTGATCATTTTTGAAATTTAAAAAAATATGTCACGTGGTTTGAAATTTGAAATGACAATAATAGAACGATGATTTTTTCATGAAAAAAAATAATAATAAAAATTCAAAGAGAAAATTGATGACCAGAGGAAACAAAATTCAATCACGCATAATGCAAATATGCGTCGTCGTCTTCAATTATTTCAAATGAAGGAAAAAAAGAAGAAAATCAAATGTCTTTCTCGGAGGGCACTTTTTCCGATAAAAGACAACTGTATCTTATATCAAAAGCAAAAAAATCGCCGGTTTTGTATTTCAAAGCATTTCAAATATTTTTTTCGTCCACGTTGAGAAGAAAATTAAATGCTTCGAAATCCTGCGAGAAAAATAAGAAATAGCGAAATGTAATAAAATCTTCTGACAAAGTGCAGGGAAAAAATGTACATTACAGGCTTGAAGGTTTGCAACATGCAAAACTATATTTTACCCATTTTAATTTGACAAGCTTTTTATTTTATTTTTTTTCCTTCATCCGAGAGAGAGAAAAGCGAAAAATTCTTAAAATAAATATTGAAGAAACGCACAAAAAATAAAATAATAAATTTTTCCGTCATTTTTCATTGCAGTAACAAAATTTATTCGCACTGGTACCGCTGATAAAAACGACTTTCCTTTGTACTTCGAGAAGGGAGCATACGAAACAGAGGTCGATGAAAATGCAGACATCAATCAAACGATTCTCACAGTTGCGGCCAGGAATCACGACGAGTGTAAGTACAACAAAAAAGAAATTTTAAATTAAACTTTTTTTCTGCTTTTAATTTTTGACTTGAGAAATTTTATCTGGAAAATGGTAATTTTTTGTGTGTGACGAGAACAGATTAATTTTGTAGCAAAACGCCAATCAGAGAAAGTTATTTTCGTGTAAAAAACAAAAATCTTTTTATTTAACAATTTTGTTACTAAAGAAAAGGGTAAACGGCTCATTGAGTTTTAAAAAGTCGCAAAAACAGATAATTGTAAAGAAGAGACGAGCACTGTTGATGGCAGTTTTAATTGATTTTTTTTTTTTTGTATTTAACGACGAGGAGGATGTCTTTTAAAATTTTCCATAAAAAAATATTTTAATTATTTCGTTAAAATAAATTAGATATTTTTAATTTTTCAATGAATAAAAATTAAAATAAAATTTCATATTTAAAAAAAATTAAATAATTTAAATTTTAATTAATTTTTTCAATGAATTATAAAAGAATTTAATGTTAAAAAATATATAAAACAAATTAATAAAAAAAATATATTTAAAAAATTAAATAATTTTTAACAAACTATATTTAAATAAAATTGAATATTTGAAAAACAATATTTTTAATTTTAATGAATTAATTGTTAAAAATTATTTTTTAATGAAACAAATTAATTCAAATTATTTTCGAAATAGTTCAATTATTCAAAAAAAAAATATTTAAAATAAATTTGTAAAAAAATATTTTGGGAATTAAATTCAATTTTTTAAGACAAAAATTCTATTTGGATAAATTCGATAAATTTGGATAATTTTAACATAAAGCTTTAAAAAAATAATTAGGTAATTATTAATTTATTTATTTAAAAAATAATTTAAGGAATTAAGCTGAATTAAATAAATTTGTTATTTAAAAATTTTTTAAATTATAAATATTAAAAAAATAATTAAAAAAATTAAATATTAAAAAAAATAGATTTTTTATTATTTTTTTAATATTTATAATTTAAAAAAATTTTAAATAAAAAATTTAATTAATTCAGCTTTATTTCTTAAATTATTTTTAAATAATTAAATAAATAATTAATTAATTTTTAATTCAATTAAAAAAATAAAAATTAAAAAATCCAATTTAAACGTTAAAAAATACAATTTAATGAACATTTTTAAAAAATAACAAGTCATCTCCACGTATTCCTTTCTCCATAAATTATCTTCTGCCCGACGATGTTTATTTTCCATGTTCACAAAAAAACTATTCGTTTTCTAAAATTACATCGTCATTCTCCCCCGTAATTTATTTAACTGATGCACATTTCCATGAATAATGAAAGTTTTCTTTTAAGTAATCATAAGAAATTGCATTGTTTTGCCAAGCACATCTCCTTCCTCCTTACTTATTACTCTCCAAAGTCGAAGACGACGACGATGGCAAAACATTCTGCTGCATATCAGTATGATTCAATTTATTTTATCTTACATTACATTTCAAATTTTAAAAAATGTAAAAAGACGAAGTCGTTCAGGAAAACCAAACAAACTGCAAGAAACGAAGATGGAAGAGAAGCAATAAAAACACACGCAAACACAGAGTAAACGAAGAAAATTGAAAATCTGAGGAGATTTTTATTGAAAATTATTTATTTGTCTCCCTTTTTTGTCGTATTTTGTGTCGTTTTCGGTCATTTTCTTCATTTTGCACAAGGAGATCGCTCTGAATAGCCTTAATTTTTCATGTTGGGAGCAAAGAACGACGACGACGAGACCACACAACACATTCGAAACCCGCACACCGATAAAATCCGGTTGTTGTTAAATGATTTGGAAAAGCATCGAGAGTGTCATGGACAGAAAAGTGTGCGAAAAACCACAATTTTCTTCCTTGCATGAAAAGCGTCGTCGTCGTCGTCGTCGTGGTTGTTGTTTGTATTGGAGATAAGTTTATTATTATTACTATTATTATTTTATATTTATTTACTCGGCGAAATGCTGAAGTTTGTTTAACATTTTCTGCGGTTCTCTAACTTTGTCGACTAACGAAGAGAGGAAAACTTGGATGTAATAACATTAAATCAGTTACAATTCAAACAAACAATCAATAATTTTTAATCTACTAATGCCTTGGAGAGAACGGGACTGAGGAAAATTGTTGGAGAAATGGAGAAGAACAAACAAGATTTTATGTTTTTCTTCATAATTTTAAGTGAATTTTTATGCAAAGTACTTTTTCCGTTGAACTGCCGAGAGAGATGTATCTAGGCCATTGCGAAAATATTTCAAGCAGATGAGGAAACACTTGTAAGAGAAAATTGTGCGAAATGTTCCTTGAAGTAATCCCTTGTCAAGATTTCAAGGCCAGAAATGTGTCTTTTCCTATTTTTTGTCTTAGCGGAAAATTATTTTTTATCGAAAAAATTTTTTGTAAGCGTATTTTTCTATTTTAAATGCTCAAAAACTTGAAAAGATACAAATTTTGAAATGCAATAACTCACGATTTATTTTAAAAATCTTCATATAGTCTTTTGAAAATTTTCATAGTAGGCTTTGAGAAGGTTTCTGTGCAAGAAAAATCGAGAAAATAACATGAAAAATCATGAAAATTGAAAATTCTTCTGTGTGATGTTTATTGCATACCTTCGAGGTATAAAATTAAATTTTTTTAAAAAATTAATTATTTTAATTTTTATTTTCTTCAAGAAATAAAAAAATTAAGAAAAAATATTTTGGTAGAACGAGTCCATTGAAAATTTTTCAAATTAAATTTTTGACACATTTTTTGATGAATTTCTTTTTTTAATTAGATCATTTTAAATATCTGCTTAAGACATATTTTTTCAAAAAATTTAACAAAGTGATTTTCATAAAAAAATATACCCTACAAACCCCCAACAAGCCTTTTCCAAATCC
Source organism: Culicoides brevitarsis (assembly GCF_036172545.1). NCBI lineage: Eukaryota > Metazoa > Arthropoda > Insecta > Diptera > Ceratopogonidae > Culicoides > Culicoides brevitarsis. Next base: position 4,669,723 of record NC_087086.1, on the reverse strand, counting down.
ATTTTTCTCAGAAATTTTCAAAAAAAACCCTTGTTCAAAAAAACGTCAAAGCAGCTTCAGCTACGAAAGAAATCGCTGTAATTTTCGATTACATGGACCAGAACCCATATTATGCATAATAAATTTTGACCGTAATCTGTTCAGCAACAAAACAGAAGAGAACACAAAAAAACACACACTAATGACGTCGTTCTGGAGTAAATGTACCGTTTACTAAAATGAACAACAAACAACATTAGAAGACTTCTTCAGTCTTTTCTCATTTATTTTCATGTATTTTCATTTTTTTCTACTCCGTTCTTTTTCTTCTTCAGCTTCTGCTCTTGCATATAACTCATACTTTGAAACATGTATTTTTGATGATATTTTTTCATTCGACGAGCTGAACTGAAGTGAAAATCTAACGGGCGGTAGACAATCCGATTAGATTTTTTTTTATGCGCAAGTTGACCTACTATTGACAGAAAAGTCATAATGGCGTTTGTACAAAAAAATTATTAGAGCATAATTCTAAACGGCTTAAAGCATGGTTCTTGACGTTTGTTTTAAAGAGCTTACATAATTTAATCAAATTCACAGTTAACCTCGTGAGTGGCTTTTACTTAGCTAACGAGCATGAAAAACGCAAAAAAATTTTCAGTGTACATTTGAAAAAAAATTGTTGTAAACTAACGATTTATTTTTGCTTTGGTTGCATCTTTAAAGTTGAAACTTGAAATGCTTAATTAAAAAGAAAATAAAAGAAATTTTTCAAAATGGCGATCTGAAGATCTTGATCTGAGATCTGTAGATCTAACAAAAGATCTGATTGATAAATTTAAAAGATCAAGATCTAAACTGATCTTTATTAATATCATTTAAGATCAGTTTAGATCTTGATCTTTTTGTTTGAAGATTTTTGATCACTTGAGATCTGTTCTGATATGATCTAACAGATCGCATCAGATCAATAAAAAACAATTAAATTTAAAATCTAACCTCAAATCACAATTCTCTTTCAAATTATTACTGTTGATATTTTTTAAATTAAGATCTTTAAAAATTGTAAACATAACCTCAAAAATAATTTTATTTAAGATCTTTATTCAAAATTTACCTAACCTCAAATTTCTTAAATATATAATACTTGAGAATTTACATTTTCTAACAATTGAAACCACTTTTTCGATTAAACAAGAAGTATATAATTTTGTATCAAGCTTCAAACTTCTATTTATCCAACTCTTGTTTAAAAATTAATTATATTTGAAATGCACAACTTTGAAGAACTCATTTCAATCCACATCAAATTACAATCGCACAAAACAGGAGACGCATACTTTTCATTAGCATAACTTTTTTACGTAATCTACAATAAAATAATAGCAAAATAAAATAAAATAACAAAGTTAGTAAAACTCGGTAATAATAATATAATAACGATAACGAATTGCACGACAACCGCACAGAAAATTCTCACAAAATAAGATTGATATAACAAAACACAACAAAACATTTTTCCTGTATCTCTACTTCAACTTACGGATAAAATCAGACGACAAATCTCCCTAAGGTGACACAAATCTTGGAGTGAGATGTGATAGCGAAGAGTTACGTGTTGGTATGACAATTTATTTCAATTACACTAGTTTATAAAATAAATTTTAAAATAAAACAACTTGACTCGATTTTCATCTCAACACGAGCGAGAGTAGAGAAAGGCGGAGAAAATCGTGACATCCGAGAAATTACTGATATTAATGCGGCAAAGTAAAGTAATAATGATGGATTATTTAATTAAAGCGAATTATTTTAATAGTAAATTCATGTTGACTTTATAGAATAAAATATTTATGACTTTCGTACATTTTATTTTCTGCATATATGAACTTTTATGCGTAGAATGTAGATGATATTTACATTTCTGATGTCAATAAAATAATATTTGCTAAAAAAAAAATGTTATTATAAAATAAAATTGGAAAAAAATCGTATGTTGAAGTATTTACATCAAAATAAACATATTTTTTTTTTGACAAAAAAAAAATTAAATTAAAAAATATGTGAATTCTATAAAAATTGTCAACAACGGATTCCTCGAAAAAATTTTGCCAAAATAAAAATTTATTGATAACTCTTTTGAGATATTTTTATAAAGAATTTCTATATTTTTCATTTAATAAAAATGAAATTCTTGATTTTATCAAATATTTTAACAAATTCATTGATAAAATTTCTATAAATAAAAGGATTTCCTGAAATTTCGTTCATTTAGATGATAATGAAGGAAACCACAAATAAAATTTATATTTTGTTAATAAAACTGAATAATAAAATATAATTACTCATAATTCGATTTATCTTATTTTTGTGGCGAAAACTTGAACATCTGTGCGTTTTATGAAAAATTTCCCACGATTTGAAATGGAAAATAAATTTATTTTTATTTGTAGAAGGAAAATATCAAGAAAAATAAATTTATAAGAAATTTTTGATGAAATAAAATAAAATTTAAAAAAAGATATTTATTTTTAAAATAAATAAAAAAAATAATATTAAAAAATGATAAAATTAAATTTAAAAAAAAAATTATTTTTTAAATTCAATAAATTCGAAATAAATTTAAAAAAAATTGATAAAATTAAAATAAAAAAAAAATAATTAAATAAATAAATTAAATAATAAATTAAAACTATTATTTTTAAATAAATTTTAAATTTAATTAAATTAATTAATAAAATAATTTTATTTATAAAAAATTTAATTTAATAAAATTTACTTAAAATTGAACTTAAATTCAAAAAATTAAAATAAAAAATTGATAAAATTAAAATTAATATTTTAAATTAAAAAAAAATTAAATTATTTTTTTTTTATTTAAACTAAAAAAATTAAATTAAAATAAAAAAAAGCATTTTTTTAATTAAATTATTTAATTTAAATTCAAATAATTTAATTTAAATATTTTAATTTTTAATATTGAATAAAAATAACAAATGGAGACTTCTGGTTATTGACTAAAACCATTAAAAAAACTGAATTTCTTGTTATTTTTATGACATGATAAACATTTTTCTCAATATAATATTGACAATAACACCGAAGGCAACATTAGAAGCACTTTTAATAAAACTTTTTGCAGTATTTTTTTTTCCTGCTTCGTACATTTATAATATTTTTTTTTGTGCAATATATATTGATATATATATGAATATTTGTTTTCCTTGCAAGCCATAAATAAACGAGGCAATTTTTCAAACAAAAATACTAACTCGAAACAAATAAACAGATAAAATTGGCACAAACATCCATCCATCCCACACACATGGCTTTGGGTGCAATTTTTGATATGATATTTTTTTATTATTTTTTTTTTCTCTCCTAAAAAGGATGCGGTTTGTTTGTGTGAGTATTTTTTCATATTAAAAAACTTTTATAGGCTTTTAGCGATAACTAGCAAACATATCTGCTTTTCCTTGGAAGCGATACAATTTTTTTTTGATCCGATTTTAATAACTTGAAGTAAAAGTACTGCAGAAATTGTCGAACAAATATTGACGAAAATGTTTCCTTGCAAGTAAATTTTCGAGAGAATAAACGCACGAAAATTGCATTTCCGGAAGCAGATTTTATGCTCTATTTGCCATGAATGGAATTGGTTTCAAGTTTTCAATAAAGCAAATATATTTTTTGGGTGTCCTTCGGATATTTTTTGTGCTTTGTCGAGGAGATTCACAACGAAAGAATAAACGATGACAAATCAATAAATTTTCATATAGGAAAAAAAAGTTTTGTTCGAGTTAGTTGACTTCAGCAATTTCGACGAAAAGTAAAATGAATTGGAAAACATAAATTTATTTTTTGTGTCAACACTCTTAGTTGGTATTGGCTGGTAGATAGAAAAACTCGCGACGAGTATTTAAATTTATAGAAAGTTGTCGTTAGAAAAATAACGAATAAGCATTTTCAAACCACGTGACCTGAACTATTAAATTTATCAAGTTTTATAATTTTTTCAGAATCTTGAAGTTTTTTTAACGAAATATTCTGGAAAAAGTTAACCACGTGACCTATTTTTACTATTTTATTGAGCCCTGAAAACATTTTGAGCTTTATATATTACAAATATTAAACCACGTGACTTGATCTTTCATATTTATGAATTTTTGTCCCATTTCACATTCTAAATTTTTATCCCAATGCAAATTTTAGAAATTTTTAACACGTGACAGATATTAAAATTTTGCCCAAGGCACATTTTATTTTTTTTTTTTCAAATTTTCAGTTGAAATTTAACCACGTGACTAACGACAGACTCAAATTTCTGCATAAAACCACATTTTTTCTTCGAAATGCGGTAAGAAAATCGCAGAACAAAAGAGAAAATCGAGAGAAGGAGAGAGAGTTAATTAACAAACGAATAAATCTAAAGCTTTTCCTCTGTACAATATTTGTTCAAACACCGCCGAGCTACAGAGGTAACGACGAAAGTAGCTACTAAATTTATTATAATCAAAAGAATTACTTGCTTCTTTTTTTTAATGGCATTCGTTGTTGTTAGACAGGAAGTTGTAACTCTTCATTTGCACAAACCAAACGACGACGACAAAGCCCGGATGTTAATCATGCAGATTATTTCCTGTCTAATTGTTGGAACTTGTGTGTGCGCCTTAATACCTTGATTCATGTAAAAATCAAAGTAATCTAATCCCTCTGGATTTATCGAGTAAATTAATTGTTCGTTGCCGTTCGACTTTCACGCAAGCATGACTAATTTTTTCCGTCATCTCATCCGAAACTTTTGATAGTGCGATAGTGAGCTTCTTCGTCGTAGTTTTAATCAATCGCTTACATTATCTCATTACAAAAACATTCAGTGTGTGGCATGAAGAAAATAAAAGAGGGAACATATTTTGTGTGTAATCGCTAAAATTCGTTACATGAGGATACATTGTCAAGCATAAAATTAAACAATGAACAAAGCTGAGGGAGAATATATACAAATTGCCTATATTTCCGATACACTTAATAATCATTAAAAGAGAAAAATGATCATATCAACAGCAGTGACGGAAGTTTTAAGTTTCGTTCATGTGTAAAAATTAAAATTGTTATTAATAAAAACATTAAATTAAAAAAATTAAAAAAAAAAATTATTTAAAAAAATTAAAAATTAAAATTTATTATTTTTAATTTTTTTTTATTATAATCAAAATTTTATTAATTAAAAAAAATCTTAAATTAATGTAAAATTAATTTTTTAAAAAAATTCAACATTTTAGTCAAAAAATTATTTAAAAAAATATTTTTTTAAAAAAATTTAATTTTTAATTTTTAAAAAATATTTTTAATTTATTTTATTTAATTTTTTTTATTATTTGGATAATTTTTTTGAACAGATCTTTTTCAAAGAATTTTAAAAATTAAATAAAATTATTTTATTTTAAAAAAGAATTTTAAAAATTATTAAAATTAAATAAAAAATATTTATTATTTAAAAATATTTATTTATTTAAAAATTATTTTATTTTTTTTTAAATTAAATAAAAAATTAATAAAATAAAATAAATAAAATATAAAATATAATATAAAATAAAATATAATAAAAAAAAAATTAAAATTAAATTAAAAAAAATTAAATAAAATAAATATTGACTAAAACTAATTTTATTTTAAAAATTATTTCAAAATAATTTTTTTTAATAAAAATATTTTTTTTAATATAAGAATATTTTTTTTATTACTTTCAAATTATCTTATAAAAAGACACAAAAATTTGTCCCCTTTTACTCAACAACTCTGCATCGATAACATCTTTTGTTGCCTCCATCGTTTATTTTATCGTGGATTACACATTATTTTTCCCTTTTCCTGATTAAAATCCATTAAAAACCATGGTAATCGTCATAAATAGAGTTAAAAGAGGGATTTTATAATAACGATATCAGATTATTGCTTCTTTCGTTCCATTGTTTCTCCGTTTTTCGATCAAAGTCACAAAGGGAAATTTCTCTTGAGACAAAAAAAAATAGATTCGAGGTAAAATAAATAAAATTTTCGTCACTTTTTATGTCCGTTTAATCAATTTGAACAACTTTCACCCGAAAAATCGCGAACTCGTCAGATTTATTTATAACCCAAACGTAATAAAATGTTAAATAACTCAAGTTGACTTGAAGAGTAAATAATCTTCATTAAGTTTTGGTATTTCCCTCCGTTGTATTTATTTCGGTTCAGTGGTTTCAATTTAAGTTACTCGGCGCGCTCGACATTTTATTTTTACGCGAAAATAATGATGACAGAAATTTATTTGGATTAAAGAAGAAGCGAACGAGAGACAATAACGCACAAAAAAAGACGATTTTTTTTCTTCATTGATACACAAAGAACGGAAAGCATTGAAAATTATGAGGCAATAAATGACAAACAAACAAAGTTCTTTTTAGCGAAAAAGTCATGAAAACAAAATCCAGCGAAGTAAATTAAATTAAACGGATCCGCTGACTTGAATTTCCTCCAGGTTGTCATTTTATCGGGAAGAATTTCACACTTCACGGAGCAAATAAAGGAGAAAACTTTTGGTCCCGAAACTAGTTTGCTCAAAAATGCGTTACGTAACGTCTTTTTACATAATCTTGTTGTTCAATCAGGGATTAGTTGGAGAAACTAATGATGCGATATATTTAATCTGTTCGTTTTTTTTTTCTGTCGCTCGTTAAGGGAGAGATTTAGTTTTTTTTTTATTTGAATTGTTTCTGATGAGATTCTGACTTTAAACGTAAATCCCTGAAAGAAAAAAAAACAAAGAAAATTATAGAGAAACAATGCGATGCGTGTTAAGGGACAACATGCCCAATGTCAAGTGAGGCGTAAAATAGCTACCAAATAATGGGAGATAAAAAAAAATATTGAGGCAATGTAACGGAATTCAAGTGAGTGATGAAAAAGAGATTTTTAACTGTATTTCTGAGAAGGATTTATATTGAAAAGTTTTATTTTGAAAGTCGAGAAAATTGTGGAAAATTTGAGGAAATTTTTAAAAATTTTCCACATTTTCATGAAAAAGAATATTAAAAGTAGAGACTTAAAAACTATTTTATTTTATTTAATACGAATTAAATTCTACGATATTTCAAATAAAAAATAAATTTATAAAAATTTATACATATAAAAAATATATTTTAAAATTAAAATAAAAAATTAAATAACAATTAAATTTTTTATTTTAAAAAAAAATTTTTTATTTTTTTTAAAATTTTTTAATTTTTAAGATTAATTTTTAAGTAATAAAAAATTTTTAAATTTATATTTTTTCAAAAAATAAATTTAAAATTTTTAAAAATAAAAAATTAACAAATTAAAAAAAAAGTTTTTAATTTAAAATTAATAAAAAATTATTATTTTTATTAATTTTTTATTTAATTATTATTTAATTATTAAAATTAATTTTTATTATTTAAATTATTTATTATTTTATAAAATTTAAATTAAATATTATTTATTTTTATTTTATAATTAATATTTTAAAAATAGAAAAAATCAATTTTTTATTAAATTTAAAAAAATTAAGAAAATTTAAAAAATAATCATTATTTTTATAAAAAAAATAAATTCAAGAAAAATGAGTCTTAAAAAGTAGAAGAGAATCAATGAAAATGCGAAAACCCAAAAAAATTGCCAAAATCGATCTACTCCATCCCAAATAAAATACACAATTCAATTAAATTTTCGTTGTTCTGGCAACTCTTAACAACCATCATTAAGCCTCTCCCCTTCTCATTTCATCGCGCAAAAACAAAAATAAATTAATTATTTTTATTAATTCTGGGAGTCGTGTCAAAGCTCCATCATTTTGTTAATTTTTTTCGCACTTGTGGATGATAATAAATAACATTGGAGAAAAACGAGCGCGGAACAAAAGCGGGAGCAACTTATTGAACCGAAATTTCATCACAACATTTATCAGATAAATTAGAAGAAAACTTATGCAATAAAAACTTTTTCCATCAGCCAAGCACAAGCTTCTTCCTCCGTTCGGCGTAATTGTTCTTCGTCTTCGTCTTGTTGCTCGGCGCTACATTTACATGAAAGGAAAGCCCATCCATAATATGACTTTTTTCATCCGAAATAAATAAATAAAGTGTATAATAAAGTTCTCTCGTTGGTGCATCCCGTCATTTATTATACATAATAAAATATGTTTCACAAATAATAAAATGGATTATTTTATGATTATTGAGGTCGTTATTTTATTATCGGTGGTTACTCCGAACGACTATTGCGCCGAAACACGAGCAAAGGGTGAGAATTTAATGAGGTTGATTGATGAAATAAAACTTTTTTTTTCTGAGAACTTTTTTCTTTTTTGTAAAAGTGCGAAAAAAATGGAGACGCCTCGTTTATTACTGCGACGAGTTTGATATTCGGAACACGTGGCGCAGTAACACGATAAATAATTAGCTTAATAAAAATGAAATAAAGTCCAGAACTTTTTGTGGATTTTTTTTTGCACCTGAATTTATATCCGTTATGTCTCGGAATCCTCAAAAAAAAATGAAACAACTTTGTTAACGGAAAAAAATAACAAACGACATGTTGTTAAATGAAAGGACAAAGAAAAACACAAACAAACAACACAAAAAAGGGCATGAAAAAAAAGTAATTAACTTCAGGTGCTTTTTTGTGTTGGGTACATATTTTTCTGTCATTGCATTGTTTAATGGGGGAAGTTCAGTTTTTTTTGTTGATTTGTTTTTAATGTTTATAAAAATTAAAAGTCGTCGGTTTTTTATTAAAAAAAAAAAAACAAAATGTTATTTTAAATATTTTTTTTATCAACTTTTAAAAAAATTAAAAAAAAAATTATGAAAATTTGAATTAAAATATTTATTTAATTAAAAAAAAAATAATAATAAATTTTTTTGATCACTTTTATAATAAAATAAATTAATTAATAAATAAATTAAAAAATAATTAAAAAAATTTAATAAATTTTAATTTTTAAAAAATTTTTTTTAAATTTTTTTTTTTTCAATTTTTTAAATTTATTTTTTTTTATTAAATAAAAAATTATATAAATTACAAAACTTGAAAAATTTATGTTAAAATTTTATGTTTAAGTGTTTTTTTAATTTTTTTATAAATTTACGTGAAAAATGAAATAATTAAATTTTATTTTAATTCAATAAAAAAAAAATATTAATTAAATAAAATAAGTATTAATAAAAATTAATTAAAGGAAATTAAATTAAATAAAAAATAATTATTTTTTGAAAAATTTATCTAAAGAGATCATTTTCAACAAATTTAATTTAAAAACCTTTTAAAACCCTTTTTATTAAATTAATAAATTTGCTAAAAATAATAAATTAAAAACTTTTTATACAAAAATTATAATTTTACAAAAAAAAAGTCCCAGTTGGGCATTTAAAAGCAAAAATTATTTATCTAATAATAAAAAAATAAAAATATCTCGTTAGCAGACATTTTTGTCAATTTACTCCTTTTTCTTCTTTGACAAACTCATTATCCGTCGCAACAAACCCTTTTCTCTCCCTTTCTCGTGTCTGTCCCAAGCATTTCATCTCAAAAACAAACACGAAACTTTTTATTATTTGTTCGCGAACAGTAAAAATTTTCCATTTTTTTTATGTCAGTAAAACTTTGCAATTGCTGAACTTGTTTAAAATAATCTTGTCTTACATCCCAAATCACGTCCCTAAATAGTTTATTTTTTCTCGAGCAGAAGTTAAGTTGTTCTTGGCAGATCGAGAAAGAAATTGTGAGAGTTTTCTTTTTGCGTTTAATAAAATACTTGTAAAAAAATTTGTCTTGTTCGAGGCTTTTTTATGTCTTGCTCGACTCTTTTTTTTTCTTTTCTCGTACAAAAAGTTAACAAAACAAGTGCAATTGCAATTTTTGTGTCTGTCGAGACGAGAAAACGGGGACTTGTCTCCAGATATTTTTTTTTTCGAATGTTGTCGCCTTTGGTGCATGCTACAATTAACATGCACGAATGTGGAAATAAAATGATTTTATGTTCAAAAAAAAAAAAGTTTTTTGTTACAAAGAAAAAAAAACATAAAACGGGCGGGTGTTAACATCATTTGTACTTTTTCAAGCTTGTTTCCAGTAAAAATGTGTTTTTTGTGTGGAAAAAAGCGAATAATAGGGTTAAAAGATGTTGTGTTAGTTCTTGGCAGTTACTTTTATTACAGCCACAAAAATAAGTTTTTGTAAAAGAATATTATTGGTTTTGTATTTTTTTTTTTTTTGTGGAACATGTTGTCGAGAAAATTCTAAGTAATAATTAATATTTTAATGTTTTTGGTAATGTTTGTTAATAGTTGAAGGACAATTTTTTGTTGTTTCTTGAATTTTCGATAAAATAAACTGTCTGGATTTTTTTTTGTTGATAAAACGAAAGCCGTAGAAATTTTGATTTTAATTCCAAGAAGCCTAATATTACTTTTGGATAAAAGTTTTAGATGTAATTAAAAAAGTTTTTAACTCAGACCAATCAATAAACTTTAATTTTTTATTTTTTATTTACAATTTTTTGACAAAAAAAAACATTAATATTCTTTCTTAAAATTTTTTTTTAAAAATTAAGTTAAAAATATTTATTTTTTTTATTTCTCCCTCGTGAAAACCTTCATTGGACAAAAAATGAAAATTAATAATTAATTAAAAATTATTTATTTAATTTAATTTTTTTAACTATTATTTTTTATTAAAATAATTAAATTATTAAAAAATAATTAAAATTTTTAATAAAATTATTTCAAATAATTTTTTATTAAATTCTTGAAAATTTCTCCATCACAAGCCCTCTCAATGATAAACTCCTTTCATTGTTTTAATGAAAAAACAAAGTTACACACACACACATTGATAAATTACATTTACGACCCTCATTTGGCAAAATCAATACACCTCTATGACATTTGCTGGAAATTCTCCTCGAAATACATGAATTTCATTTGAGATATAACACAAATTATCCAACATTTATCTCCAACCCAAATATTTGTTCAGTCAGGAGGAAGAAGATTAACAGACTGAAAATAAGTGAAAATCAATTGCCAAATACACTCTCTCGTACCCACGTGCATGTAAAATAATCAGAAACAATCGAAAATGTTGTAACCGAATGTGTGCGGGGAGAACAAATACACCCAAATTGTATTACATTTGATCAAATAATAAAATATTATTGTTACGCAAATACAAATGGGATAAATGAATGTTCTTCTTCCTTGTCGCCATTTATATAGGTCGTACTGAGTGTTTGTTTAATTTTTCATCTATTTTTAAAATTTTCAATTTATTTATTATTTTTTCAAATAAAAAAAAAATTATTTAAATATTCGTTTTTTATAAGATTTATTTTAAATTTTGTTCTTTAATTATTTAAAAATAAATTATTAATTAATTAATTATTAATTTATTAAATTTCTTAAAATATTTTTTTAAAATTTATTTATTTATTTTTTTTTATTTAAATAATGTTGAAAAAAATATGTTATTTTTAAAACAATTTTAAAATTAATTTGTCTAATTTTTATTAGCCCTTTTATTTAATGATTTTGAAAATTTTTATATTTAAAAAAAAAATATTTAAAAAATAAAATAAAATAAAAATAATAATCAAATTTTATTTATTTTAAAATTATTTTATTTTAATTATTTTTTAATTCAATATTAAAAATAAATAAAAAATAATTAATTGAATTACGAAATGATTTTTAAAAAATTAATATAATAAAAATATATTAAAAAATAATAATTAAAAATAAAAAAAAAATAAAAATAAAATATAAAATTCAAATTTTTAATTTAAAAAAAAAAATAAAAAAAATGAAAAAAAAAACTGATAAAACGCACAGTATTTAGATATTGATTACATAAAAAATAATCCATTGACATTACCTTACATAATACCTACCAACAGCTCCAAGCTAAGTCTGGCATGTCACAAAATCAATTTTTCTTCTTCTCCAACGGCAAATTAGAACTTTCCTATCTCTCTTGACGACGACGTCGACGACGAGCGATCTGTGTGAATTACTTTAAATGCTTTGCTAATGTGTATTTGATTGGATAGAAAATTATAACGTGTGTTATGCAAACACCCTTGATGACGATAGAAAAAGAGATTATTCGCAAACATGTCTGTCTGTTTACTTGACTTGACAGTTGTTTGTCCTCCGAGGTGACATGCGAATGTTTTGTGTCACGTGTTTCTGAGCGAATATTAATTTTTTTTTATTTTTGCGTTATCTCTTGTTTGCTTGTCGCAACGCCATTAAAAATTCCTGAAATGAATTTGTTCGTTAGAGACAAGCAGCAGGCAACGCCTCCAACTAAGGAGATTTATCGGTTGGACGTGAAGGTTTTTTTTCTCTTCGTTGCTTTTTTGCTTTCTTTCGTGTTTGATTTTTGCAAACAGCAAAAATTAAGAGGAGGAAAAGTTATTTTTTTAAAACCGAGAACAAATTTTTAATCTCTTTTCAATGTTTTTCGGTGTGAAGAGATTTATTGGAAATGAAAAATCAAAGTAAGAAGATTTAAAATTTTTAACGAAATGCATTTTTACGTCAGGCGTAAGAAAATTTATGATGAGTTTTTAGTTAAAGCTTTTATTGAAGCATGAAGAAAAATTTTCTATTTAAAGTAATTTTTGACTTGAAATGGACTTTGTGTTGACTTTTTAGCTTTAAAATTGTTCTATAAAAAAATTCTTATTTTATTATTTTTTATTAAAAATTGTTTTTTCCTTTCTTAAAAATGTTTGGTATCAATGTGTGAATTTAATGTTTTTAAACTAATAAGAAGCAATTTTAGAAAAAAATTAAAAAATTTTTCAATAAAAAAAATTTTCAAATAATTTTAAAAATTAAAAAAAAATAAAATTAATATATTTGGTTAGCAAATTAGTATAAAAATAATTAAAAATATAAAAATGTGAAAAAAAAAAATTTCTTGAATAATTAAGTTTGTTAAAAAAATAATTATTTTTTTAAATTTATTTCAAACAAAAAAAAAAAAAAATAAAAATAAATAAATAAAAATTTGACAAAAATAATTAATTAAAATAAAATTAATTTAAATATAATTTAAAATTTAAATTAAATTTTATTTTTTTAAATATAATCTTAAAATTTTACAAAAAAAAAATAAATAAAAAAAATATCAATCAAATCAATTACTTCAATTTCCATAAAGGTCGCTAAAAACCTTTGTCTTGTTATAAGTTTATCCTCACTTCCTACCTTGCGTTATTCTAATCATTATTATTATTGTTTATTGTTTTTTCCGCTCCTTTTTTCACTCACTAAAAATACCTTTTTCATAGCCAAACACGCAACTAATCCTCGTTGGAATTTTGATTGGACCTTTTTTTTCCTTTTAGTATAAATCATGGAATTTAAAAACGTGAGTTTTCTATCAAGAAAAAAAAAACACGACACGTGTGTCCGGAAAAACCCATAAAATCCGCAAAAACTACCTTGAAATATTTTCATTTTTGTGGATTATTAAATGGGTTCACTTCGTTTGGAAATTAATCAAGACGTTTTTTATTTTATTCTGAGATCATCCGCAAAAAAAAGTTAGAAGAGCTATTTAAACAATTTTGTTTTTTTTCTGCTGCGAGAATCGAATGAATGAAATATGTCTCCATTATTGAGACTTCTTTATCGCTTAAACGCTAACGCATAATGACATCTTATCTATCATGACACTTATTCTTCTTGGCTGCTGCTTGCTGTTTATGCATTCCAAGATAATTTTTCATCTTCCTCCATTCTTATTATGTTGTTATTATTGCCATCTCTCACTCACTCACTCGATGTCTCGGGAAGCAAAGAAAAGCAATACTTCTTTGCATTGTCGGGTGATAAGAAAAATGTACTTGGATTTAGAAAAAAATAATAAAAATAAAAAAAAAATCATGAATAATAAAATATAAAAATTTTCGAAAATTTGAAATTTAATTTCGAAAATAAAAAAAATTTTTGAAATTAAATTCAAATTTTCGAAAATTTTATTTTTTATGATTTTTTTTTTATTTTTTAAATATTATTATTTTTATATATTTATTTAATTTTTTTTCAGATTATAAAAATATGAAAATCAAATTCTAAATATATTATTATTTATTTGAAAATTTTTCGAATATAAATATTTATTTATATTTTATTTGATTAATTTTTAAAACTTAATCAAAACAAAAATAAGTAAATTAATATATCAAAAATATTAAAAAAAAAAATAAATTATTTTTGTCAATACGAAAAAATTTTTAAAATTTTAAATATCTTTAATTTTTTTTTCTTTCGAAATTCAGAAAAATTATTATTTATTTATTCAAAATATAATTTTATAAAAATTTTAAATATGTTTAAATTGTTAACAAACGTAAAACAAGTTGTTTAAAAAATAAAAAAAAAATATTGAAATAAAATTAAAAAAATATATTAAATTTTTTTTTTAAACAAAATTTTTTGAAAAATATTTTTTTTTTTTTTTAAATAAAAAAAAAATCCAAATGCACTAAAAAAACAGCTAAACAAAAATAGAACGATAGGATAATGATGCACTAAACAACAAAAAAGACGCGCAAGATAGCTGAAGACTGATGCTAAGCTTTCACAGAAATAATGTGCATCATCATGGCTGCACTGAGCGACACACATATTTTTATCATCAATTTCAATTTGCTCCCCATTCAAACAACAATAACAACAAAATGAACGAAATCCTTATCTATGCACTGCAACGGAAAAGAAGTTTGCCAACAATGGGAGAAAAAAATACGTTGCCATGATGAGTATCAGATGCAAAAGATCAGCTTCATTTGCAAAGATAATGACATTGTTGCATTTTTATTTCGTTGCGAATTTTCCATCTGAGCCACTTTATATTCAAATTAAATTAAATTTCATACAAAATGGAGGCAAATTGAGTGAAAATGACGAGCGCTCCATTAATTCCGATCTTTTGCGTTGAAAAATTTCACCTAAGGTAAAAATATTTTTAGCAATTTCCCTCCCGTCAGCATCATTAATATGTCAAATACCGTTAATTTATCATAAATAATTATTTTAAATGCCATGACCCTCCCACATTTTGCAAGCGCCCATGTAGTAAATAATAATTATGTGCGAGTGCAAACCACAAAATTCGCGACTGAAAGCGAGACTGTTGTGTAAATATTGTACAAACAAATTAACATTGTAGGGCACTTAATTATTAATATTTCCGACAGAGTGTGAGCCACATTTTGATTAACGCAAAAATATTTTTGGTTTTTCTCGGAGATTCCATTTTGTGGTTGCGACAAAGGATGACATTGATTTTATCGAGTGAATTGCAAAATTTCAGAGACGATGAGGTGACAACTTCGTTCAAGTGTGCGTTGATTGAAAAGTGTCATCAAGCATGCAATTTAATATTAATGATTAAGCAAATAAACAAGATTAAATGCGAACTGCTTAATGAGTTAATGTGTTTCTGCTTGACCGGATCTTATTACAAATTAGCATTAAATGGAGTGAGAGAAGTTACTTGCTCTTGTGATGTTTCAAAATGAAAGAAAAATTAGAAAATAGTTATGATTTTTAATAAAAATTATTATTTTTTTTTCAATAAAATAAATTTAAAAAATAAATAATTTAATTTAAATAATTAATCGAAACTTTAAAAAAATATTCAAAAATTATTTTTATACTCTTTGATTAATTTATTTATTTTTTATTTATTTTCCTTCTTATTTATTTATTTTTAGTTTTTTTTAATTCAAAATAAATCAATATTTTTTTTAAATAAATATTTTATTAATTATTTTTATTTTAATAATATTTTTATTGAAAATATTCAAAAATATTAATTTATTTTGAATTAAAAATTTATTTTTAAAAATTAAAAAAAAAAATTAAATAAAATAGATACCTAAATAAATAAAAAATATAAAAATAATTTTTTTTATTTATTAAAATTTTTAATATTTTTTAAAATTTATTATAATTATTTATGAAATTTTCAAATAAATATTTTCTAAAAAGTTTATTTAAAGTTTTATTTTATATTTATAATTAAATTTTCATCATAAATTAATGAAAATTTTTATTTTTTTTTATATTTATATTTTTTTCAAAAAACTAATAATAAATAAAAAATTAAAATAAATATTGTTTTATAAAATTTTGTGAACAATTTAAAAATTTATTTTTTTAATCAATATTAAATTTTATTTTTATAGAATCAATTAATTTAAAATCAACGTTTAATTAAATTTAATAAAAATTTATAATATTTCAATATGAATTTGTAATTTAAAATTTATTTTTGAACAAAAGTATTAATTTTTAAGCCTTTTCAAGCTAACAAATTAAAAAAATGCTAAAAATAAATTTCGAAAAAATTCCATTTATAACAATTCCGGCTCAACACTCATTTACGCAAAATAATAAAAATATAAACACAACGCCATCAGAGGTAATAATCTCATTTGCGTCGACTGCCTGTCAGAAAAACAACGAAACATCATCATCACACAATGCTCGTATACTGCTTTTATGTGTTCATAGCATGAATTAAAATATTAATTTATCATTTTTTGTTTGCATCGACAACAATAATAATTATTCCGCGCAACAGCATTTCAGAAATTCGCTAAAAAAGTAATGAAAAATTATTGATTTTATCATATTTCTTGTCGATTTTTTTTTTGTTTTAAATTATTTTTTTAATCATGGCTGTAATTAATAATTTTTATGAAAATGTTTTTGTTTGAACAGCTTTGAACAGCTAGAAGGGATGGAAATAAACACGATAATTACCTCGTTGATCGATAAAATGATTGTAATCCAATCAGTTCATTCATTTGGCTCGTGGGCAAGTAAGCAGACATCCCCTTTGTCTGAAAATTTATCATGACAGTAAATGCGGAGAAAAGTAAAACGAGACGTAATCAGCTTTATTAAGCTTCTCATTACGCTCGAAAGAAAAGTTGTTTATCGATATTTTTCTTGCGCGCCACGAAGAAAGCAAACAAAAAATATTAAAAGTAAGAAACTTTTTATTTTTTGTTTATTTTTATTAATAATTCATGGAAAGGAAAAAAAAAGTTGTACTGACGCACTTTTTTCTTCCACTTTTTTTCAAGACTTTGTAAATTTTCTTCTGAAGACATCTCACTTCATGACTCCTTGAATTCATTTATTACGTGACTGAATGTATTTATCTTCGTTCGCTGCGAATAAATAGAAAAATACACGATAAGAAATCGTAATCGCAAAGATAAACATAAAGATTGATAAAAACAGGGAAAATAAACTCTTACAGGCTAGACACGAGACACAAATGGCCCAACAGTGGATTGGCGAAACGTTCGTGGTACGTGGGAGAACGGAAAAAACATTTTTCAAGGACGATTTGTTTCTTTGTTTTGCTATCTGGGTCACGAAAAACGATCGTTCTTCATTAATTTATGAAAAAAAAAATATTTAAAGTTATCTTTTGACAAAATAAGGAGTTAAAATCGCATTTTGACATCCAAAAAAAGAAACAGCCCAATGCACATTTTGATTTTTTTTAAATAATTTTTATCCCAAAGCATATTTTTAATTTGTGACCCATTGAACATTTTAAAATTTTACCCAAAGCACATTTTATCAACACAAATTTTTTGTCCCAATGCGCATTTCAAAAATTTTGACCTAATAGATATTTTGAAATTTTTATCCCAGTTTACATTTTTGAAATTTTATTTAAAAAATATATAATTTTCAACCCAAAATATATTTAAAGTTTAAAAAAATAATTTATTAAAATTTTGTCCCGATGCACATTTTAAAAATTTTAACTTTATAGATATTTCAAAATTTTTTATCCCAGTTCACATTTTTTATTTTCTATAAAAAGTATTTAATTTTATGTCAAAAATACATTTCTAATTTTCAAAAAAAGATTTGATTAATTTTTATCCCAATGCAAATTTTAAAATTTCACTTCAAAACTTTGAATTTTTTAAAAATTTTTAACCACGTGGCTTTTTGGCGCCATTTTTTCTATCAAAACGCGTTTAAAAAATAGAAGAAAAATCAGATAGTAATAAAAAAGGATAAGTTTTAAAATTCATCCAGTTTATCGTTCCTTCTTCGTACTTTAACGTATCCAGAAGATAAAAAGATCTACGATTCAACGAAGTCGAGTAAAGAAGTCATGTAGTGCCTTTGGTAAACTTTTTAAATACAAATAAAATGATGTTGTTAAACTTTTTTTTGAGCGTATCAAAAAAAAAAATACTGCGGAGAACAACAAGAAAACGCCCCAAAACAATATTGGTTTGTCAATAAAACTTTACTACTTGCCCAGTAGATTTATCTGACGAGAGATTTGACCTTTTTCAACAATTTTTTTTTGCCTCGAAAAGTAACGATGTGTATAAAGCCACAAACAAACAAAAAAACATCATGAAAAATTGAATCAAATTTATCAGAGTTTATCTTGACATTGACGTGCCATCCTCAGCAGTTCATCCCCGAAAGAAATCGTTCCACGAAAATCAGAAGCTTAGAAGAAAACACGCAAGAAACAAAAAATGCATAATCAATCACGAAATTGACAGACTACATTATTGCCTTGTGTCTTTGGATTATTTGTCTTCGCTCGCTACAATTTCTTTTGTGTCAGTCAATGACTGCATTATCTGTTAAGTAAGTGAGCTACAGGCATACACAATATGCTTGATGACGACGACTGAGGGATTAGTTGTTCCCCATTCAGTCCATATTTGGCAAGTAATTTATCTTGCAGGAGAGACAAAAAGTGTGATGAAAGTAGGACAAGTTGTAAAAATAAAAAAGTTTTTTTTTCTTTGATGGAATTTCGGGTTTAAGTGAAAAAAAAAGTGCAAAAATAATACTAAAAAAAAGAAATAAAAATAAATCTGTGGGATTTGACCGACTAACTCATCACTACTGATCATCCATTGATTGACGTGGATTGGATACGAAATTTATGTAGCAATGAAATTGAGTGAGAGATAAAT
The DNA here is from genome assembly GCF_036172545.1 of Culicoides brevitarsis. Classification (NCBI taxonomy): domain Eukaryota; kingdom Metazoa; phylum Arthropoda; class Insecta; order Diptera; family Ceratopogonidae; genus Culicoides; species Culicoides brevitarsis. The sequence continues at coordinate 4,650,687 of NC_087086.1, read as the reverse complement.
CTCTATTGATTTTTTTAAACGGATTTCGAGGTTTGTGTATGATTGGATTTTAGAAATTGTGGAAATTGGTTTTAAAATTTTGTTAAAAAAATTAAAAGTTAAAGTTTTTATTTAATAAAAAAAATATATTTAGCAAGACTTTAGAATATTCATAAAATAAAAACAAATATTGATATACAGTTTTGTGTGAATTCTTAAATAAAAATTAATTTTTTTAATATAAATTTAATATTTTTTTTAAATAAATATTTTTGTAAGTAAAAAAAAAATAATTTTTTTTAAATTTTAATATTAAATTTTTAAATTAAATTTAATTAAATTTAAATTAATTTTTATATTATTTTTTTTTAATTTTTAAATAAAATTTAATTTTAAAATTTAAAATTTAATTTAAATTAAATTAACTTTTTTTTAAATTAATAAATATTTTTTAAAAAATTTAAATTAAAAAATATAAAATATAACCGCATTATATGAAATGCGGTTAATTTAATTTTATTTTTTATTTAAATTTAATATTTTTTTAAATTAAATAAATATTTTAATTTAAAAAATTAATTTTTTTTTAAATAAATAAATAGAGAATTTTCCTAAAATAAAAAAAAATATGAAAATGCGGTTTTGTGAGAAGTCTTAAAGTAAGTGAACAAAATTGAAGTTTCAATTGAACAAAAAAAAGAAGCCACGTCAATCTCTTTAAAGCTGCCTGCCCTCTTTATTTCGCGTAATAAATCGATTTTTTTTTACCATTTTCCAGTTTTCTTTTTTCACTTTTCTCCTTTGTATCAAATAAAATAAAAATGTTATAAAAATCAACAAGCTATTTATTTTTCGTTTTTTTTATTCTCTTTTACAGCGCCGAATATTCGATACAAGATTGCAAGCGGTAACGTAGGCAATGTGTTTGGAATAAAAGACTCCACAGGAGAAATTTTTGTAGCTCGTAGTTTAGATTATGAAACATTAAAAAAGGTACGTATTTCATTGTTGATAATAGAATTTTGTCCGACAAAATCTCCGAATCCAATAAAAGCTTTATTTTAAAAAATTTTCATCGAAGATGTCAAGTCAATGACGAACAAAAAACCCTTTTTATCCCCCAAAACATCACTTTTCTCCTCCCTTCGGCTCGTTTTGAATCTAAAATGCGTCGTGAGTCCATTATTACAGTCTATTCAATTATTGAAGGAACAACAAAACATCTCACGTGTAGTTTTTCCTTGACAAAAAAAAAAGAAGAAATTTTGTCATCATCATCTTCAGAACGACAAAACGATACAAATCTTAATCAAATGAAAACGATGAAGAGATTTCCTCTCGTTCACGCATGACTTGGATTTATATCGGAATGCCATCGTCATCATCATCGATGTCGATGTTTCCGGAAAAAGCAGGCAATATAATAAAAAATTATTTTATTATTAGGAATTATGTTTCGAAATGTTTTTCGTCGAAAACGGGTAACGTTACCTTCGGATAGTTAGTTGGAGTTGTTGAATCTCTATGGCAATTTGTGGAGAAAAACAAATATTTGTGTGCACTGACGATGACATCTAATGATGACATAAATTTTCGAAAATTACTCCAATCATTGACAATTTAGAGTCAAAGAAAGAAGAATAGGAAGCCAATCTAATGGATATTTATTAATTTTTGAAATATGGGATTTAAAATGGGAAATTCTTGTTCGGAATTAGTTTCATTTGTGTTTGGATTAGCTTCGTAAGAGCTCTGTTTTTATCGAGATTACTTTGTGCGTTATTGGATTTATTGGGAAATTTTTTCATTACGAGTCATTAAAAATTTATAAAGAGTTAAGCTTTTGTCATTTTTCTTTTGTGATATCTTTTTAACGTAAATTGGCAAATTTACAAGAGAATTTTTTCGTGAAATTAAAAAAAAAAAATTACTAAAAAATTTAAAAAAAATAATATTTTATTAAAAAGCAAGAAATTGAATTTTTATTTGGAATAAAAAAATTATTTTAAAAAATTTATTTTAATTTTTTTTATTCATTTTTTAAATTTAATTTTAATTAACTTCAATATTAATTTTTAATTTATTTTTTTTTAATTTAAATTTAATTTTTTATTTTAATTTATTTTTTTATTTATTATTTTTATTTAATTTTACTAAATTTCAATAAAAAAATATTTTTTTAATTTCGTATTATTTTTTATGTAATTTACAAAATTAATAATTTATTTAATTAACAATTTTATTTTTTAATTTAAAAAATTATTTTTTTAAATTATTTTTTTAATTAATTTTTTTTTAATTTTTTAATTTTAATTTGTTTTTTTTATTGATAAAAATTTTAAATTGACTCATATTACAAAAAAAAAAATTATTGAATTTTTATTTCACAAAAATTTTCTAATGAATTCATCTCTTTTTCTTCAGAATCATTCCAATAACCTATTGCCCCTTATTATCACGAAAAATTCTCATTTTCTCTCATTTTGTTTTCGGATTTGTCTTTTTATTCTTCGCCATCAGTGTCAAGTCGCCTAGTTTGCCCTTGTTAGAGAAATGTCAAGTCTCATCAATCCATTTATCATACACACACTCTCTTGTCAAAGTTTTACCGCAATTTTTTTTTCCTTCTGCAATTTCACTCGTTTCATCTTCGTTTCGTGTGACGACAATTTATCTCGACACACATTTTGTCTGGTCATTTTTTCTGGTCACGCCAAACTAAATTATTCAACTAAATAATGATCGTAAAATCCCTTATTTGATTGTATTTTCCGAAACGACGACGACGACGACACTCCTCATGTGTGTATTTCTCGAATCGTGACTCGTCCCTAACGAAGCCAAAAAATGTTTGTAATTTAATTTATTTTTTATACACTTTCGTTTTTCTTTACTTTTTTCTTGCGTTATTCAATATTTAGAGCAAAATCCTGCATCATCGTTTTTTTTTTGCCCTCTTTCGTTCTCACGTTACTTGACAACTTTATTATGTATTTAATTGTGCTTATCACGCATTTTTTGTTTTTTTTTTGCTTTGTTGAAAAGACAAGTAACCATGACTAATTTTATTTTATTAACATTTTTTTTATTTTTAATAAATTAAATAATAATTTTTAAAATTAAAAATAAATCAATTTAAAAAAAACTTATATAAATTTTTTTGAATATAGTTTTTTTTTAATTTTATTTTTTATTGTACTAAAAAAATTTTAAATTATTTATTAATTAATTTATTGAATCATTAATATATTAAATTAAATAAAATAAAATTTAATTTGTTAATAATCCAATGAATTAAATTTTAAAATAAATAAATTTTAATATTTTTTTTTGTATGAACCAAAAATTAAAAAAAAAATAGAGAAAGTAGTCGTCTACAGAACCATACCGCATTTCGATGTTATATATCTACGATTTTTTGTACTCCTCAATTCACATTTTCGTACTCCTCATGACCCTTTCGCAATTCCATACACATTTTAATCAAAACCATGTCAATGAAAATTTTTTTTCAGTTTCTATTTTTTGGCAGTTGCAAAATGATTAAAAATGATAAATTAGAGCCCCTCTGATAAATTTTTATCCATTTGGAGCAAGATTTGACAAAAATTGCTTTGACACAGTTTTTTTGCTCTTGATTTAGTTTTCAAAACAAAACTATGTCAAAGGAAAAAAAATTTTTCAGTTTCAATTTTTTGGCAGTTTTGAGTTATAAAATGATTAAAAATGATAAATTAGAGCCCTCTGACAAATTTTTATCCATTTGGAGCAAGATTTGACAAAAATTGCTTTGACACAGTTTTTAACACAGTTTTTTTGCTCTTGATTTAGTTTTCAAAACAAAACTATGTCAAAGGAAAAAAATTTTTTCAGTTTCAATTTTTTGGCAGTTTTGAGTTATAAAATGATTAAAAATGATAAATTAGAGCCCTCTGACAAATTTTTATCCATTTGGAGCAAGATTTGACAAACAGTTTTTGACAAGTTTTTTTGCTTTGATTTAGTTTTCACAAAACTATGTTTTTGATAAATTAGAGCACAAATTTGTTTTTTTTTTTTTGCTCTTGATTTAGTTTTCAAAACAAAACTATGTCAAAGGAAAAAAAAATTTTCAGTTTCAATTTTTTGGTAGTTTTGAGTTATAAAATGATTAAAAATGATAAATTAGAGCCCTCTGACAAATTTTAATCCATTTGGAGCAAGATTTGTCAAAAATGGCTTTGACACAGTTTTTGACACAGTTTTTTTGCTCTTGATTTAGTTTTCAAAACAAAACTATGTCAAAGGAAAAAAATTTTTTCAGTTTCAATTTTTTTGGAGTTTTGAGTTATAAAATGATTAAAAATGATAAATTAGAGCCCTCTGACAAATTTTTATCCATTTGTTTTTTTGACACAGTTTTTGGTACACAGTTTTTTAAAATGATTAAAAATGATAAATTAGAGCCCTCTTACAAATTTTTAATCCATTTGGAGCAAGATTTGTCAAAAATGGCTTTGACACAGTTTTTGACACAGTTTTTTTGCTCTTGATTTAGTTTTCAAAACAAAACTATGTCAAAGGAAAAAAATTTTTCAGTTTCAATTTTTTGGTAGTTTTGAGTTATAAAATGATTAAAAATGATAAATTAGAGCCCTCTGACAAATTTTTATCCATTTGGAGCAAGATTTGAAAAAATTGCTTTGACACAGTTTTTGACACAGTTTTTTTTCTCTTGATTTAGTTTTCAAAACAAAACTATGTCAAAGGAAAAAAATTTTTCAGTTTCAATTTTTTGGCAGTTTTGAGTTATAAAATGATTAAAAATGATAAATTAGAGCCCTCTGACAAATTTTTATCCATTTGGAGCAAGATTTGAAAAAATTAGCATTGAACAAGATTTAGACACAGTTTTTGACACAGTTTTTTTGCTCTTGATTTAGTTTTCAAAACAAAACTATGTCAAAGGAAAAAAAATTTTTCAGTTTCAATTTTTTGGCAGTTTTGAGTTAGAAAATGAATAAAAATGAGAAATTAGAGCCCTTCTGACAAATTTTTATCCATTTGGAGCAAGATTTGACAAAAATTGCTTTGACACAGTTTTTGACACAGTTTTTTTGCTCTTGATTTAGTTTTCAAAATAAAACTATGTCAAAGGAATTTTTTTTTAATTTAATTTTTTTATGCCCAGAGACCCTTAGGGTACTTAAATAACTAAGAATAACTTACAAAAATTTTGTGGGCACACCGGAACACACACACGACAAGTCGAATTTAATACCGCATCTTTTCTTCGAAATGCGGTAAAAAATAATAATTAAAATTATTTAAAATAAATAAATTTGATTAAATTAATTAGTTAAAAAACCTAAATTAATTTTTTCCAATTTTTTTTTATTTAAAATTAAAATTTTTTTATTATTTGAATTTTATTTTAAAAAATTAAAAATAAAAAAAATATTTAAAATTATAAAATTAAAAAAAAAATTAAATTAATATTTGAAAAAAGAAAACAATAATAATTAATGAATAAATTTAAATTTTTTTCAGTATGAACTTAAAATTCAAGCGACTGATAATCGTAAAGAGAACTTTACGACTGTTATTGTACATGTTCGCGATGTCAATGATAATCCACCGATTTTTGATAAAACATCATATCGCACACAAATCACCGAAGAAGATGATCGTGGATTACCGAAAAAAGTTATTAAGGTAAGAAATTTTTGTATTTTTGCTTCATTTATCATGCATTTTCCGACAACTACACAAGAAATTTGCCAAGAAGAAAGCAAACAATTCACTTGTTTTGTAGTCAATCTACTTCTTTTTCTTCTTTTTTTCATTGTTTTCATCGTCAAGGTGTGCATAAAAAGTACTTTTTTTTAAGTTTTACGAAACTTCTTAAAGGAAAATGATTTTTCTATTCTACGAGAAAGAAAAAAGTTTTTTTGTGCAGGAAAACAATAATAATAAGCATCCAATACGGAGAAAAACTACTTTTTATCTGATGAACACACCTGCATAACTTTTACTATTGTTTAAAACAAGAAAATCCTTTCTTTTTTGCTTACTTTTCGTACAGAGCTTAATCTGTACGGGCACATACGTTACAGAAACATACCTGTACGAACAATTTGTACGACAAAGATATGATTGCGAATTGTCAAATGCATGCCATGCGAGAATTTGCACGCTAAAAAACCTCAGCAAATAACAGAAAATCTGTTAAGTGTTTCAAACAAATCTTGCAACAAGCGCATATTGTGCACGAAAGTGTGTGCACTGCATTAAATAAAAGGATATCTTATTGTTTTTCGTAGAATTTCACACACACACACTCAAAGATATTGTTCTAAAAAAGAAGAAAAAAAACTGAAACACATTTTTGCTGGTAGTATTCATTTGTTGTAGCGAGAGAGAAACATGTAGAGAAAAAAAAAGTAAAATAAACATTTCACTTGTGACATGCACACACACACAAGTTTCCGCAAATACGTGAAAAAGTAGCGAAATTGCATACAAAAGCGTAGATAAGTTGATTCCCTGCATTTTTCTGCAATTGCATGCAACTACTTTAGCAAAAAAAAAACTTTATTTTTTGAAAAGAGATAAAAGAATTCTATTTCAATTGTTTTACATTTTCTATGACGATGATGTCGGGATGTAGTTAAAAATATATGAAAGGTACCTTTAGTTTGTTTCTGCTAAAAAGTATTGTTTCAAGAGTCGTTTTCCACACTTTTCTCCTTTGTAATGACAAACACATTGAACGAAGAGTCAGAATCAGCCTGAAAGAAAGAAAGAAATTGTCTATTAAAAGTTTTGAGATATTAAAAAAAACGTTTTGAGTTACCTGAGGAAATTTTTTTAAAGTTTTCTTATTATAAAAATAAAAGTAAAAAAAATTAACAGAAAAAAAATCTTAAGTAATTTATTATTTCTGTTTGATTTTTTTTTTATTATTAATATTTTTTAAAATTTTTTTGAAAAATAATTTTTTTTTAATTTCTAAATTTCAGAATTTTAAGAGATATTTTTTTTATTTATTACCTAAATAATTTATTTATTTATTTATTAATTATTTTTAATTTACTAATTAAATAATAAATTAATTAATCAATTTTAAATTTAATTAATAAATATTTTTTTTATTTTAATTTTTTTGTTTTTTTTTATTAATTTTTACTTAAAAATATTGAAACTTTTGAAAAGAATCAATTTTTTTTTATTTTTAATTTCTATCAACTCGATATTTTGTAATTTATCAACAAGTTATAAATTTTAAAAAATGCAAAAAAAAAATTTTTAATTTTTTTAAGTAATATCGGTTTGATTAAAATTTTTATTTGAACAAAAAAAAAAGTTTTTTTTTTTAACTTCTTGAATTCTATTTATATTTATTAAATTTAATCCTAATTCAATTAAATAAATAATAAAATTAAAAAATAAAAATAAAATTAAATAGGTATTCAATTAAATAAATAATTCAATTAATTTTAATTAAAATTAAGTCTTTTAAGTTTGGTTAAATTTATTTATGAAAATATGAAAAAAAAATATTCGTTAAACAATTTTTTTTATAAAAATTTGCGAATTGAATTATTTTTTTTTTTTTTTTTTTGAAATTATGAATTTTAGAAAATTTTCAGAACGAAATTTTAAATGCGCTCAATTAATATCCTTCATACTAAAGAAAAAAAAACATAAGTTCAGTAAGACAAAAAAAATCTACTTTTATCATCATTTGAGTCTCTTTTGTTCTAAAAGCATCACAATAAACACAAACTTATCTATCTCTTAGTGCCTTTCATGGATGCTTTTCATCTTAATGCATTTCTCCTTCAAAAAAATACATTTTCAAAGCTACTTATCTTTGCAACAAATAATGCAATTCCAAGGCTATTTCATTACAAATCAAAAAAAAAATTTTTTTTTTCGCCTTGACATTTACACTTTTTCATCCAAAATGCAATCCAAAAGACAAACATTCGTTCATATTTTTTTCCCGTTTTTTCTGAGAGCATCCTTTGTCGTCGTGTCATGTAAAGTACCTCTTCTTCACGTCACATCCCCATTTTACAGGTGTAAAACTAATATTTATTCTGTAAATGCGTTTGGTTATTCAATTTTGCAACGACTGAAATCCTTCGTGTCGCTTCATAAACAAAAGGTTTGTGTGCTAACCACGTGCTTTGGCAGTGCAAACAACTCGCGTATAATAACAATCACAAACACTTTCGAGAGATCTCGAGCGTTAATAAAAGAAACAACACGTCGGTTCCATTCATAAGTGCATTTTTTTTTTGTGTTTGAGAAAAAAAAATAAATAAAATACGAATATGGAGTCAAAATGTAAAATCCGCATGCTCCGAAATAAATATGACACAAAAAAAAAGCAAGACAAAAGCAGAATTTAGCATGCAAAAAAGGTGTCGTGTTATCTGTCGCCTTAGGCATGAAAATTTAATAATGATAATAATATTATAGTAGATTGTAATGGAAATGGGTTTAACTCTAGATACATTTTTTTACCTTTTTTTTGTGCCTACCTATAAGTTGTTCAGTTCGTTGTGAAAGGGAAATCCTCTTTTTTTGTTGTTGTTCGTGAGCGTTGGAATTGAAAAGAAACACAAAAAAAAGTTGAATGTATTATTTACATCACAAGTGCCTTACATACATATATGGCTTAATGTAGATAGACAGAATAATCCGATAGTCCAAAAGTGCTTCATCTCTTTATTTTTTTTCACTAACGAGTTTTTTTGTATTTTTTTGAAGAGCACTTCAATTTTGTGTTTTTATTGAGATTTATTGGATGTCTGTCAATATTTGAGAACTTAAAATTTGACATTTTCCGTCATTTTATAAATTACTTTTTTTTCGCGCCATTTTTTTGGAGGGAATGCGATCTGATAAAAAATGGCGGGAAAAGTAAAAAATGTAAAACAAAAAAAAATTAAATAAAAATTTTTACCTGAAAAATAAAAACATGCATGGATGATAGGAAAGGATTTCACCCTGTTGATTTTTTTTTGTATTTTTTCATTTGGAAATGTATTTTATTTTTTCCCTCCTTTTTTTCGGGAATTTGAAGTTATTAAGAAAAATGTACTTTTTTTTATCCATGTAAAGTATAAGTTAAAACATCTGAGGCGGCATGTACTCCATTATTTACGAAAACCCTTATAATATGGTTTACTTTATTTAAATAAAAACCTCTGAAATATCTCTCTGGTTTAAAAAAAAGAGAGAATATTTTCAATATCAACCTTTTACTGCTGTAATAATATTTCGTGTTTTCATGCGTGCGATAGATCAGAAAAGGTCATTATTAGGAAGTATTTTATTTTGGGGTATATTAACATTAATAAAACTGATGGTCCCAAAATTTTCTTTAATGCTTTAGAAACGGGTTAAATAAAGTTAAAGATTTTTTTTTTATTTTCCGGCTTATTCTTTTTTTTTTAGGAAAAAAGAAAGAAAAACTTTTTTGTCGTATATTTTTATGAGGAATTTAGGATTTATCAGGAATTATGCCTCAACTGTTATGGCTTAATAAGACGTTCGATTGCGGCACGTGGTGAAGAAATAAAAAGAAATTATTGAAAAAGAAATAATCTTTCCGGGAATTTTTTTTCGTTGCCTTTTTAAGGTATTTAGTTGATTTTAGGATTGAATTCCAATTAAATTTGTCTTCTCGCATGGTTAAAATTTTTTTGTTGGTGTGATCGAGGAAATTCCTTCCTTCGCCGTTAGAGGGCGTCTTTTAAATTAAACAAAAACAAATAAAATAAACTAAAATTTAATTCACTCCAATTCGCTCAAAAATCATCTAATAAACTAAAAACAACGTCCTAAAATAACTTTGGAGCCCATTTGACGCGCGACACAAAACGAAGCGATATTATCTTCATATTGTTATGGGAAATAACAACAAACACCCCGAATGAAAACAACAAAAGTGTCTTGAGATGACGATAAACAAAGAAAAGACAAACATTTCAGTGTCCCATTTACATTCGAAACCACTTTCTTTGTGTTGTTCCTTGAATGAATTTGATGGAACAAACGACTTGCTGTTTTGTGTCTGAGCATCATGTAAATATGTCTCATCTACACGAAAAATAATAACAACAACAACGAGGGAAAAAAATAAATTACAAACAAATAACAAAATGCTTTTACCGTGATAAAGCTCAAGGTTTTTTTTGTCACTTTGACAGGGATGGAAAATTTGAAAAAGGGCCAAAATTGACAAAAAATTCAATTTTTTGAATCAAAATTCGATTTATGAAGAAAAATCGTTCTTTTATGTTAAATTTTATTTTTTTTAAAAAACGATCCCGAAACACAAAAAAATTCGTAACAAGAATATTTTGTTTCCCGTATTTTTTTATGTTCCATCAGATGTTGCTCTCAGACACAGAAAGAGGGAATACATAAATTTTTATGTTGAACAAATGACAATCGTCGTGCCTTTTTCATTTTTTTTTCTGTTTTTTCTCAATATATATACACGTGTGAGCTAATAATAATAAATGATAACCATCATCATCATCATAATATCATGCCAAGCTACTTACAATCGACTTTAAATTTACTTTTTCGTTTCAGGTTACAGCAACAGATGCTGACGTCGATAGACCCAGCAATATTATGTATTTTTTAACTGGACCGGGAATTGATCCAGAAAATCCAGCTGATAGTAATTTTGATATTAATAAAGCTACAGGGGAAATTTTTGTATTAAAAGTAAGTTTTTTCATTGATTTTTTTTTTACTTTTACTTTTTTAGTAATAATGAAGAAAGAAAATTTATTTTCATTTATTTTGATCAATTGATTAAAAGTTTTCAAAATGTGCATTGGGGCAAAAATTTTAAATGATCAATTAAGTAATTTTAGAATATAAATTGGGATAAAATTTTATAATTTTAATAATTAAGACAAAAATTCGAAATTAAAATTGTGTAAAAATTATGAAATTAAATATTTAAAAAATTATAAAATGTGCATTGGGTCGAAAATTTAAAATTTTTAAAAATAATTTTTTAAAATAAAAAAAAAAATTAAACTAATTTGAATTAATTTCTAAAAATATCTTTAAAAAATAATTTAAATTTTAACTTTCATTGAATATTTTAATTTTTTTTCTCTTCATAGCCATTGAATCGAGATCCGCCAAGCGGGCGTGCTCAATGGAAATTTACCGTCTTCGCACAAGATGAAGGCGGCGAAGGATTAGTCGGCTTTGCCGAAGTTACAATTAGTTTAAAAGACGTTAACGATAATGCGCCATCGTTCGCCCAAGGCATCTACTATGGCAATGTGTCGGAAAACGGCACAGCAGGCATCACAGTGATGCGAATGAAAGCTGACGACTTTGACGATCCCTCCGAAGGACTAAATGCCAAACTCGTGTACTCTATCGAGAAAAATGCCATCGAAGAGGATACGGGTGTCCCAATTTTCGACATTGATCGAGATACGGGCGTCATTACGACAGCTGTGTGTTGTCTGGATCGCGAACGAACGCCAGATTATTCGTTGCAAATTGTCGCGACAGATGGAGGCGGCTTAAAAGGTACGGGAACAGCAAGTATTCGTGTACAAGACTTGAACGATATGCCGCCTCATTTCACAAAAGACGAATGGTTTGTCGAAGTTGAGGAAACAGATGGAACAAAAGTACCCGATTTACCGATTCTCACTGTTACGGTGAACGACGAAGACGAAATCAACGATTTTCAGTACAAGATAATCGAGAATAGCGGTTATGGCGCCGACAAATTCTCGATGATTAAAAATAGCGATGGCACAGGTAGTTTAAAAGTTGTGCAACCCTTAGATTTTGAGGATCCCATGCAAATGAATGGGTTTCGATTTAGAATACAAGTCATTGATAGTGTTGGTATAAATGACTCTAACAAATATCATGTCGCTCACTCGTGGGTAGTTGTAAAGTTGCGTGACATTAACGACAACGTTCCTAGATTCAAGAAGGCGAGTTTGGAGACGAGTGTTAACGAAGATGCGCCTGTAGGAAAGCTACTTGGCACATTTAAAGCATTCGATATCGATAAAGGAGGCAAAGGCAGAATAACTTATAGCATTAATAGAGCCACAGATCGAAATCGCCAATTCGCTATTAGTCAAGATGGTACAGTTAGTATACAGAGACACTTAGATAGGGAAACAAATCCGAGGCATTTGCTCGAAATACTTGCGGTAGATGATGGAGTTCCGCCGAAAACAGCAACAGCTTCCTTGACAGTTATTGTTAAAGATGTGAATGATAATGCGCCGAGATTAGCGGAAGCATATCGTCCTGTTGTAGAGGAGAATGAACCTCCGAGGAAGATTGCAGAACTCTTTGCTGTAGATGATGACGATAGATTACGCGGAAATGGACCTCCGTTTCAATTTAGACTTGATCCGAATGCTGCTGATATAATTCGATCGTCCTTTAAAGTTGAACAAGATCAAAGTAAGTACATTTTTTTAAAAAAATACTTGAAAATATTTGAACGCGAAAAGTTAAATTGATTAAATTTTTAAAAAAATTAATTATTTTGAGGTTATGTAATGCCAAATTACAACTAACTTTTTAAATTAAAAAATTTTAAATGCAAAAAAAGTCAAAATTCTAATAATTTTTGAGCTAATGTTTTGTTCTTTTTCAAAAATTTTTCAATTCTGATACAATTTTTTTGTTTACTGTTTTTATTTTTTTTAAAATGATTTTTTTAGTATTTTTTTTAATTTTTAATATAATATAAGGTTAGTTGAAAATGTCAAAACATAACCTCAAAATAACAAAAATTAAAATTTGACCAAATTAAAAAAATTAAATTTTACCTTTAAATTTTTCTCTTCAATTTTCGTTAAAGAAGCTGCTGGCGGAGAAGGCAAAGCAATCGTCTCAACACTTCGTTCCTTTGATCGTGAACAACAAAAGGAATATCACATTCCAATTGTTATCAAAGATTCCGGAAATCCTCCAATGACAGGAACAAGCACATTAACTGTCGTCGTTGGAGACATTAACGATAATCGAATGGCAGCTGGTTCAACTGAAATCCATATCTACAACTATCAAGGACAAACCCCCGATACGCAAATTGGTCGAGTTTTTGTAAACGATCCTGACGATTGGGATTTGAACGACAAAAAATTCTATTGGGAAGATCAGGAGAACCCGAGATTTATTTTAAACGAACATACGGGCATGCTAACAATGCGACGCGGAGCACGCGATGGAAGATATTCACTAAAATTCAAAGTACAAGATCGAAAACACTTGCAATATGTAACTGCTAATGTCACGATCCACATTGAAAACATAAATTATGAAACGATAAAGAATTCAGCTTCGATTCGTTTGAATGGCATCAGCACGGAGGAGTTTATCAATGTATGGAATGCAAAAAGTGAGACACTGATGCGTAGCAAACTAGATTTATTCCGTGGAAAAATTGCCGAGCTACTGAGTTTGGATAAGAAAAACGTTATCGTTTTCAGTGTGCAAGCAAAACAGGAGAATCCGCCCATTACTGATGTACGATTTGCTGCACGAACGAATTACTACTTCAAGCCTGTGCGTCTCAATGGTTTGGTTATGTTGTTCAAGCGTGAAATTGAAAAGGAAGTCGGTGTGAATATCACAATGGTGAACATTGACGAATGCATTGACGAGAATGCCAACTGCAATGGTTCGTGCACTACCAAGGAGCAAATTAATCCAATCCCCTATTTGGTGAATAGCAATCGAACAGCTCTTGTAGGCGTTCGAATCACAACTGAAGTTGAATGTTCCTGCGGCGCACGGAATTTCAATACGACAGAAACGTGCAAAACGTATCCTTGCTATAACGGAGGTCGATGTCTCGAAACAAAAACAGGCGTAAAATGTACATGCCCTCAAGGTTATTCCGGTCCAAAATGTCAACAAACGATACGAAGTTTCCGCGGAAATGGATGGGCTTGGTATCCCCCGCTTGACATGTGTGACAATTCGCATCTGTCATTGGAGTTCATTACACGAAAGTCAGATGGCGTCTTGTTCTATAATGGGCCTATTGTACCGCCAAATAAAGCAAACGGCGAATCTGAGAACTCTGATTTCATCATCTTGGAGTTAGAAAGTGCTTATCCTCGTTTACTCATTGATTACGGATCTGGCACGTTAGAGCTCAAAGTAAAGACGAAACTTCCATTGAACAATGGAGAATGGCATCACATTGACATCTTTTGGGATGCGGAAGACATAAAACTCGTAGTTGATCATTGTCGTCATGCAGAAGTTACTGAATATGAGGAAGGCACTCAACCTGATTTTGATACGACGCATTGCATGTCAAAAGGAAAGATTCCCGTGTTCAATGAATATCTGAATGTTAATACTCCATTACAGCTTGGCGGAGTTTTTCGTGAAAAGTTTGGTTATACGCATCCAAAATGGCAATATCAACCAATTGGAACAGGATTTGATGGATGCATTCGTAATTTCCGTCATAATGGGATCATTTACGATCTTGCGCATCCTGGATTATTCCGTAATAGTTTCCCCGGATGCCCTCAAGTTGATGACGTTTGTAACTTGAGTGAACAAACACAACGTTGCATGGAACACGGAAACTGTGTTGGTAACTTTAACGAAGCAAAATGCGAATGTGAACCTGGATACACAGGACCTCTCTGTAACTATCAAACAACTCCAACTTCCTTCAAACAACAAAGTTACATCAAATACGCTTTGAGCTTCGAACCTGATAAGTTTACGACAGAGATCCAGTTACGATTCAGAACTCGTGAGAAACATGGCGAACTTTTCCGTGTCGGAGATCAACATAACCGCGAATACGGAATAGTTGATATCAAAAATAGCAGGATTCGTTTCCGTTATAACCTCAATCCAAATGAATCGGAAGAACATGAAGTCACATTACCTTCTGCTAATATCGACGATGGGCAATGGCATTTCCTGAAAGTCAGTCGATATGGAAGCTCAGCAATTCTCGAATTGGATGGCGGCGAAAGTAAGAATTATAATGACACATTTTCGTTTGAAGGACATCAATGGTTGACAATTGATAAGCAAGAGGGCGTTTATGTTGGCGGCAAAGCAGAAACGACGGGAATTAAGACAATTGAGGTTAAGAATGATTATCAGAATAGTTGTATTGATGATTTGCGGTACAATGGGAAGAGTTTGCCATTGCCGCCTGCAAGTAATGGAACACAATATGCTCAAGCTTCGGTTTCGAGAAATGTGGATCGTTATTGTATGTCAAATAATCCGTGTGCTAACTCATTTTGCATGGATCCATTTGTTTGCGTTGATTTGTGGAATAAATTTGAATGCACGTAAGTAGTTTTATTTTTCTAAAATATTTAAAAAAAAAAATTTTAAATTAAAATTTGCATTGGAAAATAAGTGTTTTTAATTTTTTTCAAATTGTTTATAAAAGTTAAGTTAAATAATATAAAAAAAAATTATATTTTAGAAAAAAAAATTAAAATTATTATAAAAATATTAAATAAATAAATATACAAAAAAATTAACAATACTTTATTTTTGATAAAAATTTTAATATTAAAAAAAAAAATAAAAAAATATTTAAATTTTTAATAACTTGTTAAAATAATTAAAAATAGAAAAAATATTTTTTTTTAAATTTTTAAAATAAATTTTAAATTTGAAAAAAAAAATAAATTAAAATTTTTAAATAAATAATATTTTTTCAAATTAAAAATTCAATTTTTTTCTGAATTTTAATTTAAAAATAAATAATTTTCTAATGCAATTTTTTTTAGTTTTTTAATAAAAAAAATTATTTAAATAATTTTTAATATTTATTTAAATAAAAAAAATATTTTTCGTAATTTTTTCAACAGTTGCGGCGAAGGCCTTGTAATGTCGGGCGACAATCGCGGATGTATCGATCGCAACGAATGCCTGGATTTCCCATGTCTCAATGGCGGTACATGCTACAACAAAGAGCCACGTTTGCGATATTCGTGTGCATGTCCTGCCGATTATTACGGCGATAATTGTGAGTTTGTGCGTGAGCAACAGCATCTCAAACTTAGTACAAGTGCCTTGGCCTCTGTCGTTGCCTGTTTAGTTGTAATCATAAGTAAGTCAAAAAATTTTTTCTTCTTTCCTTTTTTTGCTTCGAGTAACACTAACACACACAGATATCATTGTAGTTCTTTTGTTCATATACTTTGCGTGTTCACGCCGACGTCCATCACACTTGACGAAGAAACCGCCTACCAAAGATGATATTCGGGAGAATATCATCAATTACTGCGACGAGGGCGGCGGCGAAAATGACATGACTGCATTCGACATGAAGACGCTAAAAGTTCCGTTGGGTCAATTGCCGGAATTGGTGCAACATAAAGTGCCCGTTACGAGTAAGTTTCCCGCCAATTTTTCCCGCCAAATTTTTTTTTTTATTGAAAATTTAATTTTTTTAATTATATATAGTAGGACCCGATATTGCTGTTGTATCTGACAAAATAGGCAAAGTTGATATCTTTATTGAGGAACGAAAACGCCGCGTTGACGTCGAAATGTGTCCCGGGACGACAGCAGTGCCGTATCACGACGATTTACGGAGCTACGTGTACGAAGGCGGCGGCGGAAGTACTTCACAAGGTTCTCTCAGTTCATTACCGAATTCTGGTAGATAAAAAAAATATTAACTGTGCATGTATTTTGTTCTAGCTCAATCTCTTCCTATTCCTATTCCGATTATCGAACACAGGAACTGATGATGATGATGTGACGCACGATTATAAGTTAATAACGACATCCGCGGGTCCATCTTTTGATAAAATTTGCCATCTTTATGCCAGTGATAACGATTCCATTAGTAATAGTAGTCATAATAATTGTCATAAGATACTTTTTGTGAGCGACGCGACTTCGACAGCGAACATGAACACCCTCAAGCTAAATCGCATGGCTATCAAAGACGATCATCGTACACTCACTCGAGGTAATAATAATAGTAATAGTAGTAGTAAGAATATTTGTACAAAGAAAAATTCAAAGAAACAACTTCTTGATGATGTAGAGACGAAAATTTGCGACATGATTGGCGCAGCTTCCGTTAGTTAGGACTACATACGAATTTTTTCCTTCCACGAATCCTTTTTTTCATATTTTCTTTTTATTATTATAACCTAAAAACTACTATTTCCAAGAAAACTTCCCTTTCTCAAAGTAGAGCAAAATATCATAGACGATGGAATTGTAGCAAAAGAAGGAATTTAATAATAAATAAATATAATATAAAATTCATAGAAACTGTTTCTGGATAAAAACAATTTTTTATAAGTCAGTTTTGTACATATTATATATAAATAATAAAAAATCAATAAGAAATTGTTGCAAAGAAATAATAGAAAATGACATCGATATATTGTTAATTTTTTTAAAAAAATATTTTATTCAACAATTTTATACTTGTTAATTATTACCAACAATAATAATAATCAAAAACTTATTTTTTGTATATATTATATTAATATTATCATTATTATATACAAATATTTATTATTATTGTTGAAATTTAATCATTTTATTGTGATACTCATCACAATATTAGAGCAATTAAAATAATTGAAAATTTCGTCATCCAGCTAATAATTTTTACTTATCATTAAAATTCATCAAAGTATCCAATTATTTTTGTTCAAACCTGTTCAAACGTGAAATAAATAAAAAGCATTAAAATCAAAAGCATTACCCTTAAAAAAAAGTTATAAAACATGATGATAATTTGTGTAAAATGTAATAAAATAAAATATAATTAAAACGGATAAAATAAAGGATATTTTGTACATAAATATATTTAATTATGACACAATAAAATACTTGTAAATACTTTTTTCTTGTTAAATTAATCAAAAGTTGTTATTATTAATGAATACTTAGAATAGTACCTATTAGCTAAATTTGTATTATATTACCAATAATAACGAATATCATTGATGATAATAAAACCCGTTCATTAAAATAATTGAAAATATTGTGTATCAAATAGATTTATATTTTAATATTATTGAAATAAAATCACTTTGACAACATTAAAAGGACTTTAACATAGGATTCAAAAAATATATATATTGATGTAACATAATAAATTCATAAATAATAAATATTTCATTCAATTCATAAATGTTTATGAGTGATTTTGTACATACATTTTTTGTACATAAATAATTTTATTATTTTTACATTTATTATTTTTTTATTGAATTTAATGTAAATAAATATTTAAATTAATAAAAAATAATAAATTTTTTATATAATATTCTAATAAAATAATTATAAATTATTTAAAACTAAAAAAAATATATAGGAAAAAATGAGATATATTATTATTAAAATTATATTATACATTATAGTATATATAATAAACATATATAAAAAAGGATCGTTGAATTCAATTTATATAAAGTATAATATAAAAAATATATATATATTAAATATAATAATATTACTAAAAAAAAATACATTAAAAATGTGTTGAAAAAAACCTGTAAGTAACTAATAATAAATTTAAACAATAATAAAATTTTATGGAAGAGAAAACAACAACAAAAACATTTAAAAAAAGAAAATTATTACTACAAAAAAATAATACGACGACGAAATAAAAAAATACATAAATAAATTAAAAATAATTATTTTGTGTTTTTATTTCATTAATGAATCAGATTCAGCTTCCTTGTTTGGGGTAAGTATATTTTTGTGTCATTTTGCAGAATCAATACAAAAGGTAACCACATTTTACGGTACATTGAAGATTTTATCAATTTTCATATTATTTAACAACATGTACGAGAATTATATCAAGCGGAAAATTCGGTAACTAATTGATATCTGATTGAGGTTGCATTTATTTGTCAGGGAAAATATTGATTCGAAAAATACAAAATAATTAAAATGTTCATTTTGCGAATTCATGACTTTTTTCCCTTGTGTCTCTTTCCAATCGAGGTTATTGAAGTAATATATTTTTTTTTTGCAATTTCTTGATGAACGATTTTCTTATTTATTATTATGATTTTTTCGTAATAACAGTAAAAGCTCTATTTTTTTGTAACCAAAAGGGAGGAAAATAAGAAAAAAAAGAACATTTGTAATATTTTTCCTTAAAACGAAAATTGTGTTTTTCCTTGTGGCATCTTTTATTATTCATTGCCTTCCAACGAGCTACAGTCAAAATGCAAAAGTTGCAACAATATAATCTATATATAATAATAATAAGTACAATGTGATAGCAAACAGTACACAATAGATCATGTTGACCTACAAAAATTTTTTTTTGTGAAACTCGGAGCATATATACCACGTGCGCCGCTATGCCACGATAACAATGAGGAAAAAATAGGGAAAATTAAAGAAAAGCACATATACTGCTCTGCACATCCTGACATCCACTATTTTTTTCTCATCCTCCAGCATCGAAACGGAGGAGGAAACATGATTCTACTGTATTTTAGCTATTACGGGGAACAACAGAAGTATAAAGTAGTGTAAGAGCAACAACAACAAGCCACCATTCATCTCTCTTTTCATATCAAATGCATAAAAATGTTTGTTAGAAACACTGTGAGACGAGAAATGTGCTTAAAGATTTTATTTTGACGCATTAATGTGACGTTTTGTTGCGATTTTGTGAGAAAAATTTCTCTGAAATTTATTGAGGTAAGTTGAAAAATGTTGCGATTATTTTAATAATTTTAATAATTTTAATAATTTTAATAATTTTAATAATTTTAATAATTTTAATAATTTTAATAATTTTAATAATTTTAATAATTTTAATAATTTTAATAATTTTAATAATTTTAATAATTTTAATAATTTTAATAATTTTAATAATTTTAATAATTTTAATAATTTTAATAATTTTAATAATTTTAATAATTTTAATAATTTTAATAATTTTAAAAATTTTAATAATTTTAATAATTTTAATAATTTTAATAATTTTAATAATTTTAATAATTTTAATAATTTTAATAATTTTAATAATTTTAAAAATTTTAATAATTTTAATAATTTTAATAATTTTAATAATTTTATAATTTTAAAAATTTTAATAATTTTAATAATTTTAATAATTTTAATAATTTTAATAATTTTATTAGTTTTAATAATTTTAATAATTTTAGTAATTTTAATAATTTTAATAATTTTAATAATTTTAATAATTTTAATAATTTTAATAATTTTAATAATTTTAATAATTTTAATAATTTTAATAATTTTAATAATTTTAATAATTTTAATAATTTTAATAATTTTAATAATTTTAATAATTTTAATAATTTTAATAATTTTAATAATTTTAATAATTTTAATAATTTTAATTTTAATTTTAATTTTAATTTTAATTTTAATTTTAATTTTAATTTTAATTTTAATTTTAATTTTAATTTTAATTTTAATTTTAATTTTAATTTTAATTTTAATTTTAATTTTAATTTTAATTTTAATTTTAATTTTAATTTAAATTTTAATTTTAATTTAATTTAACCAAGTCTCACAAAATGACTGTTCATTGAACTTTTCCTCATATTTAAATTTAAATTATATGTTTTCATAAATCCCATGAGAAGCAGTGTCTAATTAGTGTCAGGTTGCTTTTAAAACTTTTTCATACATTCAGACCTTTTTCTTCCACGAAGTAAAAAATTAAAACTTGATGAATTTCCGAGAATTCGCTCAAACATTGACTTGCAGTGAATATACGAAAAAGACTACCGAGTGTATTGTAAACAAATAAGCGGAATAGATGATGGACGATGACTGTTACAGTTGCTATCCAGCTAGTTATTGCAGACAAAAAGAGCATTTTTAAATTATATCACGATTGAAAACGTGCTTTTTCTGCATTTTTCTTGCGTTTCGAAGAATTACGTCCGGCATGGTGAACATTAATGATGATCTTTTAATAATAGCAAGGCCTGCATCTTGTGAGCTCTGACATGATGAGAATTTTTGTTGAACGAAAAAAAAATTAAATTTAAATTAAATGAAAAAAGTTTTTGTTACTCCTCTCGAGTTTTTTCGAAACTAATACAAAAATTAATTATTTATTTAAATTTAAACTGGGAGAAACAACTTTTCTTGATTCAATTGTCAATGATGACGATCATTATGGCATTTTTTGTCTTTTATCTCCTTTTTTAAATATCATTTACATTTTCTCGTCGTTCCGCAGCGAAATTAGTGAGAGAGGAGACAAAAGTAAGTACGAGAGAGAGATTATTTAATTACCATTTAAAAACAACTTAATGACGACAGTTTTGTAAAAGCGAAGCGAAAAATATCGCAAGCAATCAATGGATGTGTAAGCAAATGTATAAATTTTAACAAGCAGGAACTTTTATTAAATTGCTTCTCATTTTCATCTCTCTCGTTCAGAACTGTTACAACAATATAACAACAACAATAGCAATTCTGATAATAATAATAAAAATAATTACAGAACAAGTAAAATTAAAATGAGCTATCATTAAAATTAGAACGTTTGTTTCATTCGCGCGCCGTGCTGACAATAACAATGAATAATTTAAGTATTTTAAATTTAAAAATATTTTTTTTTCCTTCTGGAATATCTTCGTTTTGCAATCTCGGTGTTGCAATCAAATACGACGAACAATAGTAGCTGGAACAATGGAAATCATTAAAATGTTAATCTGTGTAAAATTTGTTTTCTTGTCAAAAGTGTTTTGATATCATAATAATATTATTTTGAAAAAGTGCCTTTCTTCAGGGCAACATCGGTGATTTTCTTGTGCAAATTTGTAATAATATGAAAGTGACTTGAAAAGTACTTGTACAATTGTAATTATTGTTGGAGATTATGGGATTTGTCACAAGGAAATGGCATTTAGACACGTGCGGGAAAGTTGTAATGTAGGTCATGAGGTATCGTTTTCAAGAGTTTTCTTTAATTTGGGTTCAAAAAAAAAATTCAATAAATTATTATTTAAAATTAGCTTGAAAATTATTAAAAATATTTTAATATAAAATTTTTAATTGAATATTTTAAAAAAATTTTAATAAAAAAAAAATTAATAAAATTTTTAAAAAATTTAAAAAATAAAAAAAAATTAATTTAATAAATTTTTTGATTAAAAAAATAATTTAAAAAAATAAATTTAATTAAAAAAATTAATATATATATTAAAAAATTAAATAATAAAAAATATATATAAATTTAATAAAATTTTTAATTAAAAAAAAATTAAAACAATATTAAAAATAAAAAATACAAAAAAAAAATATTTTTAAATTATTATTAAATTTAATTAAATTTTAAATCAATTAATTTTAATTTATTAATTTTTAAAAATTGTTTTTTTTTAAATTAATTTTTATGGATTAAAGTTTTGTTAATAATAATTTATATTTTAATATTTATTAACTTTTTTACATACTTTTGGAATTTATTAAAATATTTTTAATAATATTTATTAGATACATAAATATTCAATAAATTAAAAATAATGTTTTATACTTAAATTAATTTCTAAATTTGAATTTAAAAAAATCATATAAAACTTAATTTTTAATTTTTATTTAATTTTTATTTATAATTTAATTATTTATAATTTATTTTAATTTAATTTGATAATTTTTATTTATTTTTAGATATCTGAAAAAAAAAATTTTCAAAGGAAAAAGTTCTATTTTTAACTTTTCAAATAATAAGTTTTTCACTTATTCACTTCCTTTATTTATTTAATGAGAATTTTCCACGAATTAGGTAAACATAATTAATCAAATTATTTCCTTCCAATTAATTAAAAGATTTAAAATAATTAATGCTAAACTTTTTTTTCCTAAATTTTACTTCAGTTTCATAAATTCTTTAAAACACTTTATTCCATACAAACAGATAAAAACACGCTAAACCAACATCTCCCATCCTCTAAATTAATTTTATTTTTCATTACCTATGTCAACAAACATGTTCTTCACGCAAAACACATTTCCTCGCATTTTAAACAAGAAAAAGAGCACGTGTTCGTAGAAAAAATTTGTGAACATCAATAACATGCATAACAAGCAATTATTTTTCTTTTCATAAAAAAAAAACAAAAAAAAATGTATCGAACATTGTTTTATCTTTTGTTGTTTCAAATTTTATTCATGTAAAAATATACATTTTCAAGAGTGTAAAATTTTAAACAACATTTTTTTTCTCGAATGCTCAATTAAAAGTTTTGTTGAAAGCACCTGAAGGTTGAATAAAATTGAGGAAAAAATATTTGGATACTACTTTATTTTAATGACGACAAAGTTTATTTTTTAGTACAGAAAAAATAATAAAAATCGATTATTTTTCACTTCAGCTATTTATCGAGAAGAAAAAACTAAAAATAAACAAAAATTTGCTTATTTTGCATTCATTCAAATTACAAAATAACAGATTTGCCCTGGTTGAGACAACAATCTCGAAAATCGAAATTGATAGAAAAAATAAAAAAATGAGAACAAATGAGAGATACAAAAAAAAATTGTCAAATACTTGAAACTTAAATTTGTTTTTATTATTTGTTCACTCGAGGAGCAATTATTGTTATTTTCTTACAACGAAAAAAAAAATTAAAACGGAATAAATGAAAAATAATGTTTTTTTTGCAGTCGTTGTCGCATCTTCGTTTCTTAAATCCCGTAGGTATGTACAAAATAATAATAAAACTAAAATAAAATGCATTAAGTTTTTTTTTCGGGTTTCTTTTCTTTCAAAGTTCTCTCTTCTTTGAAAGGACTTTTGAAGAAAAAAAAAACATCAACACATTCAACGATACAGACAAGTTTGTCCTTTCCTCATGGTACGGGATACTTCAACACGGTCATAATGCGAGTCGACGAGTTCAAATTTAACGGAAACGAGGACAGAGGACAAACTTTTCTCATTTGCAAGAGTTTTGCGTATGCTGTTGATCAACACTTTTTAAATACCTTTGGCTGGCATGGTACAGAATCCTTTTGTGAACAAATTTCGAAAAAGACTTATGCTTGTTTTCTTTTTTTTTCTTTGTCGTATTTTTATTTTCTTCGTTATTGTTATTAAAGAGAGTTGTTGCTTTGGGCAGTTTAGACCTGGTTGCAAGAAGGAACTGGATATGGGTAAAGTTCGAAAAATTCTGTTTGTCTTTAAAGAAGGAAGAAACTAGTTTAAACCAGCTTTTTTTGCTTTGTTGATTTTTGTTTGAACAAAAAATTTATAAATATAGATGTAGAAAGTTTGGATCTAACAAACAAACAATGGGAAAAATTCTTGGAGTTGAGAAATAAAGTGACTTTGAGCAAATAAGGAATACAATCTTGGAAAATCTGGATAAAAAAGCACTTATTTCAAGTCCATCTTTTCTCTTCCGTATTGTTGTCTCCTTCTATAGTTTGTTGTGACTTGGTGCATTAACTTTATCCTTGATAATGGTTTATTTTTGTTTTGTAGAAATAATTTTATGAAATAAAAGTTTTCAACGAACTTTTCAAAAAAAAAAAATTACTTATGAGATTTTTTAGGTTTTAAAAATTCATTTCTAAAAAATTAATCAAACTTGAGATGCTTTAATTTTATTTTATTTTTTTTTAATTTTTTTATTTTATTTATTTAATTAATTTTTTTTTTTTTTATTTTTTTTTTTTTAATTTTTTTAATTTATATTTAAAATTTTATAATTTAATTTAATATTTTTTTTATATTTTATTTAAAATTGCTTGGTTTGAATTATTTTAAATTTTGGATAATTTTTTTTATTTTTTCAAATGACTTGTTAAAAAAGTAATAAATTAATTAAAATTGAGATGCTTTAATTTTAATTTTTAATTTTTAAATTTAATTTTTTTTTTTATTTTTTATATTTTTTAATTTTTTATATTTGTATTTAGGTATTTATTTTATTTTTGAAATTTTAAAATAAAAAAAAAATTTTAAAATTAATTTTTTATTTTAATTCATTTTGTGATTCAAAATTGCTTGGTTTAAATTAATTGGAATTTTTGATCATTCTTTTGATTATTTTGACATTCAAATGACCTTCAAAAGATCTTGATTATTTTGACATTCAAATGACCTTGAAAAAAAAACTGTTAAAAAAGTAAAAAAAAAATTAAATTCTTACCAATTAGAGATCGTCAATAACTTTAGACCCTCATATACTTTTTAATACATTTGTTGTTCTAACATCAACTATCAACAGTATCAGGCCGCAAGCTTCCTTCGTATTCATCTTCCTGATATTTTATTGTCCAAGGCTGAAAAAAATAATAAAAGTTGTCGTAACAAACAAAAGTAGAACTGGAGAAAAGAAAACGCAGAAAAAAAACAGGAAATGAGACAGATTTAATTTTTTAGAGCTGGTTATTCCATTTACTATGATTCTTTTGTTGTTATTGTATTATTTTTTTATACGACATAAACAATTCCAGCTAATCCTTACCTTTGTGACAAAGAAGCCTCAACTTTTCTTCTCTTATGGCTTTCACATATTTTTTTAATTCAATTAGAAATTAGAAGAATTCTTAGAAGAAAATCAAGGCACATACCTCCTCGCCTTCAGTTGCTCACTTAAATAGTTTGTTAAATCCTTCTGGCTTCGGATGCATAAATATTTACTCGAAACAAACACCATCGAAAACATCTTTAGACACGATCAAACAGAAGAATAACAAGTTTCAACGCAGGAATGCATCTTGAAATATTTTTATAATAGCATACAATATTATAATAAGTAAAAGAAAAACAATGTAGACCACTTGAAAACAAGCAAGCCTTTCTCCTTTTTTTCTTTTGATGATGATCAAGCAACAGCAGCTACTCGTCTTTCTTAATATTCGTCACGTCACGTGCTTCTGCATTGTTTAATAGATAATAACATCAGACGTGCATAGCAATTTTAATTTTCCATCTACTACTGCCATGCCATGTCGTTGCCATCCAAGAGTTGCTCTCTCTGTATCTTTCAAAAAAAAAAAGAACTTTCATGTACTGTCTGTGATGAGCAATAACTAAAAATATACTTGTAAGCAGTGTGTATGTTCATAAACTAAACGAGGAAAAAAAATAGCAAAAGACAAAATCTAAAAAGGATACAACCAATGATATTTTTCGTTATACGGTAGATGGTTGTGTGAAGAAAAGAATGTACCTACGAGAAAACTGAAAGGTGTGTGAATAAAATTTTATATTTTATGAAAGTGTTGAAAGTCTTTTGGTGTATCCAATTATAGGGCTGAAATGCGAATTGAGATATTTTTAATATTATTTAAAAAAAATATCCTTAATTCGACTTTTTCTAAAATAACATTTTAGATCACATTTTTGGCGCCAAATTTTTAGAAAGATCAATTTAAGCTTTAAATTAATTCAAAGTGAAAATAACGCTTTAGTTCAGATTTTTGGCGCCAAATTTTTAAAAAATCAATTTAATCTTTAAATTAATTCAAAATAAAAAGAACGCTTTATATCTCATTTTTGGCGCCAAATCTTAGAAAGATCAATTTAAGCTTTAAATTAGTTCAAAATCAACAAAAATGAATAAACTTCATCATAAAATCGAAGTTTTTCAATTTTTAAAACATTTGTTTTTATCTTTTAAAATTTAGCGCCATATTGATTTTTTTGATCAGTTAAGATCTGATCTTCATTTAATAAATCTTACATATAAATTTAATTATTTTTTTATAAATAAAAGAGTAAATATTTTCTTTCACTAAAATTAGCCAATAATTGATTTCGCAGACTAATTATTAAGCTTAAAACCATGATCTTCATTTTGGCGCGAAAATTTCAAAAAGATCAATACACCTTTAAATAATTAATAAAAATAAATTAAATTTAATTTTAATATTGTAAATGTTATTTAATATTTAAAAATCGAAGTTTGACAATCAATTAAGTCAAAATATTTTTTTAAAATTTTTTTGCACTTTAATTTTTTTTTTTAAAGACTCGTTGATCAAATTTCCTGAAAAATAAAACTTTTACAGAACTTACCAATCCTTGATGCTATAAATAGGTATGTTAGTTTCCATTAGTGTTCGGCACATGCTGCATGTAAAAAAAAACCATGCATGCATGCAGCATATACTCTCAAATTTCAATAGTCCAAATTTCAGTTTTTTAAAGAAAAAATTATTTTTTTTTACACTAAATTAAAAATGAATTTATAATTAAATAAAGAATAATAAAGAAAAAGTAAAAGAAATAATTTTCAAAATTGATGAACAAAAATTAATAATTTTAAAAATATCATATCATGATGTCGAATACCGATTTTCAAATTAAGACATATTTAAATTCTAAGTAATTTTTTACCATTATGTAGCTTAACCAATCTGAAAAATATCGTTAAACTACAGTTCCATTTTTTTTTCATTGAAACTTTTCCATTATTGATAGCTCTTTTTAAAATCTCAAAACTTTTAAAAATTTAATTTGTCGTAATTTTTTAAAAGCTATTTAACCCAAAACAGTTGATCGAATTTCCTGAAAAATAAAACTTTTACAGAACTTACCAATCCTTGATGCTATAAATAGGTATGTTAGTTTCCATCCACTTGAACAACTAAAACTGCCATTTAAACTTTTCTTTGCCTGTTTGATGATGTCTCAGATGTAAGCAGTCCTTTTGATGTTTCGCTCAAAGGTAATTGAACACTAACTGCATCTATTTTATGTTCCGTTGATCTATCTCTTGCTTTAGATTCAATTCACACTCGTACATATTTATCATGTGTGTTCAAGAGTGTCAGGTTTGCCGCTCCTCCTTAAAACTACCGAGCATTCCGATAAATTATTATCTCAATCCTTTCGACATTTTCCAACAATCATGCACTTGCATTCTAACAAGTTGTGCTGAATAAATGAATGTGGCAACGAGGCTTCGTTTATTATTGTGATCATCATTATTATTAGAGAGAAAGTTTAGAAACTCTTCTTCTTCATTTAGTTTTTCATTCCGCAACAAAAAGATAGAAATTTAACACTTCTAACTCTTCTCGACTCTCCTCTGCTGCATTGCATACGAAAGTTACGAACATCTGCTCAACATTTAATTAATAATTGCAAAATAAAATAAGTATTCTATGTCTTTTAATAAAAGCTACTCTCTCTCTCTCTACGGTTGGCGACGAGGTACAGAAGACGTAATAATAATGATAATAAGGATCTGGTAGCAATGTGTCATGGCAAGGAATCATTATCATTTTCTTGAACTTTTGCTGCTGTTTGTGCAATTCACGTGCAATGCCAGAGAGAGAGGAATAGACAGAAGTTTTGTTTTTACAACCTCATCTACTCCATCATCGTCGCCCTGTCTCGCTGCAATGTTGTAATAATAAAGTGCTTAGATAAGTGACACGAGATCCTTTAAGTTTTTTATTACTTACTTTTCTTTCACGAAATTAACTTACTTTAATGCAAGGTTATAAAAACTTTTATTTTTTAATTGTTTCTCATTTTTCTCTACTTTTTCTTTAAGATCTAATGAGGTTCGTTTAGAAAATGTCCTCAGGTTAAATAGTTGAGTTTACTTGATGAGTTAAATTTTGTTTAAAAAAAAATGATCCTGAAATTAATAAGAATTCTGAAGTCGATAAATAAAATTATTTGAGAGCTTCCATATTAATTTGCAGTTATAATAATAAAAAAAATATTTAAAAAATTTAAAAAAAAATAAAATTTAAAAAAGATAAAAAAAATAAAAAAAAAATATTAAAATTTCTCAAAAGTTCTTCCGTATAATTTCTAAAAATTAAAAATAAAATAAAAATAAAAAAAAATATTTAAAAATTTAAATTAATTAAATAAAATTTAAATAAGTAAAAAAAATAATTTAAAAAAAATTTTAATTAAAATTTTAAAAATTAAAACTAATTAAATAAAATTTTAAAATTTAAAAAAAATAATTTAAAAAAATTTAAATTTAAATAATATATTTAATTTAAAAAAAATATTAATTAAAACTTTTTAAATTATATTTTTTATTTAATTTAAAAAATTTAATTTGTACCCAATTAAATAAATTTAAAAAAATTAGTTTTTAATTTTTAAATTTATATTTAAAAAAAATTTAAAATTTTTAAAATTATATTTTTTATTTAATTTAATAAAATTTAATTTGTATCTACTTTATGAATTTAAGACAAATTAGTTTTTATTATTTTTTTATATATTTTCAATATTGTCAAATATTTTCAAAAATATATTTTTTTTATTTTTAAATCCTTTCTCTATTAATTAATAAATATTAGAAAAAAATTTATATACGGAAAAATTACGTAAAAGATTTTTCTTTAGTTTAGCTTATAAAAAAATTTACCATAATTTTGAAAATAAACACTTTTAATTGCCTGCTTATTTAGCATAAAAATGCTTTTTTCGTTAATTTTTGTAAAAATTTACTTCATTTTTTTAAATAAATAAAATTTTTAATTAGTTTGATGCAAAAAATAAACAAAACTGTACTCAGAATATAACATAGAAATGCAAAAAAAAAATATAAATGTTTATAAATAAACCTGACCATAATGTGTGACATCTCTTCCATGCCTCAAAGACTTTTATTTATTTTATTTTATATTTTTTTTTTCATCTTTTTCTCGTTAGGTTACAACAAGAAGTCAAATGGCAGAATTGGTTTCACATCATTTATCTGTCTCCTTTCTCTCATATTTATGACAATGTTTACTGCTCGGGTTGCATATCAAACCTCGTTCAAGGACACGGGTAGGCGTTTGATGGAAACCAGAGCAACCATTTTCAATGAAATTTATTGAGTCACGTTGTAAAGTTTAATTTAATAGAAAATTTCCATGCACTTGATATTTTTTCTTGTTCCTTTTTCTCTTCTCTTAATCGACACTTTAAATTTGATTTTTCATCCGTGAACGAATTTATCTCCATAACTCAGAGAAAAAAAAAAGACGAGAAACCTCTCGATTAAGATAAATTCAGAAAGAGAAACAGGGCGGAGCGAAAGGTGATAAAAACCAAGAATTTATTATAATATTATTTATAACTCGGTATTAAGTGTGACAGATTTTATGATGCGACCTTTTAATGGTTTTTCCCCCTTTTTGCCACGCACTCTGGTTTTGTGTCAAAAAACGGAACATCCGAAGCTTTTCTAAAAACATAAGACAAAATACTCGAGTGCGTGTGTCTGCGAAAAAAGGATAGAGAATTATTTAATGGAGGTAATAATAGTAATAAGCCATTTAGGAAGACATTACTCATTCAACGTTATTTTCCTCTGTGCGTGGATGCGGTCTGAGATATAAAACTCTTCTTTGTCTAAAAAGAAAAAAATAAAAAAGGTTACCCGCCAATTTTCGTGGAAATTTAAGACGTGGAAAAAAGATAGATGCTTTGATGCGAGGGGAAATGGGTCAATTTCATTAGAAAACCACAAAATCGGGTTATTGTTCCCTTTTCTAACAAAAGGTCGGAGTTACATAAGAAAAACAAACACAATTGAATTTTCTTCTTAAGAATGAGATTTTTTGTACTTTTTTAAAAAAAAAAGATTTTGTAAACTAACCTCTCGAAAAGTCAATGTTGTTTCAAGGAATTATTGGATATTGATCAGGATATTTGATTTTATCAAATTAGAATTTTGTCTTATCCTCTGTTCGTTACACAAAGTTCGACCAACGGAAATTATTCAGACAAAGCGTGCTGTATAAATTTATGATAAAATGTAATATCATAATTTCTATGAATTTAAGTTTATTTAGAAGGAAAATTAATTTTATATGAAATTATTAAAGTTAAGAGTCTTAACATAATAAATAATAAAAAATTCAAAGTAAGAAATTTTTTTTAGAATTTTATTTATTTATTTATTTTTTTTTTTTGTGAAAAATTAAATTACGATAATTTTTAAAATAAATTTTCAGTTTTTGAAATTTTTAGATATTCAAAACTAAATTTTGAACTTTTTAGAAAAAAAAACTTTCAGATTTTTGAAAGTAAAATTTAATTTTTTGAAAACTAAGTTATTTGATCTTTAGAAAGAAACGATTTTCGAATTTAAATTTTTAAAGAAAAAAATTTCAGCTTTTTAGAAAAAAATTTTTAGCTTTTCAAAATTTGACTTTTCAGCTCCTTAAGACTAAATTTTCAGCTCTTTATAACTAAATTTATTTTTTTAAAGCTAAAAACTTAGTTTTAAAGAGCTAACAATGTAGTTTCGAAGATCTCCAAGTTTTTTTCTAAAGAGCTAAAAATTTAGTATTGAGAACTAAAAACTTAGTTTTAAAAATCTAAACAAAAATTAAAATAGAAATATTTTTTCAGATTTTTAAAACTAAATTTTCAGCTCTTTTAAAATAATTTTTTAGCTTTTAAAAACAAGTTCAACTTCAGAAATTCTTTTTTTTCGACTCAATTGGAATTTTCAGGCTTCATTTAACAATGAAGAAATTTAGTACAAACCTATCAAAATATAATGCTCTATTTTAGCTTTTGTTGAAATTGAGATTTACAAAATTCATAGCCTATATCAAAACCATGAGTTCAAGGCTTACATCAAAGTTTCTGTTGAAAATCATCAAACCATGAAAAATTAAATGCATTCTTGCAGGAGAAATTATTTGTTGATGGAAATTTGAATCTATTTCTGAGCAATCAAGATGTTTATATTGCACCATAACCAAACCAATATTGAGCAACATTTAATTAATCTCAAATATTGGATTTCTGCGGAAATTTTCATAAATTTGGATCTGACCAAACTTTACACAAAGGTCTACAAAAAAGGTATCTTCTCAAATTAAATTAAGAAAAAAATGCAATCAGATTTATTTTTTGTTTATTCGAAACTTTACAAAACATTTTTTTTTAACATCATCAACTTTTTTTTTGCATGAACAATACCTGGCCATTGCAATTGAATTTGTTTGCATTATATTTATTTCGAACAACTAACGTATGTACACTGTTTACATTGCAGGAACACAAAAACCGGAACAACTTTTTCCTTGCCTCACAAGAGAGAAGAAAATAAACTTGAGAAGAGGCTGCTGATGATGATAAAAAATGCACTTTATTCATTATTATTATTATTATTTTCTTGTTTGAAGTTTCCAAGGGGAATTTGTGCACTTTTTGTGTCGATGGAAGTTGTGACGTACGTTACGGAAACTTCGAGTTCCATTTAATTTGTATTTTGTTTGAGGCCCGATTTTCTTACAAATGAATTTCTTTTTGTTGGTTGAGTAACTCTGTGAGTGAAAATGGAGTAAGAATAACGTAAAATTTTTTTTTTCTTAAAATTATTTTTTACTGCTTTTATTTATAAATTAATAAATATAAAAAAAAATATTAAATTTGAAAATATTAAATAAAAGAAAAAAATAAAATAAATTTTTAATTTAAAAAGTTTTACAAAAATAATTAGTAAAAAAATAAATTTAGAAAAAAATATTTAAAAATAATTCTCTAAAATTTAATTAAATAAAAAAATTAAAAAAAAAAATAATTTAAAAAATTAAAATAAAGTAAAATATTTTAAAATTAATTAAATTAAGCTAAATAAATTAAATTAAATTATTGAATTTAATTGAAATAAATTAAAATTTAATTTACTTAAAAAATTAAATTAAAATTTAAAAAAAAAATATTTTTTTTTAATTTTTAACTAATTTTAGTTTTTTTTATTTTATTTTATTATATAAAAAATAATATTTTAAAAGATTTTTTTAAATTTTCGCACTTTCAACCCAAAGTGTTCCATCCAACAAACAACCGAAGAAAAACCAAAAAGAAACGAAAAAAAAACTTGAGTTAAATAATAAGTTTTGTAGTCCTCAATTAGTGTTCAATTTAATTTCATTATACATTTCGTTCCTGTACAAACCGAACAAACATTTTTAAAATGTTGTTCGTCGTAAAACATTTATTCTTTTGTTTAAGCGAGATGCAATTAAGCGCGAAAAATGAGCTTTGGAAATGTTTTTTTCTGCATGAAAAGTTTTTTTGGAAAATTGAATTTATTGTCAAAGATGAAAATTGGGTCGAATATTTTTTTCTTGTTCTAAAAAAATAAATAAATAAAAAAAAATTTGCTGTAGAACAAAAAAAAATTACGTTTGGTTTCCATTTAATATCGAAACGAGAAACATCACTTCGATAAAAGACAATTTAATTATCTGAACACTCTTTTTCAATCGCTTTTTTTTTCTTCATTGCATTATTTTATTAATTTATTTATTTGATTGTTGCATTTTTTAGTTTGCTTCATTCCTGTTGAGCCAAATCGAATGCTGTGCAATCAATATTAGCTTTGTTTCTTGGAGAAAATTCAAAATTTTCGTTTTAAAAATTTTTCGTGTCTTAAAAAAGAAAATTTTTAGAATAAAATGCACTTTTGTGAAGAAAAGCTGAAGTTGGTGACACGCAAAAAATATTTTTTTCAATTGAATGTTTTGCACTAATGCATTTTTTTCCTCTTTTATTGCTGTTTATCCGAAGAGATTCCATTTTCTCTGTTATGCGGCGTTATGGCAAGACATCGGCATCGCAGTAGTGCACAAACAAATATTGAAAAATGGCATTTAAGATGAGATAGTTATGTGCCTGAGCAGGCATGTCGGCTTGGCATTAGTACATAAACACGAGCTAATGATGATAAAAAATGTACATTAGGGAATTGTTGTGCGAGGCGAAAAGTAGGTGAAAGGAAGTTATGATTTATTTTCTTCTTCCGACTTTCAAAGTTAAAAAAAATCAATAATCTTCGAGTTAATAAAAAAAATCTTGTCTGTCCTCCAAAAAAAAAAAATTTTGTTTTGTAAAAAAGTCAATAATTCTTCCAAAATTGCTTCTGTCACATCTATTATTTCCAATTTTTCAACACTTTGTTCGCACCCGACGACGTCGAAATTGTTTACGAAACCAAATCCATTAATATTTGTCGCCATTTCTGCCTATCCTTGTCCAAAGTTTCTGTGCTATTTTACGTTTTTTTTTCAGCAATTTTTCTAGTTTATAGCGCGCACAGTAGTGACAATGTCATGCGATCTTAAAACAATAAAAAAAATTGTAGAAAAATGGTCTGGGATTCCACGTAAATAATCTAACCGAAAAGGAAAATATATCAAAAAAGAGGGCAATTGATGACACCTGCGACCTATAAAAAAGACACTAAATTGTGTTTCTTTTCACTGCTTTTTTTCCGGGGTGAATATTTCGCACGCAGGAAATTTTTATTCATTTAGAAATATTTAAGGGAGTGATGAGAGTGAATGGAGTGATGGGAGTGAAATTTTATTTTTTTTTTAAATATTTTTTAGCTTTTGGTTTTGTTTGATTTTAAAGAAACTGCCAAATTGTTAATTCGCCCTTTTTCTGCTGGGATTTCGACGAGTGCGGGTCGCATTCGATTTTTTCACTCTTTTTATTGTAAATTTCGTTAAAAAATTAATAATAAAAATTTTGAAAAATTAAAAATTTAATAGAATAAATTTCCGTCTAAATATTGTGGAAACAAAAAATAAAAGCATTTTTTGAACATGGCGCTGTAGACAAAAATTTTTTTTTAATTCATAATTAAAAGGGCATTAATAAAAATAAATTTTTAAATCTTGTTTGAAAAATAAATAAAAATAATTAATTAAATTAAAAAAAAAATAAAATTTAATTTAATTTTATTTTATTTAATATTTTAAAAATTTTATATTTAATTTTTTTTAAAATTAAAAATTATTTAATTTATTTAAAAAAATTTATTTTGTTATTTGTACAAAAAAAATATTTTATTTAAAAAAAATAAAAACATTTTAAGATTAAAATAAAAAAAAAAATAAATTGAAGAAGCAATTTTTAATCATTAAAAATTCACAAGAAAATCTTAATTCTTATTCTATTTTTAATCTTCTTTCGAGTTATTCTGATAATATTTAGCGAAGGACGATTTTACATTCCAGAACATTTTATTCATCAATTTTTAAAAACTCGTTGCATTATTTGCATTTTTGTAATGTTTTCGTTGAAAATATTTTCTTTATTTGGATGAAATTTCCATTGAAGAAATGTTGAAATATTTTGCAAAATTTTAAATAAAAATTGTTTTTTCTTTTCTAAAAAGAAATGAAGTAGAATAAAAAAAATTAATAATAAATAAAAAAATTTTTCAAAATAAAATAATTAAAAACTTTAATTAAAATAATTTTTTAAATTAAAATAAACAAACAAAAAGATTAAAATTAAAAGTTTATAAAAAATCATTTTAAATAAAATAAATAATTTTAATTTAACAATCCAAATTTAAAATTAATAAAATTTAATTTAAAAAACAAAATTAAAAAAAAAATTGAAAATAAAAATTAAAAGTTTTCAAAAACATTATTTATAATTTTTTTATTTTATTTATTTTTGTTATAATATTTTTCAATAAAAATAGAAAATTATTTAAAGTAAAAACAAATAAAGTCGAAAAAAAATTAATAAAATAATTTTTTAAATAAAAATAGAAAATTATTTAAAACAAAAGACAATAAAATCGAAAAAAATGTTAAAATATTGAACAGTCAGAAGACATCCAGAAAACTTGCACATTTTCGTAAGAAAAAAAAGAGATATTTATATGAGATTATGCAGATTTAGCAACGTCTTTTATCCCCATAATACCCGTTCGAGCATTACAAATGTACAAGCATCTGATAGTGATCAGATTATCTCCATAAATGTCGAATGCGATATCGAAATGTGATCCCATTATTGTGCAGGGCAAATGTTAAAATTTTCCTTCTGGAAGGTAGGTAACTGCAACAGTGCGACTAAGCCATTTATTGACTCAAAAAAGCCCATAAATATTTATAAGCGCTTTATTTATTCGATTTAAATCGTTTTTCTTTCTCTTTATTGTCTGAGAAAAACATTCCAAGAAAATTTCCTCGCCTCAGCCTTAAAACAAAGAAAAATTCTTGTCAGTCATTAAAAATGGAAGAAATAAACTGAGGACATGAAAGTAATTTCCCGTAAATTACTGCATGTTTTGCACATCTTCACTCCGCAAATCCCATTATATTGTAATAGCTAATAAAAAATTATTTTTACTGATTTTTATTGTTTTTTGACATCGTTCGAGTCGAGAGACAAAACCACACACTTCACACAAACAAAAAATCAAAAAGGAAACAAAATTGATAAGAATCTTGACGTCGTTTTCGCTTGCAGTTGTCTCATGTCGTCGCGCGACACATTTAATGATATGTCTCTCGTGCTGACAGTAATTTTGCCATAACCACGACGATGGCTTATTATCATTATTTTAATACAATTTTCGGAAATGATGAGATTTAAGTGGGATGCCGCTATCACTTTCATCTTGTCATGTTCAGATGACATGCACGGGTATGTCAAAAAATAATTTTAAATTTCTTTTGAACTCACATTTTCATTGATTTTTCGCTCAAATCTGAAATAAAATGAAAAATTAAAGAAAACATTAAAATACTCTTCAGAAGAGAAAACTGTAAATAAACAATGAACATTGAATGAATACCAGAAACTACATATATCGGATTATGAAAGGATTTGTAAGGTGTTTCTGTGTTATTTGTTTCTCGTTCGTGGAATAAAGTCTGGTTATGTAAAGCAAAAAAAAAAACTTGAAAATAGTAAAAGGTTGAGATTTTTTATCAATAGAGAATTGCTCGATTTATTTTTTTTATTTTATTTTATGAAAGAAAAAACTAAAAAATAAAGAAAAATATCAGAATGTGTAAAAAAATATCATTCGGTGTCTGTGATAACATGAAAAGTTTTTTACAACTAATTTTTTTTTTTTGTTTTATCGAAGAAGATTGAGATCGTTGAAGTTCGAGAAAATTTTGTTAGATGGCGCTTTTGACGGTTGAGAGGAATTTTCATTATTTTGTGATTCGAAGATAAAGGATTTTCCTCATTTTCGAAAAATATTTTTCATTTACGAAAAATAAAACCGAGAGAATTTTCGATAAGAAAGACAGAAAATTATGAAAATATTTTTCGTAAAAATTTTCGAACTTTTACAGATGTTCATGGCTAAGAAAAGATTTTTATCAAAAAAAAAAAAAAAAATAAAAAAAAAAAAAAAATTTTTAAATAAAAATAAATAAATAATAAAATAAAATTAAATTAAATAAAAAAAAAAATAAATTAAAAAAAAAATTAAATTAAATAATAAAATATAAATAAATAAAATATAAAAAAATAAGATAACTTTATAATGAAAAAAATATTTTTTTTTAAATTAAAAACGAACAAAAAATTGATGATTGAAATTTATTGCCTACTGTCTTAAATAAAAAAAAATATAAAAAATATTTTTACTTGATTTTTTTTTAATCTTTTCTACATTTTACTTAATTTTTAATTATTTTAATTTCATTTGATTATTTTAATTTTTAATAATTATTGATTTAATATTTTTTTTTATTAAGTTTCCCTTTTTAATATTCTTATTAATTTAATTATTTTTATTTTATTTTATTTAATATATTTTTTTGTTAAATTTTTTTTTTGTTGAATTTTAAAAAAGAAAACTTCACAAAAATAAAAATAAAAGATTAACTTTTTACCTTTTTAATATCCTTCCTCTCCAAACAAACAAAAAAAGATTAAAATTTTTCATCAATTTTTCACCTTCACTTTTTGAAAGATTACCCGAAAAACACATTAAGACATGTTTTTTTTCCTTTTCAATAATTTTATAAAATTTTTCCCACGCGTCGTTACAAAAAATAATCTTTTGACCTTGAAAAGTTTTGATAAAATCATGTGTGGCTTCACTCTTCTACTTATACACGGATTAAGAACGACAGAATAAAACGTGCGATAAATGATTGACATATTAAAATTTTCTTGAGTTTCCTAATGTGTCAATTTATCAACTTTTTAATGGCGTCTCGAGCGGGAAAAAAAGGAATTAACATTAAATTGTTGGAAAATTGTTTTAAAAGTACTTGAAATGGGTTTTTAAGACTTTTACTCATGATTAAAAATTGTTTTTAAATTTTTGACATAACCTAAAATTTGCTCTTTAATGAAATGGCGCCAAAAAATTCCCGCCATTTTTTAATAGATCGCTTAAACATCAAAGGCGCGAAATTTCTTTTTCAAATCAGCTCGTGCAAAATTCGAGTAAATAATAAATAATCAACATTTAACTCAATTTATTCTGTAATTATAATTAAATTATTCAGTATCTCTCTCGCTTCGTATATTTTTGGCACAACCTTGCACTTGTTCGGCTTTTCATCATCATCAACGTCTTTATCATTTTTAAGCATGCCTCACATCTTCAGCGTGTTATTTTAGAACACTCACACGAGTAATTTTAATTGAAATCTGCTTCGTTACATTTACCACACACTTTTCCCCAAAAATGTTGCAATGTTTGTTTTCTCTGTGCAAAATTACATGTTTTTAGGAAAATTTTCCTTCATTCTAACTAAAAATGAAGGAATGCAGAAAACAACAATGGAGATCCTTGTTAAACTTCCTAATACACAATTCAACAACTCAATTTTGATTTTACACTTAATATTAATTTGAAATGTTATCTTTATTCGTGCAATGTTGTTCAATTTTCTCATCTTGAGATTTTCCATCGAAACGTTGAAAAAAGTTGATGGGCACCCTTATCGTTCTTTACCTGAAGTTTCCCGCTCAACAATGTACTACAAAATAATTTGAATGTCTCAATTTTCGTGTCATGTGTTTCTTTCTTGCATATTCTGTCGTCGTCTTCGAGCCCAACAAAGAAAAAAAACGACGAAATCGACACTTGGTTCATTTAAGAAACTCTGTCGTTGTTGTCGACATGAAACCAATTCAATCTAAGACGATATTTGAATGTTAATTTTCCATATTTTACTTGTCTGTGTCGTCGCTTGCCTTCGAGCTTGAAGCCAACAACAACAACAAAAAATCAACTGCATCTCGACTTCTTGTCGAGAGGAACGAAGAAAAACCGCAAAGACGTACCTCCATAGAAACACAGCGAAAAATTGGTTGAAAAGAAGGAAGAAGCGACATGTTTTCGAAAGTTTTATCAATATTTGCACAAAACAGGACTAGTTTGCATCAAAATTGTACTTTATACACAACATTCAAGGTAAGTAGTCATAAAGTGCAATATTTTACATCTACTGACATGGAACGAGGAAAGTGTGTTCTGAAATTATGTCACCTAGTCTAATAATTGCGAGATGAAACCGGTAATCATGTTATATTGTGTGTAATATTAGATGACAATTTGCTCGTACACAAGCCGTTCATCATTGAAAATTCAAATTTTGTAAATTTTCCATATCATGCCAGAGGTTGCTGTTTGCTTGCTTACATAATTCATGTTTAGAGGTTAGCTTGAAATTTTCGGAGAGGAGTATGTCGAAACGGTTATCAGTTTATAAGCGTAAAATGATGTCTTTCAGGAATTTATAAAATTTTTGATGAAATTTTCGTTTAAAACAAACAATTTAAAAATTAATTTGAATTAATCTCAAAGAAATTTGTAAAATATGGCAGCCATCTTGTTTGTTTTTATCATGAGATCGTGAGCAGTATGAAATTGATAAATGTCAGTTAAATGTAAACATTTGAATTAGAAATCAAAGAACTAAAAAATTAAAATTTTAAGAATATCAAATAAATTTTTAAAATATCCAATTTAAAGCTTTAAACAATTTTTTAGAAAATAAATTAAAAAAAAATTGAAATTAATATTTTTTTACTTTAATTTATTTGAAAAATTTAAGAAAAAGTAAAAAATAAAAAAAATAAATAAAAAAAAAATTAAAATTAATGTTTTTTAATAACTTCAAAAAGCTTAAAAATTAAAAAAAAAATTTAAAATAATTTCAAGGTTTCAAAAAATAATTTTCCAAATCATTGTGAAAAATTTTAAAAATTTATATATTTTTATAAATAATTTTCATTTAAAAAATTAGAAAAAGTTAAAAAAAATATTAAATTTAATCAAAATTAAAAAAAAAAATTAAGAATAAAAAATATCAAATTAATGACTTTTAAAATAATTTAAAGAATTAAAAAAAGTAGGAAAAGCTAAAAAATAAAAAAAACAGAAAAAAATTAAATAAAATAAAAATAAAATAACTTACCAAAAAATTAAACAAAAATAAAGAAAAATTTTAAAATAATATTTTTTAAAAAATAATTTAAAGAACTAAAATTTTAAAAAAATCTGAGAAAAGCTTAAAAATAAAAGATAAATTAAAATCCAATCAAAACTTTACAGTTTCACGCGAAACAATAACTTTAAAGACAACTTTCAATTTGAATATTCGCTCCCTGATGACCGTTGGCATAATTAAACATGTTCAAATCCGAACATTATCATTTGAAAATTCGATTCAAACCAAAACAAATAAATTTTGTAAACCTTTTCCATAAAGGGATTTGAATAAATTAATATTGATAAATAAAGTTGTTATCAACCAAATTTTCCATTAATAACAATTTAAATAAATTTCAGTAAATAAACATGATTTTTGGTCGAAAAATATTTCCCTCGAAAAATTCTTTCAAACATCTGTCGAAATATTCCAATATTTTTTTTTGTTTCTCTAAACAACAAAAATAAATTTCCTGCATTCATTAGTTATGCGAAAAACATGAATTATTATTACAGAGAGTCGCATACCAAAAATATACAAAAATTTGTGAAGTCGTGTGAGACTGCATTTTGTGTAGAGATATTTTATTATTTATCGTCAGCGTTGCTGTTATTAGTAAAGGTTTGTTTAATTTTCATATTATTTGCATGCAAACACGCATCCTGGTTGCTGTGTGCGTGCGATCCGCTTTTGTATAAACATTAGCTACTACCCGAGATTCGTTGCCCCGAAAATTTTACGTGACAATATTTATTATTATGATTATTGTGAAATGTCTGGTTTGCATTAAAAAAACAATAATAGCACCAACAACAACAACAACGGCAAACAGACATGCACTTGAATATTTTACGAGGATCATATTAAATCCACATTCAGGCGTGTTTTGTGATGCGCTTCGTCATATCAACAGCGCGCGCCGTGAATGTAGGTTAAAATTACAAATATTCGCGTTTCATTGCACACAAAGTACGGGCGAGATGTGGTCCCGCATTTCATAGTTTTGATGTTTGAGTGATGTCTGTGTGCCATGGGGACTACTGACGACTGACGATAAGATGACAAAAAAGTGCACCGACTAATATTTGCTTTGATGTTTGAAACCTTTTAACTTTAACAAGCCACAGAGTGATCACGAGTTGTTTGTTTGGAGTATCAAAAATTTATTTATTAATAGTTTGGAAATATTTCTCAGTCATTTTATGGTTTTATCCCCACATGTTTGGAACAAAGAGTCGTTTGGGAGTTTCCTTTTTCGTTGGAAGAGGTTTCTCGATTTCTGTTCGTCTGATTTGCGATTTTGGTTTGTAGATGACTTGAGGAATTACTTGGGCAGGAAGTTGTCGAGGGAATGCCACTGTTGATTCTGTAAAAAAAATTATACAAAAAAAATATATTTAATGATGAAATATTTGAAATACAAAAAAAAAATTAAAAAATAATAAATATTAAAAAAATATTTTAAAAAAATTAATTAATAAGGAAATTTAAAAAATATTAAAATATTTTAAAATTTATTATTTTATTAATAAATTAAAATAAATAATATTTAAAATAAAAAAAATATTATTTAATTAAAAAAAAGAGAAAAATAAAAAGTTTATTCAAAAATTTAGTAAGAAAATTGATCAAATTTAAAAACAATAAAAAAATTTATTATTCATTTTAATTAATTAATATTATTAATTTATTCCATCTATTTCATAAATTTATGTACGTATTTTTTGAACAAAAATTTTATCATTAATTAATTTATTTGATTTTTTTTATTTTTAATATATTTAAATTATGTTAAAAAATAAATGTATAAAAGTAAAAAAAATCAATTAAAATTTATCATTTAAAAAAATATTAAATTAAATTAAATAATTAAAAATTTCCCGCCTTCTTCAAAAATAATTTTTGAAAAATTTTAATTTTCGGGATTTTTAATAACTTTTTTTTTATTTAAAAATTATTAATAATAAATCCAATTTATTTTTAATTGAATTTATTCATAATAAAATTAATAATTATTATTTATAATTTAATTACAAAATTAAACGTTTTAAAATTAAAAGAATTTCTAAATATTTAGATTATTTTTTAATTTTAAATAAAATTAAATTACTTAAAAAAATTATTAAATTTATCTTATTTGAATCATATTTTAAAATTAAAAAAAAAAAATAAAAATATATTATTTGAAATTTCCCGCCATTTTTTATTTAAATAAGATTTTTATATTTTTTAACTCACCTATAAGGATACTGCGCTTGAAATTGTTGTCCAACAGGATATTTATAATATTGCTGATAATTGTAAT
Organism: Culicoides brevitarsis; assembly: GCF_036172545.1. NCBI lineage: Eukaryota > Metazoa > Arthropoda > Insecta > Diptera > Ceratopogonidae > Culicoides > Culicoides brevitarsis. Next base: position 4,608,245 of record NC_087086.1, on the reverse strand, counting down.
ACGGATTACTTGTTTTGGGAATTTCATATCCTGGCAATACCCGAACCTCTCTTTGGTAGTATTGAGGGCTTCCATGCACAAAAGTTATTATAAAAAAGCAAAAAATTACAAAAATATTCCGAGACATGTTGATTTAAACTCTTTCACGATCAATTCTCAACTAAAGTTAAAAATTTCTAGACGTTACAGTTATGAGACTGAATAATTTGTTGATCATGAAATAAATTTCCCTTACAATGCACCGCTAAAAGTCGCATCTTCGCAGTAATGACTAAGCACACAAATCGCAAGAATTCTCGACAAATTAGATGTTCAAACAATTAACGACCGCATGTTAAGTCTTTCTTTCTTTCTCGCGTTTTGTACTACTTCATTCACCTCGTTATGAATTTTTTTTTTGTTGTTTTGGTTATTTTCCGTATTTTTGTCAATAAAAAAAACAACACAAACAAGATACAAATCAGAGAGGGAAATAAACACAAACAGGAAGGCGTCAATGTCAATAATAATTAAGATAATGTCAGCAACGTTGCCTCAGCGTATTAAAATATGACAGAATACGTTATTTTATTATTTTTCGTCTTTTATTGTTTTTCTCTTTTATTTACATACAAACTAAAAAAAAAAAAAAAAAGTTGTCGTCGCAAAAGTTTTTTAAATGCGAGACAAAATCATTAGTTAAAAATCTATTTGGCTATGAATAAATAAATAAAATACACGCCGAGTAAAAACGACAGGAGGTTGTCGTATTTATTTTATTTATTTACTTCTTCACATGTCATGTCACAGTCAGTCACAATTGTTATCGTTTGCAATAAACGAAAAAAAATAAAAAAAAAATTTTTGATGTAAATTTACTCCCTTTTTATTATTATTGCTCATCTCGCATAACAAACATTTTATTGTTCAAAAATTCATTTTTCTTCAAAAAAAAAAAAAAAAAATTTTATTGAGAAATTTTACACTTGCTGTCCCATGATGAAAAAGACAGACAGAGTTCTTTGATCAGGAGATCAACTCACAAAAAGAGCAAAATAAAAAGCACTTGATGATGATATTATATTAATAATGCTCTTCTACATATCCAATGATAATAAAAGCAGGCAAGGAAGAAAAAATGAGATAAATAATAAAAAAAATATCAATTGATTTTTTTATCATGTAGAACATTAAATAAACTATTTCTTGCCACAATGGATGATAAATGCTCGTATATTATCATTATTTTTATTATATGTATTGTGAGTGTGAGTATTTATGACAAAAAATGACTGTAAAGTATTTTTTCACTCAAAATTTATTCTGTTCTATCAAGATGTTATATGCGATAATAAGGAGGAAAAGGATGAAACTCGACGAAAAATTTTTTTTTTTTGGTTCGAGAGCGCTTTTAGATGATTTATTCTGTTTATTCTATAAATAAAAAATAAAAAAAATATATTATATTAAAAATTATTAAAAATGTTAGAGAAACATTTTAAATTTAATCAATATTTGCTAAAAATTACATTAAAATAATTTTTATATTAATTAATTTATTATTTTAAATTTTATTTATTTTTTAATTAATTTATCTAAAAAAATTGATATTCATTGAACAAATAAATATTAAAAAAAAAACTAGTTAAAAAAAAAATTATATTAATTTATTGATAAATTTAATTTAATGTTATAAAATTATATTTATTTTATTATTCGTTTAATTAAAAAAAAAATAAAATGTTAGGTAAATATTTTAAAAATTATTCTTTTGCTAAATTTAATAAATAAAAATAAATATATATTCTTTTGCTAAATTTAATAAATAAATTAATAAATATATTAATAAATAAATAATAATAAATTTAATTTATTATTTATTATTATTTATTTAATTTATTTTTATTATTTAATTTTTATTGTTTAATTAATTTTATTATTTAATTTTAATTAAATTAATTTCATTTTTTAAATTAATCGTTGAAATAAAAGAAAAATATTTTTGCTAAAAAATAAAATGTAAAATAAATTTTTATATTTTCTAATTAATTAAAATTAAATTTATTTTTATTTGAATTTCGTTGAAATTTGAAAATAAAATTAGTTTTTGCTAAAAAAAAAATCAAAATTTCAATTAATTTTTATATTAAAATTTTTGTTTTTATAAATATTAAATTAAAATATTTTTTTACCGCATTTCGAAGAAAAAATGCGGTATTAAATTCGACTTGTCGTCTGTGTGTGTGTGTGTGTGTGTGTGTGTATGTGTGTCAGTAACGCTGTGCCCCAAAAAAATTTTTTTTTATTTATTTAAAAATCATGGAGATTTTGATGGAAATCATCTTTAGAATGAATATTTATTCAATTTTAGGCTTAAAAGTGATCAAAAAATGACTTGCAAAAAAATCAGCGTTTGAACTTCAAAATGCTGATTTTTTTATTTCGTCAAATATCGACCCAATATGATCAGAAATCATCTTTGGAATGAATATTTATTCAATTTTAGGCTTAAAAGTGATCAAAAAATGACTTGCAAAAAAAATCAGAGTTTGAACCTCCAAACTCTGATTTTTTTGTTACGTCAAATATCGACCCAATATGAACAGAAATGAACTTTAGAATGAATATTTATTCAATTTTAGGCTTAAAAGTGATCAAAAAATGACAAAAAAAATGTTTTTAAAAAATCAGACGTTTTTTACAATTTTAGGCTTAAAAGTGATCAAAAAATGACAAACGCTTTTTTTTGTTTCATCAAATATCGACCCAATATGAACAGAAATGAACTTTAGAATGAATATTTATTCAATTTTAGGCTTAAAACTGGTCAAAAAATGACATGTAAAAAAATCAGCGACCCAATATGAACAAAAATCATTTTTAGAATGAATATTTATTCAATTTTAGGCTTCAAAGTGATCAAAAAATGACATGCAAAAAAAATCAAATCCATCTGATTTTTTTGTTACCCAATATGAACAGAAATGAACTTTAGAATGAATATTTATTCAATTTTAGGCTTAAAAGTGATCAAAAAATGACATGTAAAAAAATCAGCGTTTTTACTTCCAAACGCTGATTTTTTTGTTTCATCAAATATCGACCCAATATGATCAGAAATCATCTGTAGAATGAATATTTATTCAATTTTAGGCTTAAAAGTGATCAAAAAATGACATGTAAAAAAATCAGCGTTTTTACTTCCAAACGCTGATTTTTTTGTTTCATCAAATATCGACCCAATATGAACAGAAATCAACTTAGAATGAATATTTATTCAATTTTAGGCTTAAAAGTGATCAAAAAATGACATGTAAAAAAATCAGCGTTTTTACTTCCAAACGCTGATTTTTTTGTTTCATCAAATATCGACCCAATATGAACAGAAATCAACTGTAGAATGAATATTTATTCAATTTTAGGCTTAAAAGTGATCAAAAAATGACATGTAAAAAAATCAGAGTTTGAACCTCCAAACTCTGATTTTTTTGTTACGTCAAATATCGACCCAATATGAACAGAAATGAACTTTAGAATGAATATTTATTCAATTTTAGGCTTAAAAGTGATCAAAAAATGACATGTAAAAAAATCAGCGTTTTTACTTCCAAACGCTGATTTTTTTGTTATCGACCCAATATGAACAGAAATGAAATATCGATTTTAGGCTTAAAAGTGATCAATATGAAAAAAATCAGAAATGATTTTTTTGTTTCTTATCGACCCAATATGAACAGAAATGAACTTTAGAATGAATATTTATTCAATTTTAGGCTTAAAAGTGATCAAAAAATGACATTTAAAAAAAATCAGCGTTTTTACTTCCAAACGCTGATTTTTTTGTTTCATCAAATATCGACCCAATATGATCAGAAATCATCTGTAGAATGAATATTTATTCAATTTTAGGCTTAAAAGTGATCAAAAAATGACATGTAAAAAAATCAGAGTTTGAACCTCCAAACTCTGATTTTTTTGTTACGTCAAATATCGACCCAATATGAACAGAAATGAACTTTAGAATGAATATTTATTCAATTTTAGGCTTAAAAGTGATCAAAAAATGACATGTAAAAAAATCAGCGTTTTTACTTCCAAACGCTGATTTTTTTGTTTCATCAAATATCGACCCAATATGAACAGAAATGAACTTTAGAATGAATATTTATTCAATTTTAGGCTTAAAAGTGATCAAAAAATGACATGTAAAAAAATCAGCGTTTTTACTTCCAAACGCTGATTTTTTTGTTTCATCAAATATCGACCCAATATGATCAGAAATCATCTGTAGAATGAATATTTATTCAATTTTAGGCTTAAAAGTGATCAAAAAATGACATGTAAAAAAATCAGCGTTTTTACTTCCAAACGCTGATTTTTTTGTTTCATCAAATATCGACCCAATATGATCAGAAATCATCTGTAGAATGAATATTTATTCAATTTTAGGCTTAAAAGTGATCAAAAAATGACATGTAAAAAAATCAGCGTTTTTACTTCCAAACGCTGATTTTTTTGTTTCATCAAATATCGACCCAATATGATCAGAAATCATCTGTAGAATGAATATTTATTCAATTTTAGGCTTAAAAGTGATCAAAAAATGACATGTAAAAAAATCAGCGTTTTTACTTCCAAACGCTGATTTTTTTGTTTCATCAAATATCGACCCAATATGATCAGAAATCATTTTTAGAATGAATATTTATTCAATTTTAGGCTTAAAAGTGATCAAAAAATGACATGTAAAAAAATCAGCGTTTTTACTTCCAAACGCTGATTTTTTTGTTTCATCAAATATGGACCCAATATGATCAGAAATCATCTGTAGAATGAATATTTATTCAATTTTAGGCTTAAAAGTGATCAAAAAATGACATGTAAAAAAATCAGCGTTTTTACTTCCAAACGCTGATTTTTTTGTTTCATCAAATATCGACCCAATATGAACAGAAATGAACTTTAGAATGAATATTTATTCAATTTTAGGCTTAAAAGTGATCAAAAAATGACATGTAAAAAAATCAGCGTTTTTACTTCCAAACGCTGATTTTTTTGTTTCATCAAATATCGACCCAATATGATCAGAAATCATCTGTAGAATGAATATTTATTCAATTTTAGGCTTAAAAGTGATCAAAAAATGACATGTAAAAAAATCAGCGTTTTTACTTCCAAACGCTGATTTTTTTGTTTCATCAAATATCGACCCAATATGATCAGAAATCATCTGTAGAATGAATATTTATTCAATTTTAGGCTTAAAAGTGATCAAAAAATGACATGTAAAAAAATCAGCGTTTTTACTTCCAAACTCTGATTTTTTTGTTACGTCAAATATCGACCCAATATGAACAGAAATGAACTTTAGAATGAATATTTATTCAATTTTAGCTTTGAAATCCATCGAAAGTTGATTAAAACTTGACTTGAAAAATTTCATGACCGTTTTTCTTCTTTTTCTTCTTTTTACGAAAATGTGAAATTAGGGGTACAAAATTATGAAATATATGCATTTCAATGGAAAGTCTGTAGTTGATAAAAAGTTCGGAAAATTGAAATGAGGAGTATGAAATTGTAAAGTGAGGACAACAATAAAGATATGTATGTAATATCGAAATGCGGTATAGTATGTCGTTCTTTAGACGACTACTTTTTCTATTTTTTTTATTTATTAATTAATTAATTTAATTTATTATTATTAATTTTTTTGTTAATAAATAAAATTTATTGTTTAATTAATTTTCTTGATGTTTAAATAATTAAATTTCACATTAATTAGATATAAATTGAAAATATTTAAAAAATAGAAAAATATTAATTTTTTTATTTAAAAATAATTTTTCAATTGATTTAAATTAATAAATAAAATAATAAAAATTAGTTTACTAAAAATAAATTTTCTAATTATTTTCTAAAAACTTCTCTTTTACTGACAGACTCTCAAAAAAACTTTATACAGAAAAAATAAATGCCCTTTCGAAGAAGCCCAAAAATTATATATCATCATCGTGATGACGCATTGTTGTTGTCTGATATATTTGGCTGTGATATTATGTATCGATTGTGCTACAAGAGTCTATAAAATAAAATAAAAGTTAAATATCTTCTTTAGTCATGATGTTATGTTCCGTCTCACACACATTCAATAGTCTTGTCTAATTTGATCGTCTTTGAGCACAAAATGATAAGAATTGTGGCGCATTTCTATTTCCGCAAAAATCAGCAACAAAAACAATTTTTTTATTATATTTTCCATGAAGAAAAAGTTGATTTTTTCAGCTATTTCATCATAGAACTGCAGGGCTAAAAAATATTTTTTTTATTTGTCTCTTGCAATTATTACCATGTTCTGAGAGACAACTGAAATTGTTTCGCCCGAAGTTTATCTTTAAATGCAAGAAATTATTTTTCCATGGAAAATTCAATTTGAGCGATGTCAGTCGCAAAAGTCTAAAAATAACGAAAAATTTAATTATCTCGATATTTCTCGCTGATGATGAGGAGACAATAACGACAAAATAATGCAGGATCGTGTTTTTATGATGTTTATTTTGAAATAAATACACTTCGATGCTGCACTTATAAATATGCATCGTACTATGGTCATCATTTGTGGTTTCTAATACTATTATCGTACGACGAGTAATGAAATGCAAATCATATTAGATAGATGGACAATGAAGCAGATGTTGGGAAAGGATGTCCGTTTGATGTCACGAAATGATTTCGCGTGAACCTGAAAGGAGAAATTTTGTTCATTTTCTGAGGGGAATTCAGCGCATGTCATTTTCACAATGATTTTCTCCAAATTATAACAGATTCATGCGAAGTAGTAAAAAAATTGAACAAGCAGCACACGAAGCACTAAATTTTCCACAAATCTCATCTGAAATTTATCATGATGTCATGAATGTATCTTCCAAAGATTTATCACGCATGATGTCCTTTCATATTACTTTTTTACTCTCTCTCTCTCGTTTCAATCTGCAACAAAAATAAAAGTAAACATTTTGATTTATCTGAGACATCTCTGGACTCATGCAGAAAGCAAAAAGTTCATATAATTGTCACAAATATCATTGTTCAAAATTTCGCCCCCGCCTCCCCCTAAAATATTTGGGGAGGGTTTGAGGTTGTTGTTGTCCAAAACGGAGAGACACAAAGCAACAAAACTTCATAATTTATGAAGATAATTAAATTTAATAAAGATTTATACATTGTTGTGCAGATAAGATTATTGTTTGTCTGTCCCTTCTTCGTTTCTCTTCTCTCTCTCGGCAAATATTTTCAGACATACTTGGTCATATTTTTTGCTCATATGCAAAAGTGTGTATGCAAAGCCTCCGAGAGTACGGAAAAACACAAGCGATGACAATTAATTTGTCATGAAATAGCAAGATATATGTGCAAATCCGCCTCTTCTCATCTCTCCATGACTAAATATGAGGCAGTTAAAAATAAACAATAAAAATAAATAAAAAATTTTTTGGAAGAACTTTCTGCAGTAGTTTTTTGATGAATGTGAAAAATGGAACAATATGAATTTAGAAACAAAAAATAATTTGTGAATTGTGAAATTGTGATTTTTTTTTGCTTTATAAACTAAATATTGTAATTTTATTTTAAAAAATAATAAACATTAATATTAAAGTTTTTGCCAAAAATAGAAAGTATTTAGAAATATTTATAAAAAATTTAAATTTTTAATAAATATTTCTATAAACATTAAAATTTTTGGCAAAAACCTTAATCATAATGTTTATTATTTTTTAATAGAATTTTAACATTTTTTTTAACAGGAATATAAAAATTCATGAATTTTTTGTATTTTTTTTTGCCAAAAATTTTAATGAAAATGTTTATTTTTATGATACAAAAAATTCATGAATATTTATATTTTTTATTCAAAATAAATAAAAATAAATAAATAACATATTTCATAAACAAAATAATTAAAAATAAAAAAAATAAAAAAAATATTTATAATTTTTAAAAATTAAATAAATTTATTTTATAATTTAATTTTATAGTTTTAAAAATTTTTGTAATAAAGTAAAAAATAAAAAAAATATTTATAATTTTAAAAATTTAATACAAGAATTTTCTCTGTTTATTTTATTTTTTTTTATTATTGAGTTTTTTGTATTTATTTTTTTTATTTTATTTTATTTTTTTTTTTTTTTTTTTTTAAAAAATTATAAAAATTAAATTTTAATTTATAATTTTTATATAAATTTTTTATAAAAAATAATAATTTATTAATTCAAAAATAATTTCTTTAAAAAAATTAAAAAAGTGAAAATTTCACGACATTTTTTCCGCTCATAAATATTTATTTAATGAATTGTGATAATGACTGATCATCAATTTTTTACCTTGTACAATTTTTTCATTAAAAACCCATTACTTGTTTATTCATTTATTTTTATTAATAACATGCTTAACAAGTCAATTTTATTCAAAAAAATTTTTTTTTTTAATTTTCATTCAATAAAGGAGCCTCCTTGTTACTCGTTTCTATAGATTCATATCAAGTAACGTTCTTTTGAAAACAAAAACCTGCAAATTTATTAATATTTTTTGAACTTTTCACTTTTTATTCTATTTATTCACTTTCTTTTCCAAGTTCAACATTAACAGATGATATAATTTACAAAAAAAAAAAAACGAAATTCAGGTAAAATATTGAAACAGGAGTAATAAAAGAAGAAGTGCTATCGTTGCTTGTATTACATTTGTCGCTGCGAAAAGAAAAAATAATAGAAATAACAAGAAAAAAATAAATCCCAAAAGAACCTTTTCCCGAAAAACGTGACATGCTTTTTAATAATATGAGACGAAAAAAAAGACATACACATCTAAATTTTCTTTTTTTTTTTTCATTTTCTATCTTTTTTTTCTCATGTGTGTGTCGCCAAAGTTGCTTGCAAAGATACTTCTTGCAGTAGCTCACATAATACATCATCATGGTCATGTTACTCGTGATATTTTATGATCTGTATTTCATTACCTGTGTCTTACAAATTCCTCCTTTCCTATTTCAATTCCTCTGCTCTTGCAGTTCTGTGACAAACAAGGAACAACTTCCATGTATAAAAATTTTTACAACAACTCACATAATTTACACACGACTTGCTTGACAACATACCTTCTAATAGGTTGTGTGACTGCCATCTCTCTAAGAAAACACAGAAGACGAAGAATAAAGAAAGGAAAAAAAGTAGTGCCAGTCGCAGAGTAATAAAGCATTTATGCTTTACATATATTTGTAATCTGTTCAAACAACAAACAATATGTTGTCATGTTTGGCTTTCATATACTTGTATGTGTGTGTGTTAAAATGTGGGAACTTGGCATGTAATGTATTTTCGAAACAATATATTATTATTTCTTTTTCCTCGTAGCTATTATTATCCTAAGACGACGACGACGACGAAGCCCGAAAAACGATATTGAATTTGGTATACGTTTCTGGAATGCTTTTAAGTTAATACTCTCCCTTTATCTGCGGCGTCTTTGTACGGAGAAATGCCCAAAGATGACGAAAATTCCATACATAGATTTAATGCATGGAAGGAGTTTAGTTTAAAAACAAACACATGAGCGAGTAGACATCGAACGTGCATGAAATGTAGTAAATGTAATAAATATGATTTATTATATTTCGTCCATTCCCGCACAAAATGTTTTTTTTTTCGTTCTTTAGTTTTAAAGGAATTTTCCAAAAAAATTCTTCTTCTTCTGAGTCAGGATGTTTTATACAATTTTTCTTTTTATATTAAAATGTAGGTCAGCCATGAGTATTTTTACAAATTTTTAAGGATGGGAGTTGTTATGCAAATTTCTGAGAATTTCAGGCATTTCAAAGGTAAGCAAATTTTTTTTTATTGCTTTGAGGAATTAAAGTTGACGTTTTAAGCTAAGGTTCAAGGATGCAGCTTAAACTGTATTACATGTTTGTTAAATTTTTTTTGGGTTAGATGAATTTGAGCTTAAAAAAAATTAAACGAAATTCACTTAGTTTGAATTTTTGCTTGGTTTGGATTAATTGATTTTTAAAAAATATTTTAATGAATTTTTTAAAGTTAGATTTTTTTGGCTTGGTTTGGATTAATTGATTTTTTTGAAATATTTTAACGAATTTTTTAAAGTTAGATTTTTTGGCTTGGTTTGGATTAATTGATTTTTTTTTTAAATATTTTAACGAATTTTTTAAAGTTAAATTTTTTGCTTGGTTTGGATTAATTGATTTTTTTTAAAAATATTTTAACGAATTTTTTAAAGTTAAATTTTTTGGCTTGGTTTGGATTAATTGATTTTTTTTTTAAATATTTTAACGAATTTTTTCAAGTTAGATTTTTTGCTTGGTTTGGATTAATTGAAATTTTTAAACGAAATTCGCTTAGTTTGAATTTTTGCTTGGTTTGGATTAATTGAAACTTGAATACTTCAAAGAAAATTCATAATGCTATTTCTTGTGTCTCAGCATGCTTAATACTTCTTCACAAAGACTTTTCTGCAATAGAAAAATTGTAATAAACAGTTTGTTGTTATTGTGAAAATGATACCATAAAGATTACTTACATCTCAGTAGAAAAACCCTCCATTGTTGACTATAACTCTTATTACATTTTTGTGACAGTTGAGAAAAATTTCCTGTTACTTCTTACTTTTTTCTCGGAACCTAATTCTGTCAAAGGAGGAAAAAAATAATAAATTTTAAGTCAAACATTGCGTACTTACTTGTAAATATTTTGCAATAAAACATCATCCAACTGTCTCTTTCACTTCACTTTTTCATTATTTTATTGTCTAAATCCAGTCGCTGTTTGTAAAATACTCTCTCCGACAAAAAAGTACAATATATGGCATTATGACACATAATGAATGACGACAAGAAAAGACATAGTTCATTCACATGATACTCTCGTCTTTTCCTCCGCATTTCCATTGAAATTGGGTGCATAAAATGGCTGAAAAGAACACTTTTTCTGAATACCGTCGCTTTAGCAAGTAAAATGCTCGTAATAAAGACGGGAACATCAAATGTGTCATAAACTCTACTTGTAAAAAGTTTTTTTTTTTAAATTGAAACAATGCTGCTGATGCTTTTCAATAAAAATGGGAATGAAAAGACCTAGACACAGTAAATTCGAGTGAAATATTAACTTTTTTCCTCGTGAGTTGTTTTTGACGCGTGATTGTCTGACACAAAATTTTTGAAAATCAGCCAGAAACTTTCGGTACTTCATCCGTATAACGGAGATGTCTTCCAACTGAATGAACGCGATACATCTTCATCTTCTCCTCCTCTTTTGCTAAACTAAAATTTTTGATATTCTAATAACGTATTATTAATACCGAATGACGACGACGACGACACACAACAATAGACAAAATATTAAGTCTTTTGTTGGAGCAGCAAGAAAAATGATAAAGTGATACAATATGTGAAGGAAGACTACTTACATGAGGCTTACATCGTTGATCCATTATTCTAATATTTTGCAAGGAGATCACAATTTGCGGAGGAAAAATGATGAAACATCATGTCATCTCACGCATGCGATATTAAATCATCCGAAAATAAATGACGGCAAATTTTGTCAGAGCCAGAGAATTGCATAATCAGGTATGTACCCATACAAAACTTTAATGCGAAAAGAAACGAGACGACATCGCATTTAATTTCCTCGCTTCAACCACAATTACATTCCGAGTGTGCTCGTAAGAAGTGCATGCTCTCACACACTTACTTAATTATTTTTTAATTTCCTCCAGCGAGGTTACCTTCGTCGACGACATTTGTTGTTGTTTCCATACAGGAATTTTACAATTAATATCAATAACGTTTAGACTTTAGTAGCGACTCGGTAACCTTATGGAAAAATGCTGAAATTTCAAAAGAGAAAGAAAAAACGAAACAATTTTACCTGTGTGCAAGAACTTTTCGCCACAACAACTTCTCCCTCTTCTCTACTTTTATTACGAGTTGTGATACTAAAACGCTTTTAAAACTATTTCTGCAACGTTAAATTTTGTATTCAGTTGTCGTGAGTTGGGTATGTGTGTGAGATGTCTCTTGCCTTTGGATATGAGACGCATGTGTGTTTGAAATGTGATTTTGTGAGAAAATTAACTTTAGAATGAGTTTCAAGATCAATTTTTATTTTACTTTTTTTTTATTTTTAACAAGTTTAAAGTTTAAGAAGATATTTTTGATGATTTTTAAGCTTGAAAACCATCAAATGGGCTCTCAAAATGAAAATTACGTATTTTTTACGTATTTTTTATTTTTCAATGTTCAAGCTTAAGAACCTTCAAAAAGGCATTCTTATCAACTTTCCTTAATTTTTGATCAATTTCAAGCTTGAAAACCATCAAATGGGCTCTCAAAATGAAAATTACGTATTTTTTATTTTTCAATTTTCAAGCTTGAGAACCATCCAAAAGACATCCAAAGCACTTTTGTATGATTTTTGATCAATTTCAAGCTTAAAAATTATCAAATGGGCTCTCAAAATGAAAATTACGTATTTTTACGTAATTTTTACGTATTTTTTACGTAATTTTTATTTATGAATTTTCAAGCTTAAGAACCATCTATAAGACATCCAAAACACTTTTGTATGATTTTTGATCAATTTCAAGCTTAAAAATTATCAAATGGGCTCTCAAAATGAAAATTACGTATTTTTTACGTAATTTTTATTTATGAATTTTCAAGCTTAAGAACCATCCAAAAGGCATTCTTATCAGGGCTTTTCATTTTTTAATTTTTTTACGTATTTTTTATTTTTCAATGTTCAAGCTTAAGAACCTTCAAAAAGGCATTCTTATCAACTTAACTTAATTTTTGATCAATTTCATGCTTCAGAATTAAGAAATTAACTTTCAAAATGAAAATTACGGTTTTACGAAAAAAACAAATTTTATATAATACTTAGATCTATTTGAAGCGCCATCTATAGTCAAAAATTTTACAGATCTTTCAAAATTTAAGATTTTCACCTGATTATTAAATTTTTTTGGGTTTTTATTTTTTTTTTTTTTTGAACACATAAAAATTTCTTAGAGCGCCATCTATGTTACAAATATTGAACTTTCATTAATATAACTATCTATTTTTTTCATTTAAGTAATTTAAAACTCATCAAAACTTATAAAAAATTTTTGTTCATTTTCTCACAAAACCACTCTTTAGTAGTAGCACAACAGATATTTGTCATTTTCTCGCATACACGTGCTTCGCTCATCTCATGTGAATGTACTTGAAACATAATTTGATCCTGTTTTTCAAGCTAAACTTTCTTTCTTTCGTTCAACTCTTTTTTTTTGTCTTCTTTTTGTTGTTGTTTTTTACTGACTTCTTTTGGGATGTTGGCTGTAAAATTAGTATGATGTGTAATGAAAATGAGCTACCAACCAGACTAAAGGATGACTTTACCACGTGTCGTTTGTACTACTTTCTGAAAATGAGAAGTGTATTAATAAAAGCATCATGTTTTTATTCGTGTGCAGAAAATAAAATTGCAACATAAAATTATTTTTAATTTTTATGTATGTGGCAAAAACTGCATTGCCTATCTCCTTTTATCTAATTTTTTTTTATTTTTTGAAAAAAAAAATAGAAAATGTCTCTCACTATAATTGCTTGACAATAATCATCCTGTGATGAGCTTATAAATGATCTCAACTTATGCTGCACATTTTTATCTCAATTTCTATTAAAATATTCTTTTATGTGTTTTTCTTCGTTTGAATCGTTTGAATAGACGAAGACGATCTATTAAGAAAGACACAAATCCTCATCTCATAAACGTGATTAGACTTGAAAAAAAAAATAGATAAATAAATGAATAATAAAACTGGAGGAAAAATAAAATGAAATAACGAGCGGCACACATCACAAAGCATCATTTGATAATGATGATGTCTTCATTTTAGTTCGTTCATTATTCATGTACTACCTCGTTTTTCTCTCTCTCCTTAATGGTTGATCGCCAATAATGCGACAGGAATTCGGATCTACTGGCAGAATGGGAGACGACGGCGTTCCAATGCGTACAAAAAAAAAGGAAAATCAGACACGTAGATGGTCGTCGTTTAACTCGAGGCTCTACTTTGCAAATGAACGACGATGACACGCAACCAAGAAACAAAAAAAAAGAAACGTAAATGATGATATACGAGAACATGACACAGGTCACTTGATTATAATATATCTCGGTGAATGTGTACACATAAATAAAGAAGGATCATGTTCTAATCTGTTAGTTAGGTGTACTTCCTCAATCATTTTTGTGTGTCTCGTTCGTCTCTCTCTCTCTTTTGTCGGAATGCCCGACGGTGAAACAACACAGCAATTCAGTTTTTATTTTGAGCTACGCAAAGACAGATGATGAGGATGAAAATATGTTTATTTAGGTTTTGTGTGTGTGTGTCTTGGTCCCCTGATCACGTATGTATGATTCAGGAGACAAACGAACAAGGTAGAAACAAGAGTCGTATGTAGGTCGCAATGACATTTAAATTAAACGGATCACTCATTTATCTTCTTTTGTTTAGGTATTTAGTATACGATGGAACAGGATGAATTGCAAAATATGATGACAGAAAAATCAACAACCAAGGTTTTCAATGGAAATTGATAATTACTGAACATCTGGAGGTCATTTTGTGAAGCAATGTGAGTGATGTAACTGATAGAAACAAAAATTTCAAGGGAACTATAATGAGGTAAGTAATTTTTCGTATAATTGATTTTTTTGTTTATAGATCTTTTGATCTCAAGATCCAAAGTGATCAAAATAAAAAATGGCGGATACTGATCGATATACTAACACAGAGACTTGAAGTGAGCTTTAATAAGGTAAGAATTTTTTCGTTTAATTAATTTTTTTGTTTATAGATGGCGCTTTGATCTGTTGATCTCAAGATCAGAAGTGATCAAAATAAAAAATGGCGGATACTGATCGATATACTAACACGTTATAATGGTTAAGAACTCAAAATTACCAAAGATTCCAAAAATGAAACAAAAATTCATTAAGAAAAGGTTCAAATATGAACATGACAATCAATTTTGTTTCATGTCAACTCAAGATGGTCATCAACTCAAAACAATACAATTCCCATCAAAACTTTATTCAAGAAAATACTTTTGAAAAATCTTCATAAAATATCCCAACATCGAATAAAGACAAATTACAGGAAACGCCTTTGCATACACCTAACAATAATTCGCATAATCAAAGACATTCCAGAAGACATTACGAACGAAAAAGAAACACAAAATTTATTTGCAATTTAAATGGGATTCCGTATCTGCTGCTCCGGATAATAAATGCGAATAGTTTTTCATTTATTCAATTGGGTCCCGTAAGATATGGCAAATAATACCAAAGAGACTTTATTATTAAATAAAAGACCTGCAAAATGAATGTAAAATAGTTGTGCTTGAAAAACATGCAAAGAAGGAGCAAAACGAAGACAAATTCCTTGCTCAACTGCTTCATCTCGAACGATGCAAGCTATATGAATGACGTTTCATTGTTAAACTGTGCATTCCTTGTGTTGAATATTGTGGACAGAATTCTTGAACGTTACATTCTCGAGATGAGGTAAACTTTACTCATCACTCAAGATTGGGATTTTTTGTTATGTAAAAAAAGAGGAAAAGTAGCAATGAAGTGCACTTGATGATTGTTTCTTCGAGATTGTCGTCGCCTAATTCTTCTTGTGCCAAATTGAATAAAATAGCCAATTTACTTCTTCTTTTCCTGCATCTACATCACACGGTAACTTAATAAATTTTCCTCGGAGAAATTTTCTTTCCAAGCCAAACATCGAGACAATAGACTACATTATTCCAAACTATATTCATGTTCATTATCATTATCACCCCACATACAAACACAATTCATTCAAACTCATCCAATCTTTTTTTTTTTGCATAATAACTAACCGAATTGTAGGAAAAGTAAATGAACAAGAAGCTTACAGATTGCTGAATCTAGGGAAATCTATTTCCATGGCAAGGCATGGTGAAAAGACAAAACCTTGTCTCATTGTTTGCGCGTGTTTACCATACGACGACGACGACGACACGCTCCAACATACGTAAATTGCATTAAAATACAAAAGATAAGATGTAGTGAAGGGATAAAGAAGAGAATAGCTTTTTGAATTACATTTGAATTAATTATCCCCTAGTTACAGTCATTTCAGGAAATTGTTCTCGTCTTTTGTTTTGGTCGTTGGTCGTCGTCGATGGAGAACCCACATGTGAGTGTCGTGGTTACTACATGATGTTGCTACTCTATGGGTAGGATAGGAAAACCAAAATGAGAAACGAATTTGATTAGTGTCTCTTCTCTTCTCTCCAACATATTGTCCAATTTTCTTTCACTTGTTTCTTTTTTTCGATTCGTTTCCTTTCTTTAGCCATTTGTTGGTTGGCTTAGTTGTACTCTTTTTTAATAATAATTTACCATTCATTGTTGTCATCACGAACACTATTCAAGGTTTTTTTTCTCTGTTAGATGGAAAGATAGGGGAAAGAATAATAAGATTGGCCTTGAAAATTAAGAAAAATCTTATTAACGTGATTTTTTTCGCTAACACCTACTTATCTTTTGGGACGATGAAGACGAAGTATGTAGTAGGCATAAATTAGCAAAGGCTTTCATCGTTGATCAAGTATTCTTTTCGGTTTTCTTTCTTTCAACATTTTTATCTTTTTTTTTCTCATACATGTATACAGTGAAAAAGGATACAGAAGAAAATTAACAGAAAGTGAGTAATTTTTTTAATTATAGGATTTTTTGTTTCGTGGAAATCAAAAATTGTAAGTATCACAAAATTTTATATGCTTTTCAATTTTTTTTTTTAATAATCTTTTTTAGGTTTCAAGACTCGTTATATGAAAACAAAGGATTAAAAAATGGAAATTGAATTGAAAATCAAATGAGAAAAATATTGAAATTTTCAAAGCTCTTTCAAAATCTTAATCAATTAATCCAAACCAAGCAATATTATTTTACAAACTTATAATTTTAAAATTATTAATCTAAATCTAATTAAAAATCTAAATTTATTTTTAAAATGAAATAAATAAAAATTTATTTAAATTATTACAAATTTAATAAATAATTAATTAATTAGTTTGAATTTATGTTTTTACTAATTAATGAATAAATTAATTAAATTTAATTATTAATAAAAAATTATTTTTTAAATCTGTAATAATTTAAATAAAATAAAAATAATTTAAAGCCTCTAATAAGGATGGCTTAACTTGTGTTTTAATATCTCAGTTGACATTGACATAATTAAGAAAACTCTTCGCTGACATTCCCAAATCTGGATTTCACAAAAAATCCATAATTCTCTTTCTCTCGTTTCCTATTATTGACGCTTACAAACATTTTTTTCCGTTATACCTTTTTGTTGCCTTAAATTTCCGCCCATTTTTCATAATTCCTGACACGTTGAACAACAAGCAGCAGCACTTGATGCTTTCTCGAACAATGCTCCACGAACGCCTCTAACGACAACTAACGTTTTAATAAATCCATCATCATCGTCAAAAAACCTGATTTCAATACCTTTTCAGGTGCTCTTAAAAGGGTGTATTTCCTCTTAATTTTTTTTCACGTCTTTTTTTCCTTGTTTTGCTGCCTAAAAGCTATTATTATTTTTTTTAACATGACGAAAAGTATTTCGCCGTTGGACCTACTTTGACTGTTTTCATCACTTTTTTGCGAAAACAAAAAAAAAAGAAGAAAAAACGACATTAAAAACCATGATGATCATCGCGCTTCATTCATTATTTTCTTGTACTTTTTTTTTGCTTTGCTTTCCTTTTATCCCAGTTTTGCTAATAAAATAATAATTATGGTATCGGGAAATAACTGCGTGGGCTAACGGAATATTTGTTTGTTTTCAACGTCAGAAGTAAAGAGAGAGAGAGAATGAGAAGAGAATGTCGGCGTGTGCTGAAAATAAATTAATAAAAATTATAAATTCTTCTGGTTTTTAGCACCAACCACAGCCACAAACTTTTTATTTCACGCGCTTTTTCATCCTCCTGTCCATTTCCGTTCGACGAATGAAAGCTATAAACCTGAAATTTTTTTATTCTCTTTATCATCGCCGTCATCATCATCATCATCATAACAAAACTCGCATAAAATAATGTTTAATATTAAAATTTAACTCAGTTGTTCAAAAGAAACATAAAAAAAATTCTGTGGTTCGCTCGTTTCTCAATTATTTTTTTTATACAGCCTGAAACAAAGTGAAAAAAAGAGAGTTCATTTGATTTAAAGGTCCATGAGAAGTTAATTTTTTTTTTGTTGTTTGTTGTTAAATTAAGTCCATTTGATGTCGGAACACATTGAGAGAGGTCCGAATTGGAGCAAGACAATAAAAATGAATGAATATAAAAAAAATAAATTGTCCATCAAAAGTTATTTTTTGTAACAGAGGAGGCTCATCAACCACAAACAATCAGAAAATTTCACCCCAACTCTTCCTGAAAAAAAAAATTTTTCCATGTGCGACACAATTTCCGTGACATCTTTACCCAACAAACAAACGAATCTATCCCTTTGAGGAGCATCATGATCATCATCATAGAAAATGATGCACGCGAAACAAAACGAACGAAAAACAAACAATACACGGGGAAAAATGTAATCTAATCAAAAGTTTTAATGATAATATCGCCGTTAGCGTTTTTATTATCAGATTCCAGCACAGAACACAAAAATTTATTTTTGCATTGCGAGAGTTGTTGAGTGAGGATTTTCTCTCTCTCCGTGTGGCGGGCGCGCACAAACAGACAGAAATTATGACCGCAATATTGTTCTTGGGATTTTATTTTATTTCTACAATTTTTTTTTTATTTATTTTGGGAGCGAACAACATTTCGGAACAGATGTTATTCAAATGTGAACGCGATGTACACAAAACTGGCGGGCGGCAAAAATGGAGTGAATTGAGCGGATAACAAAAATAAGTAAAAAAGCAAATTGGAAGCAATTTTGTCGGTGTTTAAGAATTATTATTCAGAGATAAATGCGGTGATGTAATTTGGGTTTAATTTTTTTTTTGTTTATTAAATAATTTTTTTGCTTTGATAAAATTTGTTTAAATAAATCGAAATATATAAAGTTTGAAATATAATTTAAAATTTGAATAAAATCTTAAAGATTTTATTTGTGGTAATTTAAAATTTGATTTTGTCTATTTAAAATTATTTTTTATGCATTTAATATATTATTTTTTTTTCTGAAAAAGACAAAAATCAAATTTAAAATTAACATATTATTTTTTTATATAATTTTAAGGCAACGACTTTTTTAATTTTTTTAAAAAAATTTTAAATTAAATAAAGAAAAATAAATTTATTCAGTAAGAAAATTTTTTTCTAAAGATTCTATAAGCTTTTCAATTTTTTTTTAATTTACGATAAAAAATCAAATACCAGTTTAAGGTAAATTCATTTTTAAAGCAACGACTTTTTTAATTATATAAAAAATATTTTTAAAACTAAATTTTAAATGAAAAAAAAAATTCAGTAGGAAAATTTTTTTTTCTAAAGATTCTATAAATTTTCTATTTTTTTTTAATTTTCGGCAA
Source organism: Culicoides brevitarsis (assembly GCF_036172545.1). Classification (NCBI taxonomy): domain Eukaryota; kingdom Metazoa; phylum Arthropoda; class Insecta; order Diptera; family Ceratopogonidae; genus Culicoides; species Culicoides brevitarsis. The sequence goes on along the minus strand of NC_087086.1, from coordinate 4,588,616 downwards.
AAAATCAAATTCAATTTTATGAAAAATTAATATTTAAGGCAACGACTTTTTTAATTTTAAGAAAAATTATTTGAAAAAAATTTAAAGTGAATAATATTAAATGTTTTAGTCAAAAAATAAAATTTTCTAAACATTCTTTATTTTTTTTCTTTTATTCTATTAAACATAGAAAATAAATTTTGATTTAAAGCGTTGCCTTAAGGCTTTGCCTTAAATATCTTATATTATCAATATCTTCATAAAAACAACCATTTTGGATCTAAAATAAATTAAATATTTAATAGTCATTTAGTTACAAATTTATCTTAACCTTAACTAAACTTCATAACCTTAATTTTACAACTGAAACTGTTTTAAAAATTTGTGGAAATTCAAACCTGAACAAAAATATTCATTGTTTTTAATGCTTCCCAAAAACATCAAATAACATTATTAATTTCATGTAATACAAGTCAAAACTGAATTCATCTAAAAGCATGTTCACCTAAAAAACAATTTTCATTTTATACATCAAACATTTTTCGTGAAACTGCCCCCGAGCTCCTAAAACAATAGCGCCATTGTCGAAAAAACCCAGACCGCCGCAAATTCATGAATATATTGCTGTGTCATTAGGAATTAGAGACGATGTGAAAACTCAATTTTCAACGCATTATTCATACAAGACACGCAAATAAAACTGCATCATCATCACCATCAACGCCGATTTCTCATGAACATTTGCCCGAAGGCACGCACACACACACATCGAGTAAAAGTAAATAAAATTCAGCGAAGAACAATTGAAATATGTTTGAAAGGTACCTTAAATGGACATATTCGCTGCATGCAGTTGTCACATGCATTGACATTGAAAGCGCAACGAGTTCGCTACGGTACACGAGATAATTTAGATTACGTTTTGCGGCTTCTGCTAAACTAACTCGTGGCAACATTTGCCATCTGCAACTCTGTAGATTTTTTTTTTGCGAAACAAAAAATGTATATTATTATTGTACAAATTGACATCTACTTTGCCACGGTACGAGACGATGAAAAGCTTTCGATGCGGTTTCTCTCGATGGCTGTCTGTGGCATGGAACACATTGCGGATATTATTAAAAAAGGAAATAGATGAGCAATTTTTTTTTTGTTCTTTTCAACGTACGAACGAAAAAAAAGTGTCACATTGTTGCAGTTTTTGCAGATTTTGCATATTAAATTATTCTATTGATTGAAAATTTTGCTCCTTTCCTTGCCTTTCTTCTCTTTTTTGTAGGATGCTTAATTAGAAAATAGCAATGAGCCAAATTTATTCATTACTTGGCATGTAAGTTCAAATTTGATGCAGTAGTAGACATAATCCGATCAAATTCTTAGACAAATGCATGACATTCAGTTGACAAGAACTTAACTATCAAACAACTTTTATAATTGATGCTGAATGTCATAATAAAATTCAATATATTTCATAGCACAAAGTTTTTCATTATAGGAAAAATTCCTGTCACTCTGTGGATTGAAAAGGGTTCACATTTCACTTTTAGATTTAAATTTGATCTCGATTTTGATTCATTTTTAATACAAATTTATAATTTAAGGCGACGCCTTTTTTAATCATTTTCTATTTGGAGGTTCTTTAGCTTCAAATTTGGTTCTTAAGCATAAAATTGATGGTTCTTAAGCTTGAAAATTCAAAAATATGAAAATATTTCCAGTTATTTTTAGATTTTTGTTATGCAAAATTTTTTAAAGCGTCGCCTTAAGGCTTTGCCTTAAAATCAATTTTTCACTTAAAAAAGACAAAAATTAGCCATTTTTCTTCTGAAGGATGCCATACGATGATGAAGATGATCTACAGAAGACAAACTTATTGACTTGTAAATTTTTAAAAGTCTGCATCAGGAAAGGTAGAAACGCAGAGCAGAGTCGCATGCAAAAAGAGGGGATAAAATTTAAAATATCTACAGTAAAGTTCAATATATGACAAGGACAAAAAGTTTGAAGGAATAAATTGAATAGAGAGCGTCGACGTCGTCGTCATCATCGTAGAAAGTTCAAATAATAAACTTCTTCAAAGTATTTAAGTTTATTTCTGCTTTATTCTTTTTAAGCTGCAATGCACTTATTTTCGGTTCATTAGAAAGGTAAAAGCTGCAGAATTTATTTAAACGGAAAATAAGTAGGAAGAGAAAAAGTAACTTTTTTTGCTCTTATTGGGAAAACTAGGTAATTGGAATCACTTGTAAAAAAAGTTATCTTGAAGGAGAAAAGATGCGATTATTTGTTATTATTTGAAAACGTGATTAACAATTGAAAATTATGAGAAACTTTTTTTTATTGGTTTAAAGTGTTAAAATATTAAATTGTTCAAAATTTGAGATTTATTGAACGAAAATTAAAAGCAATTTAAAGCAATTTTAAAATTAAAGCTTTTAAGCTAATTTTTTTAAAAATATAATTTCAAGAAGATTTTCTGAAAAAAAGAAAAAAAATAAAAAATTTAATAAAATAATTTATTGATATAAAAAAAAATTTAAAAAATTAATTTAAAAAACAGAAAAAAAAATAATTTAAAAAAATAAAATTTTTCAAATAAATAAATATTAATAAATTATAAAAATACCTAATTAAATATTTTTTATTTTTTTTTTAATTTAAATTTTTAATGTTTAATTTTTTATTTAATTTTTATTTAAAAATTTTTAAAATATTTTTTAAACAAATTAATATTATTTTTGTTGAATATTCTATTTTTAAAAAATATTTTAAAAAAAGTAAGACTATTTTTGTTGAATATTCTAAAAAAAAAATATTTAAAAAAAAATATTTTTTTTTTTAATTTCTAAAATAAATTAAATAAAAATTCAATGTGTAAAAATCAATATATGCAAACGGAAACAATTGATCAACTCGAACATATTTTTCTGTTCCAAGCTTTATCGTGACAATATCTTCTGTTCATTCAACATTCCAATGTCATGCCATTGCGGACCAATCTGAACGATTTATTGTCTCTCGAAGCAGAAGTAGAAGAAAAATGTTATTTCAAAAACCGAACCAAAAGTAGATACAAAAGCAAATTAAAACAAAGGCCGCACTTCTCATTTGGAAAATGTAGCAGCAAAACTTTTCTGCACTCCATTAAAATAGTTTGGATTTGCAATAATTATTCTGCATTTTCTACTTGTTCGGTCTCAATTGTTATTTTATTTTTTTTCTCTCCTCTCGAATCTGGCATCTGGATGGCCTTTGAGGTATTTTGTCACACAACAAAGCGACGGAAATGGAACTCACCCGAATCAATGTTTGTAACCGCATTTGTCACTTCGAGCTGAAATGGTACCAAAGGTTCAACTGGGTCATTTGGAGTGTCATTAAAAATGAAAGAGTAAGAGGGAAACATTTTCCCGCACACACAGAGAGAACAGAAGTGGGATTAAAAACTTTCCAACTTTTGCATTTTATCATTTTATTTTATGTAATTCGCATGTGTGTGTGTGTGAATATAGGTAAAGGCAGAACACATCTGCTCAAGACAATGATTGTGCTTTTCAATATTATTCTATCTCTCGTTCTTTCGGTTCGACGAGAGTAAATGCACATACGTGATCATGACAAATAATTTGTCTAAAAAGTTTTACATTTAAATCAGAAACTATTTATTTTAAAATTTTCCATAGTATTTTTACCATGTCGTCGCCACTTAAATAGTTTTATCAAAACATTCTCGGGCTTGGTAGGATTAATAATGAAAAAGGATTTTTTTTTTGCTATTTGGGTGAAAATGCACACAAGTGGTCTTTTGGTTTTAAGGAAGGGAAATGGAATAGAAATTATTTAGTTGGCAATATTGTGAATTGTTCAGATTTTGACATGCAAGTTTTCTGTTCAAGTTTTTATTTGAACAAGAATTCGATGAAATTTAAAAAAAATGGTTTGTGACTTCGCTTAATTTTATGCCATAGTCAGAATCTGAAAATAGTCAAAATAAGTTTAAATTAAATGATAAATTTTTGTTTATTACTTATTAATATTAAAAAAATATTTATTTTTATTGCAAAAAATTTAAAAAAAAATATTTTTTTTGCAAAATTAATTAAAATTTTTCTTAAAAATTTGGTAAATTAAGAAATAGATTTTTTTAAATTTTTCGCAATAAAAATCATAAAAAATCTTTTTTTTTTAAATATTTATACTTAAAAATAAATTAAATAAAATTTTTAAAAAATAAAATTAATTAAATTAAAAATAATATGCAATTTTATTTATTTTTTTTTATTTTATTTGTTAAAACTGTAAAAAATTCTATAAAGTTCATAAAGTAGAAAAAGTTTATTTTTTTAGGTATATAAAAAAAATAATAAAAAATTTGATTTGAATTTTTTATTTGATTTAATAAAAATATAATACCTAATTTTTAAATTCAAAAAAATTGTGAAAAAATTTTAATTAAAAATATTGAAATTATTTTAAATTTTTAAATCAAAATAATTTCTTCAAAAAAATTAAATAAAAATTATTTAAAATTTTATTTTTTTTTTTTATTTATTTTTTATTTTTTTTTATTATTTTTTTTTTAATTTTTTATCGAAAAAAAATTATTTCTTTAAAAAAAATTAAATAAAAAAAATCGCAAATCTGCTAAAACTTGAACCAAATTTAAAATTTCAACACAAGTCTCGCATACAAGTCGAAACATTTTCTACACTTTGCAACAACATTGCACTCATGATTCACCGAAACACGTCTTCCTTCGATACATATCTAACCGGCATTTTATGCAACATCAGAGATGATGATGAGCATACAACACGTAGAAACACCCCGTACACGCACGCTGGTTTGTTGTTTATTTATTTTGATTCCGCTCAGTTTCATTCAAGCCGTTTGAACGAAAAGACGTGTTGTTACGCTCGTTCGTGTATAACGCAGCGGAAGTGAAAGAAATTTTAAAAAATTGGGAAAATCTAAAAAAAAAATTGTGAATGGAAAATTTAAGTGAAAAATTGGAAATTAATAAAAAAAATAATTAAATAAAAAATTCGAGAAAAATCGAAAATTAAATAAAAAGAAAATTAAATTGAAAAAAAATATTAAAAGTGAAAAAAATTAAAAAAAAAATAATAATTTACATGAGAATTCAACCGAAAATAATTGATTAAATATAAAAATAAAAAAAAAATAATTTTCCTGATAAAAATAACGGAAAAAAAGAGAAAAATCGACAGTGTGTCGCAGTGCAGATAAATTTACCCAAACAAAAATTTAAATGTGAATGTAATAAATTATTTGTTTATTTTTCTCTCGCAGTGAAATTTACGTGAAAACAAACACATTAAATGCCACATAAAATCACATAAAAAGGATTATCTCCGTGAAAAATGTAAATTAATGATGTAAGTATCGGGCAAAATTTTTATGACTGATTTGGGAATTTTTGGTATTCCCTACGTAAAATTTTGAGATTTTTTGCCTTGTACAGTGAAAAATTTTTATGCCGGTTGCTAAAAATAGAACGGCGTGAATCAAACAAACCGGCACAAGTTTATTTTTGTGCGTTACTTATGTTTTTGTTTTTATTTTTTCGAGTCAGAAAAAAATATGAAAAAAATACATTTAAAGCCGTATTAGTGCAAGTAACCTACAAAATGACACTTGACTCGTTTTATGAATATAATTCCGTGTGTTATTGTTGTTGTTGTAATGGAGGAGACACAGCTGAACGCTTTTTGCGCGCGTTTCATAAAAAAAATAAAATTTATGAAATTTTCATTCCTAACGAACGATTTCCTCGAAACTGCATGTTTTTCATGAAAACGTAAAAAAATGTGAAAATTGCTCCTAAATCGAGAAAAATTCATTTTTAGTGAAGTTAAAGTTTAAATTTCACATCCAGCCGACAGTCGAGTTCATAAAACAAAAACTTTTCCTTAATTTTCCATGAATTTTCTGAAAACTTCTCGTTTTAATAAATTGTGTTAAAATTTAAATTGCACCCAGACACGTTAGAATGTTTGCTTTGTAAATTGTATATTTATGCAATTTGCATTGGTTTTAAGTTAGTTAGCAGTGAGTTTGTTACCGAGGGAGTCAACACACACACGATTCCGATAAAATAATAATCATACTCGCCGCACATGCCAAGTTCCCACTCGCTCAGCAATAAAATATGCAAATTTAGTATTTTTGGGAAGAATTTTCTTAAATACATGGGGAACGGGCGAAAAGTCATCACAACAATCAACATCAAGCGTAATTGAGTTTTACATAATTGATGTATTCATAAATTCAAAAAGGAAACTCGACGAAAATCAGGTTAACATGATTTGTTCTCAAAACAAAGCGGCAAAAAAAACGAAATTTCCATTGAAACGATAAAGATCGGACAAAAACCAAAAATACTGCAACACATAAATTTTACAACTTTTTTTTTCCTTCGCTTTTACGGTTACTGCCATGTTTTAGTAAATGAAATGTTTTTTACTTACTCGAAAGTCGAAAAAAAACAAGGAAACGTACAAGGAGTACAAAAAATGAAACGGAAGTACATGCGACTGTACCACATGAGTCTGAATAGAAAGACGTAAAAAAACGTAATAAAATCGATTTTTTGCCTGAATGAACAATTTTAACCTTTTTGTGGTTAGTTTTCTCTCGTACTTTATTTGAATCCTGACGATGGACGAGTTTTAGTCGAGGCAGTGCAATGACTCAATTTTTTCCTTTGATAGTACACTAAAGTTTTGATTTCCGGTCCTCTTGTGCCGATAAGAACCTCTTGTTTTAACATCATAGTCGCTAAACAGCAAAGCTGTGGTTATAAGAGCTACTTAGCAATTTAATATATTGTACTTTTTTTTACGGCGGAATCATCTGTGAAACACGAAAAAATGAATGAAAAAAAGAAGTAGGAGAAAAGAGGAAAAAAAGTAGCGGAAGAGTCGTCTATGAAACAAGAGCCCGTATGAATATTTTTTGCGATGATGCAGGGTTGGAAAAATTTGATTTGAAATTTTTTCGTAGATTTTGAGGTTATGTTAGATCTGATATTAAATTTTCATTAATATATGTTTTAATTTTTCTTCATTAAATTTGTTAAGAAGTGATTTGAGATCATTTGAGGTTAAGAGAAGATCAGGTTAGATCAAGAAAATTAATTAATTTTTTTTAGATCTAACTTGATCTTCTTTTAACCTCAAATGATCTTAAATCTTGATAAAATTAATGAAGAAAAATTAAAACTTATACTATTCATGAAAAATTTAACATAAGATCTGACATAACCTCAAAATCAGCAAAAGATTTTATTTTGAGGTTATGTCAAATCTTATTTAATATTTTATTCTGATCTTCAGATCTCTTAAAGTATGAAATTTTAAAGAATTATAAATCATATTGATTTTATATGAAATTCTTCAATTAAATTAAATTATAAGTTTTTTCTGATCTAACATGATCTGCAGATAAAAAAAAAATTATAAAAAAAAAAATACAAAAATTTAAATTTTTAGATCAAAAGTTTTCATTGATCTAAAATGATCTGCAGATCAATTAAAAACTTTAGATCCGATCAATTTGAATATAATCCTTAAATATATAAAACTTTCTTATTTTAAGAGATCTGAAGATCGACGCAAAATTTTAGATAAGATCTAACATAACCTCAAAATTAGATCCGATCTTCTTAATAATTTTGAGGTTATGTTAGATCTTATCTAATATTTTGCTCTGATCATCAGATCTTGAATTCTTTCCAACCCTGTTACGAATAAAAATACAAAAAATGGACATAAAAGAGATTGCTTTAATATGATTACATAAATTTATCAAAATTGCCCTAAAAATGTCCATTCATTGTTTTTACTTTTTCCTTTGATGCTTCTATTTTTCTCGTTCTTTTTGTTTTACGATAAAACTGTCGTCAAACAGAATAGAAGCGTGTCCCATTTCAACACTCGACAATTTATTCACAAAAAAAAATTTATCATAAATTGCATGTCTGTGTCACATTAAAATACGAAGCGATACGGAATAATACCTTCACAAATAATAAACAAAACTGTAATAAACCACACGATTTTAACGCAACTGCACTATAATTCCGAAAGTCTAGACAAACACAGGGAATCACGATAACAGCATTTTGTGTGTGTTGTCCTCTCCAACGAACGATCGTCGAAACAATAAACAACAACAGAAAGGGGTAAAATGCAACGGAATGATTCTATTCTATTGAATGGAAATTTATTTGTGTGGCGTTTCAAAACTAAAAGCGGCGGAGAGAGAATTTGCATATTATGGACATCGAGTGTTATTGTCAGGGCGCATTAGTGGAAACTGTGTGAGATATGATTATTATCGGAAAGTGTCGTTGGTCGTTTGTGTGTTTGTTGTTATTATTATTGGTGAGCAATTTATTTGTGATGATGAAAGTGTCAGTCAGTACACTCGCACGGATTACACGAGAATTATGATAAAAAATGATGACAATTTGAGGGAAATATTGTTGTTGAGATTATAAAGTAGACACAATGGATAATGTCGAATTAATGGTTTTGCATTTAATTAAGTTTTATTGCCGATAAGCATGTGACTTTTGATGGTTTTAATGAAATTTTGTGAGAAAATTTGACATTTTTTTTTAATTGAAAAAAATATTAATCTTAAAATTAAAAAAAAAAATAATTTTTTAAACGTTTTATAAATTTTTATCATTAAGTTATTTTTTGTTAAATTTAATTTTTTTAATTAAAATTTAATTTAATTTAATTAAAATTATTAATTTAATTATTTAAAATATTTATAAAATTTATTTAATTTTTATTGGTTATTTAAAAATTTAAGAAAAATCTTTTTAGATTAAATTAAAAAAATTTTGACATATTCAATATTTTTCTTTTTTGAAAATTATTTACAAATTTTTTAATAAATTGTAGATAAATTCTATTAAATAATTTTTTAGAAAACTCAAAAAAGTAATATTTTAACAAAATTAAAATATTTTTAAAAATTATATTTGAAGTAAAAAAAAATATATTTTTTTTCATATAATAATTTTTGACAAAAAATTTTAAATTTAAAAAAATTCTTATATTTTATTTAAAAATATTATTTTTTTATTTGATTAGTTTTTGAAAAAAAAAAATTTTTAAAATACCTGATTTTTAAAAAATAATTGAAATTAAATAAAATAAATATTTTTGAATATTTTTTTGACAAAACTGCAATTTAAAAAAATCTTTCAGTTTTTTATTATTATTTTTAATATTAAATATTCGAACGATTTTTTTAATTTTCTCATAAAACCTTAATTTTTATTTAATTTTATTTATTTCAAAAATTATTAAATAAATAATTTATTTAGAAAGTATTTTTTAAAATATTTAAAGAATTAAAATCTAATTTAAATAAAAAAAGTAAATTTGAATGAAAATTTTTGACAAAATTATTTTTTTTAATATTAAGTTTTCAAATGATTTTATTAAAATAAAAAATATTTTTAAATAATTTTTTCATAAAATCTTAATTTTTCAAAAAAAAAAAAAAAGAACAATGAATAACCGAAGAATATTCATTTCCTCATAAATAAAATATTTTTCCGAGTATTTTCCTTTTAACCTGACTAAATTACTCTTTAATCCTCATTCACATGTCTTTAAATCTTCAACTCGTGCCACAAATTCATTAAAACAATAATTTATTCCCCCTTCTTTCTGCCATTCAAGCAATAATAATCTCAAACTCAATATTTGTCACTTCATAAAAGGACTTATCACATCCAAGCAGCAACTCCCCGACAAACTTTTCCTTCGAACAAAGCAACACCACAATTGCAGTTAATTCTACAATGCTGCGTGCGATGTTTACATAATCCAACACGTAAATTATTTACGTCCTTTAAAACTTTACAAACTACATCTTTGGTACGAACGTCGTCGGTTCAACAGCAAGAAACAATGCGTTGCATATTTTCTCATTAAGTGATCCCTGACAACGGCGACGACACTGCCTGCAAGGGGTAACAACCTGAAGTCTTCCTTCAGTCGTCGAGAGAGACATTACGTGATCATGCGCATTGCGATTTATTTACAAAAAAAAAGTTGAATTGTCAAAGTTGTGTGATATCAAAACAATACAACATGCTTTCCGAGATGCGACGTACTTGCTTCGAGTGCGGTAATAGAAGAAATTTTTGACATTTCACTTCGGTCTGAATGTTTACAATTTTATCGCAAGTACCTCTGTCGATGCTCGCCATTGAAATAAGGGTGATTTTCCCTTCTTTGTTGGTGTTGCACGACACCCGACAAATTGTAACAAGTGTATGCGTCACAGAACGCCATGCTGAACAGCGATAGGGGAGGACAGAACCGTACATTTATTGATTTTACGCATGTAGTGCCTCCGTATGCTGTTCGATCGTAAATGTTAGAAAAAGAAAATTTTTCTCTTTCACGGGACACGGACGTGCATTTGGATTAATCGTGCAATTTTTTAGTGAAATTTCATGGAAATTGGCAGAAAATTCGGGAAAATTGTGTAAAAAACGTCGCGAAAGACATTCCGTGACGCCTTTTTGCGAGAAAATCCGGAAAAATTCTCGAAAAAACAAAGAAAATCACGAAAAAAATATTTTTTAGTGAATGACAAAAAAAAATTGAGTGTAGATAAATTTTTTGCAAAAAAAACTCAGAAAATTAGTGAATAATTTTTACTAAAAGGATAAACGGTCTTAAAAAATAATTTTAATGTAATTTACTGGATTAACCTAAATTTAAGGTATGTAGAAAATTTTGTGTCTGAAAATGAGACAAAATTTTGAAGAAACGCATCACACCCCTGGAAAATTTTTCTTTCAACCAAAAAACGAGTGAAAAATATCAAAAATCCAACAAATTTCAAATAAAAATGAGAAAAAGTGATTTTTCGAAACAAATTTAGTGCAAAAATCCAACAATTTCATTAAAAATTCGCCAAAAAATGGATTTTCATCGCCATTCATGGCAAGTGAGTGAAAAATAAATATGGCGCTGCCTTCTGCTCATAGAACTCCTTTTTCGCCGTATATTAAATTTTCATCGCCTGTCGGTATAGCATGATATCCTGCATGGATACAGGGACAAAAACCCGAATGCAGAGTGTTCGTTTCGCCGTTTCGACTTCGTGTAAAAATAGTATTTGTGTGTTTTTTCGGGAAATGATATCTGTCTACGATTACGTGGCGGAGAGTCATGTGTTTTGATTCTTTATTTGAATGTGTCTCGTCGTCGTTGGTAGTAAATAAAAGGATTTGAAGGTGATAATGGGAACGTGTTCGTTTTGGGCGGTGTGTGACCTTGTTTTTAATTTTAAAAAGATTTTTTTTTTTTTGAAAACAAAGAGAGGAATGCTCATCTCGTGAACTTGTCTGTTAAGTTGCATGCTTGTCAAGTGCAAAAAATAATGTGTGTCTTATGATTGTGAGAAATTATGCGGGCAAAATATCCCGTATGACGGGCTATGTTGAAGTAAAATTATGTTGAATTAACTCTTTGGAGAAGTTTTGGGTTAAAAAAATAATTTTAATTTTTGAAACTAAGAGAATTTTTTTTTTAATTTTTATTAAATTATTATTTTATTTTTTTAAATCATTTAATTTTATTTTTTAAATAATAAATAAATTAAAGTAATTAAATAAATTTTTTAATAATTAAAAATTTTTAAGAAAATAAAAAAAATAATTGAATTAAAAAACTTATCAATGTACCTATATATTTTTTTTAATTTTCTTGAATTTTTTTTAAGAATTAATTTTTTTTTTTTTTTTGATTAAAAAAATTAAATTTTTTAATTCAAAATAGTATTTTTGAAGATCCTTTAGTACAAAAATAATCCGTATGAGGGCGCTTCTGATAAATAAGAAGATCAAATTCTATTTTTTTTTAAATAAAAAAAATTTTGAACCTCATTAAATCATTTTGAGAAAATTTTGTTATTTTTACTAAATGCAATTGCTATTTGAAGAATGATTTTTTTATTTATTTTATTAAAATATTAATATAAAATATTAAATATTTTTTTTTTTAATTTTTAAATTAAATTTTATTTTTAATATAAAAAATGTAAAAAAAATTAATAATTTTTTATATTTTTAAATAAATTTTTATTTTATAATTTTTTTTATTTATAAAATAAAATTTATTTAAAAATAAAAAAATTATAATTTAACATTTTACTCCAAAACTCCTTCCAAGTGTCAAAAACAATCGTAAAAAAAAACAAAAATATCTCCGACTGTTATTTAAAGTGCATCATCATCATCAACATAATCAACATACCCATACTCGCAACATACTCTCGACGAACCTCTAAGCCATATCGTCGTTAATGGTTTTTAACAAGAAATATTAATAGCATAATCGCCATTAAATTGTCTGTGAACCGTACTTTACTGCACTAAATTCCCCGATTCTCGTATACAGAAAACGATTTAAACCCATTAAAAAAATGCGGCGCACAACTTTTTTTTCGCTTTTTCTTAAAACAAATCATCGCAAAAATGACGCACCAAAGCGAATTAAGAGGGCATCTTAATTGAGAAATAAAACGAATGCGCCGGGCATGTCTGTCAACTAAATAACTCACATTGACTCAACATGATTTCACTTTAAATATTTTTTTTTAAATGAAATTAAATTAAGAAGACGTCCTTTTGAAGAAATTTTTTACGGAGTCATTCAAGTTAATGATGCATGGTATTGATAAAATGAACTTACCGTCGATCAGAATTGCTCGAGTGTGAATGCAGGGTAATAAAAATTGTTCAATTGTTGTAAAAAATTATTTCTCACACTTTATTGGAATTTATGTAGTGAAAAAATAATGGACAATGTACAAAAAATAACAATTATTAACATTGTTGCCGCAAACGCCATCCGATTCAAGAGTATTTAATGAAATGAGATGATTGTCAAATTATTATTATTTATTGAGTGGATTGCATAATTTTTTTCAATTCAGGTTGCTCGATGGAAAGAAAAAGAATAATTTTATTTCTTTTAAAGCTTAAATACTTTCTTGGGGTCTTAACGTTATTTTTAAGACCCCAAAGTTTAATCTTTGAATGTTTAAAATTTTTCTTGAGGTCCTAAATTTGACCTGGAGGTCTCAAATTTGTTTCCTCAGACCTTGAAATTTACTTTTGAAAGCCTTCAATTTTTCCTTTAGGGTCTTTATCTTTTTTTAAGACCTCAAAATTGAATCTTGAGGGTCTTGAAGTTATTTTTCAGACCCAAAAAATTCTTTTTTGAGTGCTTCAAATTTTTTTTGAAGTCCTAAATCTCTCACTTTCAGTCTCAATAATTTTTTGATGTCTAAAAGGTTATTTTATAGACCCTAAAATTAAAATTAAAAGGCTTTAAGTTTTTTACTGAGGTCATATATTTAATCTTGAGGTCTAAAATTTTCTTTTGAGACCCCAAAATTTAATATTTAAGTGTTAAGTTTATCTTCTTAGACCTCAAAATTTATTTTTGAGGGTCTTAAGTTTCTCACTTTGGACCTTAATAAAAATATTGGGGTCTTAAAGTTATTTTTAAGACTCCAAAATTTAACCTTAAAGTCTTTGAAGTCTCTTTTGAGATCTTAAATTTTTTCTTAAGACCCTAAAAATTATTCTTGAGGTCTTAAAATTATCTCTCAAGTTTTAAAAAATTCCAAAAGAATTAAAATTGATCAAATTTAAACCACAGAGCACATAACCTGTATCGAACGTTGCGTCGCATCAATAATAAGTAAAATTATGAAAAGTAATTTTTTACAATAAACATAAATGGAAGTTAATTGAAAGCGAAGAAGAAGACTCGACGATGATGAAAAATAAATAAAAATCGTGAATCTCTCAACATTGATTTTAATAGATTTTAAAAGATTTCCAATAAAAAAAAGTTATTGTTACATGACGCCTGAAGATGATGTTAGCTGTGTTGATTATTGTTGTGAGTAAATAAAATGCGAAACGAAGAGAAGAAGTGATGAATAACTTGCAAAGTCTCACACTCCCGATGAATCATTTGTCCTTCAAGCCATTAATTTTCGCTGATTGAAGTTTCCTTATAATTCGTTTGTCGTTTGAAAATCCGCCGACTTATCAGACGTCAGATTAGCATCGCTCTCAATTGGCATCCCAACCAAGTCGAAAACGGAATGTCAATCAAGTCAATCACAACAAAAATTAAAACGCGGATTAATTCAGCAGCGGAGACAAAATAAATTCAATTAATTTTTTTTTCTGAATGAATTTTTTAAAATTCTCAAAATCCGAATTAAGTTCTTGCAATTTGTTACCCTTCCTTCAAATTCCATCCAAAAATGGATCGGTAATTGACGTAAGTGTGGGTCTCGGTACTCATTGAAGCATTTTGTTAAGTTGTTGACAGAAACTGGTCAAGCAAACGGAACGAGACTTGACACATTCTCATTATTGGCTTTGAAAGTATGAGACGACTACTGTTTCTGTTATGTTGTTAATTACACATTTACTCATAAGGGACTGCGGCGAGTGAGCAATCATGCGGGCAATCATGACTGTGCAAAGGTAATCAGTTTGTCACGTCTTCTTCTTCTTTGTAGGTACTTGTCAAGTAATTTTGCTTCTCTTCTGTTATTTAAGAATAAAAGGGTAGATCATAAAATTTTAAAAATTTATTTAAAATTTTAAAAACAAAATTTTAAAATAATAAAATAATTTTAAAAAAATTAAATAAATTAGAAAATAAATCAAAAATTAATAAAATAAAAAAATATTAAAATTTAATTTGAAAGTAAATAAATAAAAAAGTTATTTAAAAAAAATAGATAAAAATTGTAAGATTTTGAATTTTTACGAATTTTTAAAATATTAAAGAGAACTAAAAAATAAAATATACTTTTTTAATTAAATTAAAATAAAAAAAAATAAAAAATTAAATAAAATAAAATTTAAAATAAAATTTTTAAAAAATTAAATTAATTTAAAAAAATTTTTTAAATTTTTTAAAAATATTTAAATAATTTTTTTTTTTTAAATTTTTTTAATTTTTTTTTTTAATTAATTATTTATTACTTTAAAATATTTCTTTGATAATTTATTAAAAAAGAAGCATTTATTTGAAATTTTGTTTAAAAAAAATAAATAAATAAATTTTTCAACATTTCATGGGCTACCCTTCGTTTTTAATAAAAAAAATCCATATCACAAACTGTCTCAAGAAATAAAAATTAAAAAGTTGTAATTATCTTAAAAGCAATTGAACGGGCGAGCACTTATGAGAAATAAATTAATGTCTTTCATGATAACTTCTCGCTCGTGTAGTTCAAATATTTTTATATATTTTTTTTCGTTTTCGAGAATTTATTTTTTTATTAAAAGTAAAGCATTAAATTTAAAGTAAAATTCCATCCGTGAATCACAAAAATACTTTTCTGATGCATTTCTCATTATTTATGGTCTGTCTATCATGTCAAATCCCGAAACACACACAAAAGAGATCACACACACCTCATTAATAACACATCGTTTATCACTTATTATTATCTTCATATGCTCTTCTTCTCTCGTTTTTTTCTTGTCACAATCACACATTTCTTCATTGTTGTCCGAGAGAAATTTTCATTCATCGTTTGTTACTTTTTTTCGTTCAAAATAAATAAAAATAAAGAACGAAAAAAGGTTTTGCTGTCACAAACATCGACCGACACAAAAACAAATCATCATTAACACACGAGACAAAATATCAGGTGTGCTTACCTCCCATTCATTTTATTCTCTTTTTTTTAAAAAAAAAAAAAACTAAAGTGATGGTTAAGCAAAGTGTTTTTGATTCAGATAATTATGATTAGGAAAAGGTGTGAGCGTTTAAGAGTTATTTTACGCAGTGAATTACGATTTTGTGTTGAATTTTCGAGATGCTTTGCTAATCAAAGCTTTTAAAAAGGTCGGAAATATTTCCTCCTTGATTGACATTAAAATCAATCATGTCACAATTTAGCTTAAATAACATTAATCGAACCTTTTCCGATGCTTCAAGTTGAAAAATATCGAAATGTACTCGACTTGAATTTACTCGTGTCTCTCGCTCTCTATTCCTCTTGAGGGATGGAAATTGATGATATTTTGATTATTTTGTGGCAAAACAACATTTAACAAAAAATATCGTATTGATTAGTTGTCGAGAGGAAAAAAAATCAATAAAAGCGCATTTAAGTTTTTTTTTTCATTTTTAATTTTTTTCTAACCACGTGTTTTTTTAATAAAAAAAATAATTTAATTTATTTAAAAATTAAAATTTAAAAAAAAATTTTTTTATTTATTTTAAAATATTTTAAAATATTAAAAAAATTATTTTTTTAAAATAATTAAAAATTTAATTAAAATTATATTTTATGTAAGCACATGAATTTAAATTTTAATTAAATTAAAAAATTAATAAATAAAAATTGACCACGTGGTTAAAAAAAAATAATTTATTTAAATAAATTTAATATATTGCAAATACCTAAAAATAATAAACATTTTTAATTTTTTTTTTTAATTTAAACTTTTAATTAATTATAATTAAATTTAAAATAAATAAATAATTAATTGATTAATTAAATTTAATTAAAAAAATTATTTTTATTTTATTTATATAATTTAATTCTATTTTTTAATATTTAAAAAATAATAATAAAAATTTAAAAAATGTTAAAAATGAAAAAAAATTTATTTAAGTAAAAATTTATGAAAAATAAAAAAAAAATATTTTTTTTAACCACGTGACTTTTTATTATTTAAAAAAAATATTATTTATTTTCTTTTTCAAAAAAACTCTTAAAAGCGCATTTTTTTTCTTTTATATAAAAATAAAATGCACAAAAATACGTCAATATATTTATATATTTACCTCTTCCCCAAATCAATAGATTCGCCGTAAACAACCGAATTTTGTTACCTGCGCTGCACGTGTTTGTCGAAATCTCACAGGGGACTCAATCAAGCTTGCACCGAAAAAAAAACTTTTTCTGATTGGAATGAGAACTAACCGTTCTCGTATTCGGAAATATGATAATAAAAGGATATCTTTTCAAATTTATATGTAAATTTTTTTGTCCGGACAATGTTTTACATTTTTTGTGTGCTACTTTTTTTTCGTTTACAACAAATTGCTTGTAACTTCCATAAATCTCCATATTTTTTTACTGCAAAAAAAAAAATGAATTTCAAGACGCGCCAATTCCTCAGAGAACCATAATTTAATTGTTTTGCTCGAATTATTGCGCTAGACAGACATTCGACGCACGTAGTTTATCATAAATTCATTCGTGGAGTGAGTTTGTCTGACTATTTGGCGAGAAAATTATATGTTTTGGCGCACACACAACTCCCCTTTCAATCCAAAAATGGATTGTAGCTAAACGTTCGTCAAACTTTTTTTTTTATTTTTTTGCTGAACGTGAATTTCTGAATTAATGTTTTTATAATAATAATAAACAAAATAATCATAAATCAAAGAAAAATTAGATAAAAAAAAGTTTTTCGTAGTCAATAAAATCAACAATGAGCGCCTTTTCAGATGAAATTCTCGCTTTTTAAACCGCACGTTTAAATAAAAAGAACGCTATCGATCGAAAAGCAATTTTAAAATCATGATGATGATGATAAATGGATAAAATCTATAATTTATTGTTGGTGCTAAACGATGGTGTTGCGAGTAACGAAAGAGAGGCGAGTTAGCAAAAGTGGCAGTTATTTACTACGAACGCTCATATGAGAGATACGAATGAATGAACAAATACGAAACAAAACAAAAAAGCGAACGTTTTGTATTTATTCACACAAGAAAACTAAAAGCATTCGTCGTAATAATAATAAATAAAAATAACAATGATGAAAAATTGATTAACTTTTTTTTTTATTTATCTATAATTTTATTATTATTTGTAAATTAAAGACGCGATGATTAATGGCGCGGCAAGGAAAAGGAGAAAGATTCTATTTATTAATTATTAACGGATTAATTTGAATTATTTAGAATCGATCTGTGGGAAAGATTTTTTTCTATATATTAAATTAAAATTAAATAAAAATAAATAAATGAATGAATGAATGAAAATTGCAACTTTTGTTAACATTGACATTCAATTATAAAAGTTTTTATTTGAGTAAGGTGTCAAATTTAACACGCACAGTTCGAAACTTTACATGTTTGGTTTATTTTTAGAGAACAGTGTGTTCAATATTTTTTTTCTAAATATTTTTAAAAATATTAATAAGAGTTTTTAAAAAATTTTAAATTATTTTTTTTTAATTTTCAACCAGTTATAATTTTTTTATTTTTTTTTTAAACTTGAAATAACATAAAAAATTATTTAAAATTTAATTTTTTTCAAACACTATTTTTATTGAAAAATAAATATATTTTTGATTTTTTAAATATATTTTTAACTAAAATATTAACAAATATGAAAAAAATGTAAAAATAATATTTTTAAAATTAATACAAAAAATGAAAAAAAATTAATGAGGTTATTAAAAAGAATTTAATAAATTTTGAATTTTCTTATTTTCATCAAACAATATTTTTATTTTTAAGAAAAAAATAATTTTGATTTTTTTAATACCTAATAATAAAAAAATAGTGTAATAAAATAAATAAAATATAAAAAAATTAAATTAAATAAAAAAATAAATTAAATAAAAAAATTTAATTAAATAAAAAAGTAAATTATATAAAAAATTAAAAATAAAAAAAAAATAAGTCAATAAAAAATTAAAACTATTAAAAACTTTATTTTTATCAAAAATTGTTTTTATTTCAAAAAATTATTAAGAAAAATAATTTTATTTTTATCAAAAATTATTTTTATTTAAAAAAAATAATTTTAATTTTTTGAAAAAAAAAATATATATAAAAAATTTTTAAAATTAAAATTAAATAATTAAAAAAATATTTTTTTAAAAATAAAAATTTTTTAAATATAAAAAAATGTTAAAATTGAAAATTACTTTAAAAATTAAAAAAAAATAATTGAACACACAGTAAATAAAATACCTCTCTAAAAATAAAAATAATAATTATAGCGCACAAAATGTTATTCTTATTTTTACCAACCCTTCGCTCATTCACAAATTTCCTGCAGTGACGAATATTTCACTGCCAGATTATAATTTTGAACTTTTTCGAAATATAATATACGCAAATGTGTACATTAAAATACATGAACAAATAATATTAGGCGCAATATTTTATTCTAAACATGTAATTTATTATATTAAATTCATCATAAAATTTTTATTTTATTTTTAATGTTATTTTTTTTTGTTGATGCATTAAATGTTCAAATGACTTGTCATTGCATTTCCTTCCTCTTTCTCTCACTCAACAACTAACAACTAAATAATTGCACCCTACTATTTTTTTTTATTTTATTTTTTTTTTTTTTCTATGAACTCGTGTATTTAAGTTCAAACAGTGAAATAAAGTTACGCACAGATTTATTTTTATTTGATTTATTTCCTAAAATGAAGTAAAAAACTCTCAGCTGCTTGTTTAATTTGTCATGTAACACGTCACTCACTGACGGATTAACACAACAAACAACAAAAAAGTACAAATATTAATTAAGAAACGTTTTAATTTAAAACTTTTTTCGCATCTACGAAGTGAATACCGAAGAAAGAGGAGGAAGAAATTGACAGACACGCGTTCGAAGCAGAATTTTTCTTCAATAAAATGAAGTAATATGCAATAATTTTATGCAAGCACGTGCGAGACAGAACCGGATGATATTGAAAAAAAAATTAAAACATGCACTTTTAATCTCACAAAGTACTCGACGAGAAACCTTACGAGCGAAAAAAAAAATTTTTTTTTTTTAGATAGAATTTCATGTCATCAGGGACGACGTAAAATTGCGTGAACCGAACAAAACACAAAATCTCCTCTTCCGTTACTGCATATATTTTACATTGCAGACAAAAGACAGGAAAGGCGAATGGTAATAATAACAATAAAAATGATTTTGTAAGTACAAAATGCCACGGCAAAATTATTGAAGTTCACAACTGTTACGACACTCGTCTACGCAAGAACGGAGATAAATAGATGAGGGGACGACTGCATGAAATGCACCAAAATTGGATAAATATATGGTGTTATTGACCCTGATTGTCCGACGACAACACGTACTTTTTTTCAATATCATCATGCGAAAAGGGCGCTTCGTTCGATTTTTTTGCGAAATATTCCAATGGGAGACGAAACCAGACTATTAAGAGGATTATTTGGGATATAAAATCAATATCATAAAATTTTATCAAAAAAAAAAAAAAAAAAATTAAAGCGAGATAATGCGCATTTTATTCGAGGGACTTATAGATTTTATTGTTTCTCTTCGAGGGAATTAATTTAATTCTCTCTCATTCCAGACTTCAAAAAATTTCAAGAGTAAAAAAAAATTAAATTTCAATCAATTTTTTTAACGTGCTTCAACTCGGTCAGTGTCATAATATTATATTTTTAGTATTCCATCATGATTAGAATTAAAAACGAATTTAACATGATTAGAGGTTATTACCGAATATTTCTTTAGAAAAGAATTGAAAAAAAAAATCTTACAGGCGTTTAATTTGTTTTCATTCAAGGCATCTCGTTGCTTTGGGCTGACATAAAGTACTTTTTGATTGCCGTGTAAAATGATTCACGCGCTTTAATTTTTTCTACTTTTCTTTAAAAACCCAGAGAGAAACAGATCATCATCCCACATGAGCTCCAAAAAATAATCTAGATTGAAAAGCGCGCGACATTCACTGTGGGATATTATAAATTAATTAACACATCATCAACATTTTTTCTTCTCTAATCTTTATTATTACTTTTTCGTCACTCAATTCACTCATGTGTCGCCATACTCGAGTTTTGTGAGGTTTTTGTTTGAATGAATGAGAAACAAAACAAAAGAATAGAAAAAAATTGTTATAATTTTCACAGTTAAGTGATTATAACAGCTTATGAGCTTTTAAAAGGCGTCAACAAATGGTCGAGTCGGTTCATTCATAACGTTAATTTTTGTGAAGAAAGAGAAAAAAGTTTCATAATGACTCTTTTAATACTTCTTAAAAGTAGTTTAAATGAGTTCGACTTTGAAAAGTAATACTTTCTAATCAAGGTCGAAATATGTTTTTAGGTTATATTGATTTTTGGCGGGAAATTGTTAAAAAACGATCTTAAGATCAAAACTTGTTAGAGATCGTTCTGATATATTAAATAAATTAAGAAATACAATTACACAGTATAAAAAATAAGTTTAAGCATTGTTTACTTTATAAACGTTTTGGCGGGAAAATAAAAGTAAGCGATCTATAGTTTTAAGATCAGATCTCTTTTGAGATCTCTTAATTTGTGTTCGTTCAATTATTTGATATAAAACATTTTTTGAAAGATTAATGAAATATATTATTTTATTTTTATAAAGAGATCAACTCAGATCTTTTTAGATCTTGATCTGATCTGATCTTTCATTGTGATCAGCTGATCTTATAAAAAAATTTGTTAGGCTTTTATTAATAGCAAGAATAAATCTTTTAATATTATCCAATTTTAAAGTATTTTTTGTATACATTGAATATTTTTTAAAAATTCAAATTTTGGCGCGAAAAAAAATTTATTTTAAAAATATATAATTTTGGCGCCAAAATTTTTCTCATACAAAAATAACTTTTTTTATACAACTGACTTTTCTAATTCCTAAAACAATCAATCATAACACATAGCTTGACATTCCGTCTCCGACGTGCTTAAATTAGACCCATTACAAACAGCTTCTCTTCGAATTTACATTTCAGCAACAACCAGCAAAAAATAGGAAATGACCAAACACAAAAAAAAACTCGATGTGAAAAAAAACACTTGTGGTTTTAGAATTTTTTGTTTTCGAAAAACAATAACATTACCATCATCATCATTATTTTTATTGTTATTGGGTCAACAACGGCGGCAACAAGCAACACACAACTTCTTCTTCTTCTTCAATTATTCATATCTCGAATGTGTCAAACAGCGACAACAACTTTTTTTTTGCATATTTGAATATGTTTAGCTGGAGAGAATGTTTCGACCGAAAACTTTACATAAATAGATGATAGATGTCAATTGTGGCTTATAAGCCTCATAAAATTAACATGTTAATTCATTCAGTGTGTCGACGCGTATTTTTGTCGTACGGAATTTATTTTTTTTTATTTTGAATTTTATGCGGTTTTAGCTTCTGACCTGAAACTCATAACTTTGTTGTGAACAAGAAAGCAACTTTGTAAACTCAATTTGAATTTCAGATAAGGTTGGAATTTTTTTTTTTTTTTTTTTTTTTCTTCATACAAGAAATCTGGTTGCACGTCTCATTGCGGGCTCCAATACCGGATTCTAATTATTTATATTAATTTTTTGTAAATATATTGATCGTCGGGATCTTGCATGCAGCGAAAGTCATGCTGTGATTTTTTTGTTTAAAAAAAAACTTTTAAGCGACGTGCTTTAATTAATTACGTGATACTTGATACTTTTTCTCGTCCAACGATCGACAAAACTGTCAAAACATGAAATGTTACGTGTGACATGCGTCTCTTGCTCATGAATTTGTCAATTTAATTATTACATCCATAAATTGTCTGCTAAATGAAAGTCAAGTTTTCGGGTGTCACATGCTCGTATAGCTCGTTAAAAAAAAGTTTTAAATTAGGAAGAGTTGAAGAAGACCTTTTTTAATTAAGGAGGTTTCCTTTTTCGTTCGTCTCGAGAATGTTGCCGACAACGCAATAATAATTAAGGTTGTCTAAGAGATCCTTTGATAATAAATTTTAACGTTTCTATAACGTTTTTCTCTCGAGAAGCAAAGAAATGAAATAAAAAGGTAATTACTTGAATGAAATTTTCATTAATGTTAAAGGAGAGTCCGGTGTGTGTCGTTATCGTCGAGAGTTTTTATCAAGAAATTATTATTTATTTATTTATTTGAGAAATTTATTTTTAAGTTTTTGACATAGAAGTAGTAAGTTCTTCGCATGTTTGTGAAGAAAATTATTTAAAAGCTGCAAAAATCGTATATGAAGTGCAAGACAAAAACAGATGCACTTAAAAGTTTTTTTATGTTTTCTTTTAAAAAATTATTTCTTTTTATTCTGCGGATATTTTAGGTTTCGCAAATAAAAATATGTTTACAAAAAAATCTGAAAATTTTTAATTTCAAAAAAATATTAATTTAAAAAAAAAATTCTCGTTTTATGAGTTTTTTCGTTTATTATTAATTGATTAAAAATATTTTTTTTTTAAAAAATAATTATCTCAAAATTTTAATTATATTTTATTTAAAAATGCTTTTTTGATCAAAAAATGTGAACTTTTAATTTTTTTAAATTTTATTATATTTAAAAAAAAATAATTTTATAGAAATATTAATTTAATAAAATAAATTAAATAATTTATAAATTTAATAAATATTGAATTTAAAAAAAAAATTAAATTAATTTGAAAAATTAAATGAAATTAAAAATTATTTAAATTAATAAAATTTGAATTCAAAAAAATAAATAAAAAAAATTAATTTAAAAAAATTAAAATTAAATTTGAAAAATAAAATTAAATTAAAAATTATTTGAATTAAAATGAATTTAAAATTTTAAAAATAAAATTAAATTAAATTTGAAAAATAAAATAAAATAAAAATTAATTTACTAATAAATATTAAATTTGAAAACAAAATTAAATTTATAAAAATTAAATAAATTTAAAATAAAAATTAAAAATAAAATTAATTAAAATTAAATTTAACATAAATTTTTATTCAGTATGCGAAAAATAAATTTCTCACAAAATTGCACAAAAAAATTCTTTATGATTTCTTTTTAAAAAATAATTTGCACTTACTTCGAATGCAATGCAGTTTATTCATTGAGACAAAAATTTCAAACGAACAAAAAATTCCTTTCACAAACGTTCCTGTTATTCATTGCAGTGACAAACCTCACACTTTGTCACCAATAAACCATGTAATCGTAAAATTTTCTCTGGAAACCGTTAACAGCATTTTTTTCTGCTACTGAGTTCGTGCACTCTACTTGTCCAACGTTAATTGATATAATGTACACATAAACTTTTTTGCGCCAATCTAAAAACGAAGCAAGTTTAAAAGAGCAAAAAAAAAAGTTACGCGCGATGTGTGGTATCGCAAGCAGTTTAGCAACAAACAAAAACAGCACAGAGAGGAGCACTCAGAACGAAAGAATAACAATAATTATGCTAAATGGGTGTTGCGTGGTGCGTGAAATTAGTGTTTTGTTTGTGCACTTTTTTTTTTGTTGTATTTTTGTGTCTTCTCTGTTTTTCTTTTTCGTCTCTCTCGCTCGTCGTCGTCGTGAAAACAAACAGCACTGCGCCTACATTGTTTACTTTTTAGCGATTTATGTTGAGCTGAGCATTCTTCTTTTGTTTTCTTGGCACGCCAACGAACGACGATTCCTGCGAAGGCTTTTGGCAAATTATTTTATGTCTCTCGCTCGGTTTATCTGTTTGTTATTAGTACTAAAAGCACTTTTTTTTTGCCTCTTTTGGAGTTGTTCCATAAATTCAATTTAAAAAGTTTTTCGATGCGCTACTGTTGAGATATTTTGTGTGCCAAAGGGTGCGGCGGACATTTTATGTCTTTGACTTCACGAGATTTCGGTAATTTAAAGATAAACTAAAAGTAGTTTTTAGGGTCATTAAAAACTTTACGATTTCAAGGGTTATCAAAGAAACAAATTCCTTCAAAAAAGATAACGTCATATTCTGGAAATTTTCAAGAAACATCTGTGTGCCATATTTTTTTTTTTTTAAATATTCATCTCTTCTTGTACAAAAGTCATAAAATTGCATTCATTGGTTAAACTTATGTACGAGAGAATTTTGAATGGACCTTTTCAAGAAGAAGAAGAAGAAGACAACTTTTCATCTTAAACTTCTTCTTCTTCTTCTTCTGAGAAAACAATAGAAATGCAGAAATACAGAACGCATGTGTTAAATTAAATTTAATTTTTAATGCGACCTTTTGTTGTGAATGGCACTTTCTGTTCCCAACTTAAATATAATTATGAACAAAAACAAAAGAGACTTTATTCCTTTTTATTTTTTGTATTTTTTTACAAAAAGTTTTTGGATCCAGAAATAAAGGAGAAGAAAAATTTTGCATAAAAAAAATAAAATATTTACATAATTTTTTTTAAAAGGCGCATTTGTCAAAAACAAATTTCTTGATTTTTGGAAGAGATTATCTTAATGGGTAGCAGTAAATAATTTGAAATGTGTTAAGAAATGTCAAAATTAGCGCCAGATATTTTTTTTGTGGGATATTTAAAATAACTTATTTTTAAAAGATTTTTTATGAATATTGGATAAGAAGTTTTTTATTTTTTTGTTCGAATTTTAATTTTTTTTTTAATTTTTAAAATTTTTATTAAAAAAAAATAAAATAAATAAAAGTAAAAATTTCAATGACAAAAAAACTTAAAGAAAAGTATTATTTTTATTTAAGATTAAAATTTACCTAAAAATAATAAAAGTAAATTTTAAGAAAAATTTAAAAAAATAATTATAAATAATTAATAAAAAATTTTATTAATTTTTTTAAATTTTATTTATTAATTTTTAATAATTTAGAAATTAATATTATGCTTATAATTAAGTTAAATTAAATATGAAATTAATTTTAAAAAAATAAATAAAATAAAATTATATGAAATATAAATTTCAATAAAAAAAAACATTTTGATAAAAAAAAAATTTTTTTAATTATTTAATTTTAAAAAAAATTAAATTTAATTTTAAAAAAAATTCCATATTTATTTAAAATATTTATTTAACTAAAATTTAAATTTATTTAAAATAAAAATTTAAAAAAAATTAAAATTAAATAAAGACTTAAAAAAAATTGTATTAAAAATAAAAATCAATAAAAACGTTCAATTTTCATGAATTTTCAGTACATTTTTTGTACAAAATAATCTTAAAATAACTTTTCTACCCTCTCTAAACCGAAAAATTGTACAAAACCCTCTTGAAAATTTGTCACAAACAATAAATATTTGTTCAAATACCAACCAAAAAGTGTCAATTTCACCCATTTTCAGATCAAGAGTCTCTCAAATGATAATTTATGGCACACAAAGTAACTTGAAACTCCCAGAATTTTAAAACGATTCTTCCAGAGAGAAAGTTTTGTTTCTTTCTTTGTTTGTTTCTCTCAAAAGTAATTCAAATTATTATTAATTATAATGTTTTATTTTTTTTTATTTAAAAGAAATTATGACCGCATAAATTGCCTCTCAACTAATTTCTGCTTCAAATCGACTGTTCAACATTTGTTTGGCGTTCGAGAAACGAAACATGAATTAAGTCATAAATTTTACTAATCAGACAAATTTTCAACGCATAATTATCTTGAATAATAATTATTATTATTTTCTCTTCTTGTTTCATAAACTAAACGAACATGTCAGTGATTAGCGCGGTTTTTATTTAAAAAAAAAAATAATAAAAAATTTAGTTTAATTTAGATTTAGATAAATAATGAAAGAAATAATTTTTTTATATTTTTAATTTTTTTTTTCTGGAATGAAATAAAATTTTATTACGTTAATTTGCAATAATTATTTGATGGTTCTTTAATTACTGAACTGCACCGCATTCGTGCTATAAAAATTTTTTATTTAATTTTTATTATTTTTTTTTTGTTCGAAACTCGTTATCGCTGCTGTAAAGAATTTTCCTTTCGCTAAATATCGGATTTCGAGACAAATAAAATATAAATATTTATCTTTGCTTCCTAAACTCGAACTCGTATGCGAGAGAAAGAGAAAGAATTTAAAACTTTCAAATGAGATGCAAAAATAAAACACACATTCAAATGCTAATTTCGTGTTTAAATATAGAAGAATTTGTTTGTTTATGGTTTGACGCACGTTAACACCGCACATTGCTGAGGCACGCACAAATATTTTGTGTGATTTATTAATTGGATTACGTTAATTAGTTGAATTTTTATCACCTATTGGACATTATCTCTTGCCAAAAAAAAAATATTATTTTTTATTTTATTTATTTTATGGGTTTTTTAATTTCTTTTAAAGACATTTTTGATAACGATAAATGTCGTCGCTGAGTGATAATAATGATAATTTACCATTTTATATGCGCTATTAAAATTCAGTCGGACTCAACTTTTAACTTTTACCTGCGTGCCAAGCTAAAAAACTTCGTTATGAAACATTTTTTTTTTTTGGTAACAAAAGTAATAATCGAACCTTAGAAGGTTAGTCACGCTCTTCTCTTTATTGTTATAAAATAACTCTTATTGTGGTTTTTCAACTCTCAACTGTTTTTTTGACCGTCTTCAAAACTCGTAATAATAAACTTTTTGACTTGGAGCGATGATGGGCTCGAGTAATAATAAAAAGTTGAAAATTTTTGACATTGATGTAATATAATGGTACCGTGCAAGAAAGTGAATCACATGAACGAAATTTGAAGATAATTACAAGTTTTTTTTTATGATGTTCGATATTTTATTGTGTTAGATTAAGAAAAAAAGTTTACGTGCGACTTTGATTGAGGTTTAATGAGTGAAATGTGTTATGTAATTTTTATTTTGGGTAATTTTAATGTTTTTCTTGGCGCGGTAAAGTGCAATCTGTATTTTGAGTAATTTGAGGTTCAATGAACTGTTGCTAATGATTTTTTGAGTATTTTTAAATTTAATTTTAAAAATTGTTTAAAGAGAATTTTTTAATAAGATCTGATGTTTATGTGATCAATAAAGTTCCATCTTTGACCGTCAGAGGGCGTCAAATTTTAAAAAAATCTGTTAATATCTAATTTTTATAAAAACTAAAAAAATAAAAAAAAATATTTTATAATAAAAATATTTTATAAAATTGTAGCTTTACCTAATTAATTAATTAATTGTTTTATTTTTTTTTAAATTTAAAATTTTCAAAAAAAAAAAAAAAATTTAATTATAAACTTAATATTTTTTTTAAAGATCTTAACATTTCTTAAAAATCTTATTTTTAATCAAATTAAAAATTTAATAAATTTTTAAAAAAATAATTCTTTTATTAATTTTTTAATTTTTTTTAAAAAATTATATTAATTAATTTTTTTTATTACCTTATTATTAAATTAAGCTTTTCTTATAATTTGATTTTTTTTTAATATTTTTTTTTTTTTAGAAAATAATTTTTAATTAATTTTTTTTGCCATCAGAGAGAGCTTCATAAAACTTTAAAGTCAATTTGAGATCTTAATTTTAAAAAAATGTTTCTCATCAATATTTTATAAAATTTGTTAATAATGAGAAGAAAAATTGAAAAATAATTTAATTTTTTTTTAAATTTAAATTTTAAAAAATTCCATCAGATGGCGCATCACAGATCTCATTTTCAAACCAATACAACTCTACCAAAGTTCATAACCTCAAAATTTCCATGAAACACATATAAGGAGTGACACAAAGGAGTGAATTAATTACTTCACAAAACCCATAAAAATCGCAAACGGCACTCCTTTAAGAATTTTTCGTGATTAAGAAATTCTTCGCAATGAATGCTAAAAATATTTGGGAGTGAGAAAATTATCAATAAAGAATTTTATGACTAGATTAACGGAAAAAATTGAACATTTTCGTGCCAAAAGTCAATTCCTTATCTATTTTAATGATCTGTTTGGATGTCAATGTACTAATAACTTTTCTTTTTTTCTATTTTCAGATAATTATTATACAACTTTGAATCATCATCAGTGTATCTATCTACTACATTAGAATAAGGAAAAATTAAAAAGTGAATTTTATAGAAAATAAAAAAAAATACAAAAGAGAAAAATTAAATCCCATCAATTTTTGAATCACGTCTCTCAGTATTAATTATGTAAAAAAAATTATGAAAAATAAATGAAAAATTAAATTTAAATATAAGATAAAAAGAAAAAAAAATCTCAATTAAAAAAAGTGTTAAGTGACAAAAAGAAAATGAAGAAGCACGACGCCGCTGTGAGAATGCGGCAGTCGGGTATCTCGCGTTGCAAACACAAAGCACCCATCATAGCCATAGCGTTGTGCGTGCTAATAAACACTTCGACGGCATTGCATAGCAACAACATCCACAATCATCATCATCGCGAGCACAATATACATCTTGCGGAAGACATTTTGTCAAGTAGCGCGCAACAACGCCATCTCACATCTAGACTAAATAGTAATAGTAACAATAATAATAATGAAAATTACGACTCAACGAATAGTGTTTTATCTCTAGTCCTTCCACACGACACATATCCCGGTTATAGTATTAAAAAGTTTAGCAGTAATTACACGGCGCCCGCCATTTTGGAAGGATTCCCGTCAGAGGGCGCTGCAGTAACTGCACATGCAGCGACATTCCGCATGATGGACGGCGAATTCGCAAAGTACTTTACCGTGTTAGAAGATGGCACAGTAATGACAACTTCTGATCTGTCGCCGCTCGTTAATCGTCCCGTGCATTTGACAATTTTGGAAGAAACCCCTCTGTACTCGCAAAAACATCAATTGCAACTTTTCGTCATGGACAAGAAGGATATGTTACGTTTTCCCGGAGCAACGCTCGAAACTCTCGGCGAAGTTCAGGAAAATGCAAAGAAAGGAACTCGCATTCACGGAGCTCCTCTTTTGCAGGCAAATAGCGTAAGCGGCGTCAAACCTATTGACTATACGATCACAAGCGGCAACGAAAATGGCGACTTTGCTTTGGAAAATAGCAAAACGGGCGAGATAAAGACAAATATCACAGTCTATGACGTAAAGAAAACCGGAGTATGGCTCGTTACAAATCGCCCTCTTGATCGCGAACTCAAAAAGGAACATCTCGTAGTTATTCATGCCACAGACGAAGAAGGCATTAACATCGCAGAAGCTCGCATTACGGTAAAAGTTCTCGATGAAAACGATAATCGCCCGCTTTTCACGCAAGCCGATTATCGTTTTATCGTGCCGGGAGTTCAAACGATCGACAGTAACGGAAATTCGACAGTCACGTGGGAAAGATTCACAAAGATCGGCAAAGTTGAGGCGAAAGATGCAGATGGCGACAAAATCGCTTATAAACTTAAGACGCCCAACAATTATATCGTCATTGTACCTCAAACGGGCGAACTTCTTCTCGCGAGTGAACCAGAAAAAACCGAACTCACGTTAGAAGTTGAAGCTCATGACATTCGAACGCCATCTTTGACAAGTCCCAAACCAGCTGTCATTGCAATTGAATTTGTCGCGCCGCAACCTGTCATTGTGCAACACATGTCGCACGAGATGTCGCATCAACATTCGCATCGGCGTGACAAACGTCGCGTAACGCGAGCTGTTCGCCCAACAAAACGCGTTGACTTTACCGAAGCGGATGGCGACACGGAAGGTCGCGTTGTTTTCAACTTGGAAAAGGAAACTGATCGGGAAACGTTCAAAATTCGCGATGAAAATCCATGGGTTACGGTTGAAACGAACGGAGCTGTTCGTGTTAAGAAAAAGTGGGATTTTGAAGAATTAGGAGCAGAAAAAACCATCGACTTTTGGGTTATAATTACCAATCAAGGAGGACATGGCGGTAAGTAGAAAAATAATGTTTTTGTATTGAAAGCTTATTAAAACGTGCATCAGACCCGAAATTATCACAAGTTTGCAGCTCAGTAAGGCACGACTGCATGTCGAAGGGGAAATCTAGCGGAAGTAATTTTACAAACATGACATATTATGACAATTAGAGGCACTTGTGCATAAAATATGGAACTAATTACCGCGCAAACCTTTTTCGGGACAGATATTACATTTTTTAACGCTTCCCTTCATTCATGTTAAATGAAAAAATTTCATTGGAAGTTGTTGTCGAAAGATAAAATCGTATTTCAATTAAACTGAAGAGAAAAATTTAAAATGTGCATTAGGTTAAAAATTATTTAAGGAAAAATTCTACATTGTGCATTGGGTCAAAAATTCTAATTTTTAATTCTAAAATATGCATTGGGATAAAAATCAAATGAAAAGAAATCTTAAATTGTGCATAAGGGCAAAAATTTAAGATATAACCCAATGCACATTTTCAATTATCTGTTAAAAGTCAATAAATTTTTGTTTTGTAAAAAAATTATGTAGGTATTGAGCAAATATTTCAAAATATGCATTGGGTTATATCTTAAATTTTTTTCCTCATGCACAATTTATTTTTTTCCTTATTTGATTTTTATCCCAATGCACATTTTTGAATTTAAATTTAGAATTTTTGACCCGATACATTTTCTGAATGTTTTTTCTAATATTTTTGCCCCAGTTAACATTTTAAATTTTCATCCCAATGCAAATTTTAAAGTAATTTAATTTAAAATGACTTTAAAAAAATTCTCATGAGGATAAAAATTGAAATTTTATTCGATTTTATCAGTTTGTGTGGTATTTCAGTTCATTTTTTTTTTAATAAAATTGATTAAATTACAAAATTTTATAGTTTCGTGTCAATTTGATTAATCAAGGTGATATTTTCTGCGCATTTCAACGTACAATCTCTCGTTCGCCACATAAATCATTCGCAAATTGAATCGCATTCAGACCATTTTTTGTGGCATAAAACGTTGTTAACGTTTATCTTACATTCGCTTTTAACAAGTTTATTTACAATTTTTTTTTATTTTTCGTAAAATGCATTAAAATATGCACTGCACTTATTTGTTGCTCTGCAAATCAACTTGATACTTTTTGCTCGGCTCGTTATCGTATTTGTTTTCCGTTTTTATTATGTAAATTAAATAAGTTGTCACACATGACAAGACAAAGTTTCGTTAAATTGAAATATTTAAAGTGCAAAGGTAGAAAAATTCGCTCGCTGAACGGATCGAATGACGTGCGAGTAGTAACAAACAAACAAGATAAGGAGAACGAAAATATCGCGATGTCATGAAATCTAATACGATTGAAGAGATATTTGTTTTTTTTTTTTGAATTGGAATAAAAAACACGCCTTGTCGCTCAAAAGTCAGAAAAAAAGAGATTGTGCCTTAATGTACTTATTTTTTACCTACAGCTGTACAGGAAATTCCTGATTCTTATCAGAAAGCTTGGGGATTTTTTTATCAAAGTTTATTGCTTTGGAAAGGTATCCTTTCAAGACTTTTTTTTCATCTAAAGTTACATTTTTTGAGCAAAAATCGATAAAAGCGATAAATAAGCGTTTTTATTATAAGACTTGATAAAATATTTAAACTAAAGTTCTTTATTAACTTCAGTAAAATGTTGAAAAAAAAATTCTAAAATTTAATAATATTTAATTTAAAAATATTCGCAAATATTATCAAAAAAAATCATAAATTTTAATTTAAAATGCTTATTTAAATTAAATTAATTAAATCAAAATTAAAAATTAATAATTTTTTTAAATTTGATTTGAAAAAATTTTTTTTTAAGTTCTTCGATAAAAAACTGAAAATATTTCTTTAATAAAATAAATTATAAATATTTAAATAAAATAAAATTTTTTTTTTTTTGAAAACAAAATTAATAATCATGACCAAATAAAATTTTTAAGAAAAATTAATAAAAAAAAAATTAATGATAAAAATTTAATAATTTAAAATAAAAATAAATAAATATTTTCCTTAATAAAAAAAATAAAAATTTGCCTAAAAAAATCAAACTTTTATTTTAAAATAATTTTCAGAATCAAATTTAAATAAATTTAATTTTTTAATATATTAAATAAATATTTTTTTAATTATTATTTTTTATATTTATTTTTTAAAAATTAAAAATTTTTTATTTTTTTTTAAATTTAATATATTTTTTTAAAAATATTATTTTTTTACAAAAATAGACAAAAAAAAAAATATTGATAAAAATTGAATGAAAGTTGATGCCATTAAAAGTAATTTTTTCTAAAAATTTCTGATTCAAAGCAAAAACTAAAGTAAATTTATTAAGTTCTTGCAATATAATAGAACAAAAAGTCCCTTTAGCAAACTTTGTTATTTTTATGAAATAAATATTGACAGTGAATCATCGTCTGGAACTTTCTCACTCCTTCCCTAATTTTCTTGATGATGATGATAAATAATGACTTTCACATTTTTCCTTTTTAGTTTTCGCAAATGCCACGAATCTTTTCGTGTTTTATCAGTACTCCATCCCCTTGTTAGAAAATATGTTCTTTTTTTTGTCTAACAAAGTACTTCAATATTCTGCAAAAGTTTAGATGGATAGACGATAGAAAAAAAAATAACAACAAGGATTAAAAAAAAATTGGGGGAAGTCAAATTTCATCTCTTCTTATCTCATTTTATTCGCATTGAATTTTATTGGTCTCGTCAATATCGAACTGCTTTAATGACTGAAAATGACTTTATTGTCAATTTATCGTCAAATTAAAACATTTTTTCTTTAACTCATTTTATCTTTAAGAAAAATGAAGGAAACTCCTTCTCAAGTCGATTAAATAATTTTTTACGCCTTTTTTGCGAATGCAAGATAAGAAAAAGAAGACGAATGACGATGATGAATATGAAGCCCGTGGCAAATAATTTTAAATTTATCATACTTAATGCATGTTATTTTAAGAGGAAAATTCCCTTTAAAAAAAAATGGCTTTTCTCAATTTCCTCTTGAGATGTCTGGTAGACACAAAAATTCAATATTTGCACGAATTTTATAAAAATAGGGAACTATTAACGTGTTTCCATGGCGATTTCACGGAAAATTCATCCTGCAATTTTTTTCCTGTTTTTGCATGAAAAGAAAGAAGATGAGAAAAATAACGAAAGAAATCCAGGGAAAAAATTAAATATTGATGATATGAAGATAGAACATGTTTGAGTGTATTGTTCCCCTCTGAAAGCTCGAATGATGCGTGGTCCATTAAGGAAACATCTCATGTGCCCATTTTTATTGTTGTTATTATAACTTTTATGATGTTCGGTTTTATTCAGGCTTAGAAAATACGAGAAAAATACAAAAGAAAAGTTTTTTTTTCGATATAAATCATTCACGAGACGAAAGTTTTGTAAGAAAAATTTTATGAAAAATGAACTTTTGTTCGATTTTTGGTTCAGAAAAAAATTTATTGATCATAAAATGTAATTTTCATCAAAAAAAAAATTAAATTCATTAAATTAAAATTAATTCAAAAAAAAAAAAAAATAAATAAATTTAACTTAATTTCGATTTAAATTTATTTTTTTTTAATTTTTAAATTAAATTAAATATAAAATTAATTTCTTTTTATTTTTAAATTAATTAAAATATCAACAAAAATTATCAATAAATCTCCGTTTCATCACTTTTCTTCCTCATATCTCTCAAAAACTCGAAAAACATTCAAAAACAAAAGAACATAAGAGATGCCAGGTGCTCAATGGTACTCGATTCGATAATATTTAAATTTAACGAAAAAAAAAATGCCGCTTATAATAAAAGCAGACGTTCATAAAATATCACAAACACACAAAAAAAGCGCCGACATGAAAGACAAAAGGAATGCGAAGTAAATTGCTAATATAAATAATACAAAAAGGAAAAAAAAAGAAAGATGTACTACTGCGCAGGTCATGACACTTATCATTGTGTTTGTGAGTGTTTTTGTGTGAAATTTTCGTGTTTTCTTCGCGATACGATCGCAGCGAACCCGAAAGGGCGCGTACGTGACACTCGCTCGGATATTTTTGTAGTAAATTCCCCTTCGAATCGCGTAGTAGACAATTTTTGTGCAATATGAATTGTTATTATTTGACAATTTTGTTCTCATACCTATCAAAAATTATGATTTTTTGCCTTTTATAAATGGACTTTACTTGGAATTTGAGAAAAAATAAAAGAAATGAAAAATAATGATGAAGAAAGGTTCGAAATAAAAATATAATTTGATTATTATTGACTGTTGTAATGATGTTATAACGACTTGAGTAGGAATGGGTAAATTTTTTTTTATGAAAATTATGATATTTTGCTTAATTTTTTTCTTTGAAAGGAATAAAAGTATAATTTTTAAACGCAAAATTAAATTTGAACTTTTTTTTGTGTTTAACTAACATAAAAATAATTTTTTTTTTTAAATTGGTAAATTAAAAAAATTAAAAATAATTTTTAAAATTTTAATTAATGCATTAAAAATAGTTCAATAATTTTTTTAAAAAATAATTAATTATTAAACAATAATTTTTGAATATTTAGTAAATTTTTTTTTTCAATATATAAATTTTATAGAGAAATTAATATTAATATTTTTAAATTTTTTTTTATTTATAAAATTATTTTTTTTAATTAAAAAATAAAATTATTTTAATAACTTTTTAATTTTTATTTTAAAACTATTTTCTTTATTAAATTAAAAAAAAAAAATAAAAAAAAAATAATTTTAAATTTTTATCAAAAATATTTTTATTTATTAAAATATTCAACTTGAAACAATAAAAATAAAATTGGAATTTTTAAAAATTTGATAAGATAAATTTTTGAAAAATTATTAATATTTAACATAACAAAAATAATAATTTTAAATTAAAAAAAAATTATATTATTTAAATTAACTTTAATTTTTAAATTTCAAAAATATTAATATTAATTCATTTAAAAATTTTAAACATAAAAAATTTTTAAAAAATTAAATTAAAATTAATTAAAAATTATTTTATTAAACAAATTTCGTTAAAAATTAATTTCTATTAAAATTCAAATATTCCGTTACCTCTACTAAATAAAATTTAATGACTCAAAAAAGCCACTGTAACATCTTTTACCTTAGCTGACCATTCTTTGTCATATACATAACATCACTTTTCCCTTCTGTTCCATCTTCTCGTGTTGATTTTCGTTACGTGCTTACTGCATTTCACGTAATTTATGGGAAATTTTGCAATCGAAGTAAACAAAAAATCCAAAAGAGAAAATAATAACGAAATCGAATACTTAATTCTCATCGAACATAATAATAATAACAATAATCATTGATAATAATATAATTTAGCGTGGCCCAATAATATAATATAATAATAATAATTCAAATTACGCTGTTTACGTTCTTTGTTGCTGTTGTTTTTTTTCTCTTTGGGCATCGAAAGTCCTCTCAAAGAGATAAGAATCTTCAATTCATTTATTTTTTTTTCTTTATTTCGGTAATAATAGTAAAATTATTGCTGAGTAAGCTTCATGATGAAAGATTTTTTTTTTTTGGGATTTTTTCTTAAAGAAATTTTTTGAATTTCTATGATAAGAAAAAATAAATAGAGAAACAGGTTTTGGAATCGTGCGAGTCGAGTGTGCATTATTACATGAATATGCATATATTTGAGAATTTATTGATAGTCATCGTAACGCGCGATGTTTAACAATAATTTCTGAGTTTAACGTCTTTATTAAGATTTTTTTAAAAAAAGTTTGCTTGGTTTGAATTAATTGGAATTTCTTGAAATGTGAGATTTCTGAGAGTCTGTGAGGTCCATTTTTCCTTGATTTCACATTTTAACCACTTCAGTAGATAATGTTCATCCATAAAATCAATCAACTGGACGTATAGAAAGCTAGAAAGATACAAAATGCTCCGAGTTTCGGTTTCAAATATCAAACAAATCACTTACCATTTAAAAAGCCATCAATAAATTCGAGACACACAAGACAAACAAATGATTGAATTGATACAATTAGGTGTGACATTGACCCATGTTTACATATTTTATGCTGTATCTCTCTCCAAAGCGATATCAATTTCACACAAGAAGTGCATTAAATAAAGCCATTCTCGGGTTACAAACAATGAACATCGGACAAATGTCAAAATTATAATTGAATAGTATGCTGGTTCGTCTCGCCAGAAAGTTTATTTTTGTTTTTCAATTCAAACGGGCTGCACCTTCAAAACAAATCGATTCCGATGTCTTTATTGACTTTATGGCGCGATTATTGAAATTTTTTTTTGCCCACATTTTATGTCAAAGTTGATCAATCCCTTAATATTTTGTCGGTTTCAACGTGAAATCGAACCCTTTTCGATGTTTCTGACACGATCCCGCTGTGTGACGACCATGAATTCTTCTTTATCGCTCGACGATTCACGAGTTTGTTGAACAAAACGAACAGATTTAAATTGACATAAGCGCGAGGTATGTGAACAAAACTTCAAACATGATGAACATCAAGAAGAGAAAAAAAAACAAAACGATAAAAAAAAAGTAAGAAACAAAATAAAGTACAAGTGAAAAGGTGAGAAGACAAATGATATTTCATGTAAATTTGATTTATTGTTCGAGATCGGAGGTTCGGATAAGGAACGTTTACTGTCATAAGCGGAGATAATTTTACGTTTGAATTGCGGCGCGAAGGACTGTTGATACTTTGTAAGAAGGCGGCATATGGTTTAAATGCGAATTTAAGTGATATATAGTTTTGGCTTTTGATATATTTTTTACAAAAGGGTCTTAAGCCCTATGGGAACTTTTTTTTAACTTTTAAATTTTTTTTAAAAATTGGTTTGAATCATAAAAAGTTAAATTTTCTTTTAATAAGAAACAAAATTATTTTTTTATAAGATCAAGATTCGTTCAATGACTGTACAGATGGCGCTCTTTACGATCTTTTTAAAGGATCTAAAATTTTAAAGTCTTTTTGGGTATTTAAAATAATTTATCAAGATTAATTTTTTATATCTCAATAAAGATTCGAGATCGAAGTTCCTTCAATAACTGTACAGAGGGCGCTTTTAAAGATCTTATAAAAATTTCTTTATGCTGAATTTTTTTTGTTTCAAATAAAAATATTCAATATAATTTTAAATTTTTTTAACGAAGATCTGAGATCTTAATGACTTTTAAAATTTTCCATCAGAGGGCGCTTTAAATTTTTCTTTGATCTAACAAAGATCACTTTTCCCGCCAAAAATTTATTTTTGTATCTTTTGATGAATTCAAGATCTTCTGACGTAAAAATACTTCTCGAACACAAAATTCCTCAACATTTATCTAAAAATATTCCAAAAAACAAAGACATCGATAAGATAAATTTATTCGACCTTTTCTCATCATTTCCTCTCGAAACATCTTCTAATGTAAATCTTCACGTATCTTGACATTTTTTCTGATAAATGTACGTTCTCCATTTATAAAATTCAGTAAATATTTCATTAAATCTATTATTCATTCGATCATCAGTCAGACTGTGAAAGATTGAAGTCCATTGTCACACATTGTCCCGCTCACTGCTCAATTTAAATCGAAAATCATCAACCAAAACGCGAGCGAGAAACAAAAAATAGAGGAAGTGCATTTATGTTTCGATTTGGATATTTGCTGGATAATTTCGTGACATTTGACATTCGTATCCGGCAACGTACAATTTTCGGCTGATAAACGATTTTTTTTTCAACAGTTGTAATAGTCTGGCAAGGTAATTAATCATTTTTCTCTCTTTCTCTCCTTCTTAACGATTTTTTAAACGCTTTTTGTGAGAACCATACAGCATCGTGACTTGTGACTAGAATTTGCCTCCGAGACTTGTTGCTAAATAAAACAGAAAAATTAACATAATCATTCACGATAAGATTTTTTTTTCTGAAATTTTAGAAATTCCCACAAAAAAAAAGTGCAAACATTTCACGAACAGATCTCCGCCTACACAACAACGCTCGCTGTTTTTCAAGTGCATCAATGTTGTTGGTCGCGTCATGATTATTTTTGCACGTAAGGGATTCACATATCAAACATTTGTCTCTCGCTGCAAGGCAATATTCGGCATGTTCGGTACGTTGCATATGGATGAGAAATGAAAGGAAATAAAATTGTGGTCGAGAACATGATGATGATCGAATTGAGAGATATACAGCAAAGTTCTGTTCATAAAAAAAAGGAATGTCACGACTGACTCAAGTTGCAAATGCGAAATGAACATTATCGATTGTTACATGCCCCTGAAGCTAACGAAAATTGCACGAAAAATTAAATGACGACGTTTTGAAGATGAGTCTTCTTCTTTTTTTTTCCTTCTTCTTTGGGAAACAATAAAATACAACAAAAAAATGCACAATTTAGAAAAAGAATAAAATGAGATAAATGACGGTCAATGTTAATTTACTCGTTTTCTGCTGTAAGTGCATTTATTTAAATTAAATGGTTTTGACACGACCTGATTTTTTTCCTTTGTATGAAATGGAAAATAAGAACATATTTTGCAAAGAAGAAAACTTTTTACAAAATTTGCTTGAAATAAGAAAGTTTTAATTTCTTGATTGTCATTTTAAAAGATTTTTTAACTTAAAGAGAAAAAAAATATTTAAAGAATCATTTTTCAAAGTTTTCAAAAGTTCTTTAAGAATCATAAAACTTGTATGTGATCTTTTAAAGCGCCCTCTGTGAATGAAAGAACGAACTTCAATAAATGATCTCAAAGATCTTTAACAAAATTTTTATATTAATAAATTAATACATATTTTTATATTAAATATTTAAAAGAATTTTTAAAATTTTAATTAAAGAAGAAAAAAAATTAAATTTTAATAAATTTTAATTTTAAATAAATTATTATTTTTTTAATATTTAATTTAAAAACTTAAAATAAAAGCTTTTTTAAAATAATATATTAAATTTTTTTTCCTCTTTATGATTTTTTTTTTACATTTATATTTATAAATTTTATGAAAAAAAATATTCATTTAAAAAAAAAACAAAATATTTTTTAATATATTTTTTAAAAAAAGCTTTTAATTTTTTTAGTTTTTAAATAATTAATTTAGAATTTTTTCTTCTTTATTTAAAATTATTTTCAAAAATGAAAAAATAATTTAGAAAAAAAAAATATTTAATTATTTTTAAAATTTTTAGAATTTAAAATTTTTAAATAAAATAAATTATTTCAAAATAAATTTTTAAGCAAATATCAAAAAATGCTTCTCAAAAATGAAAAATTAATTGAACAATTTTAACCGAAATTTATCTTCCAACCGAAATTTTGTTGACCTTTTTTACATCCCATTACTCCTGTAATCACTAAAAAATTAAAAATAATTGCTCATTTATCTAAATTGCGTCGCCATTAACGCCGTTTCCATGAATATTTTGTCCTATCAGTAATTAAACTCTCTTGCGCCTCGTTCAGCAATTAATGTCAAAAAATCCTGTCACAAATAAATAAATAAAGAGGTGTTAATTTAAAATGTTGTCTCACTTCGTCACCCATATTATTATTATTATTACAATAGTTAGTTTGGTAGCTCCATAAATTTTTTTTTCGTCATATTTTATTCATAAACAAAACTTTTTTCGGGCATTTCGTTGATGGGCAGCAATGCGTACGGTTAACCATAATTGTCGCTCGTCATCATTGAAACCTTTTGTATAAAATTATTATTGAAATCAAGCACGCGACTAAAAACTTAACATTCCATTATCTTGATATTATATTTGGTATCCCAAAAAAAAAAACGGTAGACATTTTTTTTCGTCTCCTAAAAAAAATGGGTAAAAATATAATTAAATAGTGGCATTTAATGACCGAAGTACGAAACATAATTATCATAATGATGTTTGGGTTATTCGGAGGGGAGTGTGAGCGTTCACGTAAAATTTTCTACCTTTTTACCTGTGAAAGGATGTAAAAAAAATAAAAAGGGAGAGCAAGACGAAGAAGACGAAGAAAGGAAAGAAAGGAAGAGGAAACTAAAATAATGATATGATTATTGTTGGAACGTGAGTTGTGCTACATGATGATGAATGAATGTGCTTTAGCTCTCAGAGTAATGAAGAAATATTTGTTTTTTTCGTTCTTATTGGATTTCGTATGTCTTTTCCTCTTTGAGGAATGCAAAGACCAATAATTCACTAAAAAACGAAGGTGAATGAACTCTGTGCAATTTTGCATTGATCATCTTCACTTTTTTTAACTGGATTTTGACCACAGGTCTCTTTTTCAATGACAGAAAAAAGTATTGAATTTTCTGCTTGAGCACACAGAACAGATTTTGTGCTGAAAAAGATCAATTGAGCGTGTCATTGAATGGTTGTCGAGAAAACGACGAGAAATTGTGTCACACGCAAAAACGGAACGAATTTGAAACTTTAATTGAATTTTGTCGTCTTCTTACAGGTTTCGCCATTGGAAATGGGTTAACAAAGGGTTGTTGAACGAGTTTAAGTTTTTTTTTCTTGAAACTAAAATTTCTTTGATGAGTTTTGGATTTAGCTGAGCTTAAGATGAGATTCTAACGTTGCTTGTACTTTTTGATTTTTTATCAACTTTTTTACTCCTTTGCCTTTAAATCTTATTAAAAATTGTGGATTTGATGAGTTTCGATGTCTTCAAGGTTTTTAAAGTTGATTTTTAAAAATTGATTAAAAATCCAGTTTTCCTTAAAATTTGAATCTAAAAAAAATTTTAATTAAATTTGATATAAATTGTAACAAAAACTTACCTTAAATTTAAAATTTTGTCCTTTTCTTATTGCTCCATTATCTTTTTAAGTCTCATTCTATTCCTTAAAGTGTTGAAAAATTTTCCAAATGAACTCTTTTCATGTTCAACATGTTACTCATAACCGTTCAACTCACTCCAAAATTCAAACTTTAATGAAAAATAGTCCATTTGGGAAATAGTCTGTTAGACACTAAAACTATTCAAACAAAAAAAAAAATCGAGAGAGAAATGCGTTGGAGAACATAAAATTTTATTAATCCATTTATTTTTATGTGAGTAGTTCGTTTTTTTTTTTTGGATAAATATTCATCTAGCAGAAAGATAATAAGCAATCTAATTTCAATTCTTCAATCAATTTTGAAATAAAACTTCGTTCCAACCAGACCAGAAGTCACGCACAGCAGTTGATTTAAAAAAAAAACTCAATGCCCCAGCATTGTATTAAGCAATAAATTTTCGAAAAGTATCAAAATGATGAAGTGTTGTCTATCTCATTCTGTACATCTTCACAGTATTTATATCGAGATATTTTGTTCGCAATGGCAAGATATGATTCTCAAAGGGAACATAAATTGACTTCAATGGCAGAGAACATCGGATCAGACCAGACATGAATGAAAAAGAGACATTTTGTTGTTGTTATTATGACTCAACACCGCATAATTCTACAAAAAAAAATAAACAAAAACATGCAAGTATGAACCCAAAAATAGACAAAGTGTGTGTGGTTACCTCCTCCTGTTCACAACTTTAATTGTACAAAAACTCACCTTCGTTACCCTCATGGATTACACTGAAATTAAAGATAAATAGTTTTATCGTGCAGCGTTTCTCTCATATTTTACAATTTTAAACATTTATTTTTATAAGGATAGGACCAGATGGTAGTTCAATGAATATTCATTTAAAGTTATCCTGTTTTTTTTTTGTGAAAAATTCTCATTTCTCAAAGTTTAAAAAATTTTCATAAAATTTTAATTTTTTTCTGTAATAAATAAATTTAAAATTAATTATTGTTAAAATTTTTTTAAAAAAATATTTAATTTACAAACAAATAAATAAGATTTTTTTTAAATTACAATTTTAACAAAAAATTATTTTTTTACTTTAATTTAATTTCTTTTTTGTTAATTATAAAATTTATTCATAATAAATTTGAATTTTTGAAGATATAAATATTTTTAAAAAATTAAATTAATTTTAAAAAAATATATAATTTAATTTTAATTCAAAAAATTAAATAAAATTTTAAAAAAATGTTTAATTAATAAAATAATAAATTTGTTTTAGTTCAAAAATTATTTAAATTCAAAAAAAAATTAATGATTCTACTAAAAAATTAATTAATTAAAAAAAAAAAATATTTGAATTCAGGATTATTTTTTAACATTAATATATTAACAGAAATTTTAAATTTATATTTTTTTTACCAAAATTTTGCCTTTAAATTTTTTAAATTTAATATTTCTGAAAATGTTAAAAATAAAATATTTTTAAATTAAAAATTATTATTAAATATTTTCTTTCTTTCCTTAAATTTAATTTCAGTTGCAAAACATTAATTTTTCACACTGTCTGAATTTCAATCAATATTCATGCATTATTTTCCTCATTTTAACCAACATTCCTAAAAATTAAATTAATGTGAATAATTTTTCATATATATTTATGTTTTCATTTTCGGGACTGATCCGCTGTTCAACTGCCTAACAAGGCGTATCATATGCAAATTACGAAGAATTTCTCTCTATATATGACTCAAAAGGTCATTTGTATAAATTGTGTTCTGTGTGGCATTCTCTTCCAGCTCAGAAGAAAGCAAAGAGCAATCAACGTTTGAAATTAAACATAAACATTTAATGTTTTATTCCATTCAATTGTTGTTTTTTTGTTGTTGTTTGTATTTATTTACGAACGAAGATACAAAACGAAAAGTACAAAAAAATGTACCAAAAAACACATTTATATGAGAGACATGTGTGTTAGGTACGTTCATTGACCGACCTAAGATCTCCAAAGCCAAATAACAAATAAAATTAATGTAATCAGGATGAGCTCTATTCTATCTGAAAAATTTTCTAAATACTCTAAGATGAAATGTGGATACAACGAAAAAAGTTGTATATCCGATGTTTATTGTTCTTCTACTGAACTATGCAATAGGTCTAATGTTTATTCTAAACGATCCATAATGTACCTCGTATGCTGCATATGGTAACCCTAAATTACGGTACATGTACAGCTGCGCTTTTGGTGCGCATTTGTTTGTATATATCATCATTATCTTGATCATTATTATTATAATTTTCATTATTTTTATGATATTACGAACATACGTCGTTTCTATAATCACTTCACCCTTATTAATGAGATAAATATACAAGAAACAAAAAAGTTCCCTCTGATGAATCTACTTTGTTCTTTCAATAGAATAAATAAAGATAAACAAACAATGATACAAAATATTTTTTTATGCACTTGATTAAACTCTTTTAATTAATAATGTTGTAGTTTAATGAAATGTAGTTCGTTGAAGCGGTTCTCAGAAGAAACTTGTCACTTTACTCGTAAATAATTACAATTATTTACTGTTATCTTTGGAAATAATAGTTTGTCATCTTTATTATTGGCGGCGATGCATTTTTTTAATTACTTTTAATTAAAATGAATCATTTTGAAAAGGCATAGATGTTACTCAAAGTTTTTTTTTTTTTGCTTGGTTTGGATTAATAAATAATTTTTTTAAGTTATATAAACTCTTTGCTTCACGTCAAGTAATTCTGTGTCATTTAACATGATCTTCATTAGAAAATGAATCTTAAAGTCTACTTACCTGAAACCCTAAAACGTAAAAAATAAAAGTTATAAAAAAATTTTATCAACTTACTCAATTCCTTACCTTTCATCACGTCGCCGCTCATCGCCCTTTGACCAAACA
Organism: Culicoides brevitarsis; assembly: GCF_036172545.1. NCBI lineage: Eukaryota > Metazoa > Arthropoda > Insecta > Diptera > Ceratopogonidae > Culicoides > Culicoides brevitarsis. The sequence continues at coordinate 4,544,212 of NC_087086.1, read as the reverse complement.
GCTTCTCGCCTTCTTCTCTTTATCTGCTTTTATTGAAATGTTAATTTAATATACAGCGTTACAAAAGACTTGTAATAAAGTAGTGATCATAAAAGTGAGCAATAAATAATTAATAAGACACCGATTTGTGGTTACCTTCGCGCCCATTAAAGCTCATAAACCTTTTAAATTTTCTTTTTTTGTATGAAATTTCACGAGAATGCTACAACTTGCTTATTTATGTTAATTGAATGCATCTAAATAACTATGCAGCGAATGCATTGCGCGGCAGATAATAACAATAATCGTTTCATCTTTCAAAATGATTAAAATGGTGATGATATAAATTTTGTTTATATTTTTTCTTACGAATTTTTATCTTATAAAAAAAACAACAACTGAAAAAATTCACGTGAAGAAGACGGTTGTCTATCACTTTAATGATGTGCTATTTATGTATGCAAAGATAAGCTTTCATTTCATTTTATTTATAATAAAATTGATTGCTTATTTATTCAATAAAATTCAAATTCCATATTGTACGAGAAAACCAGAAGATATTCTTCTTCTATTTTTATCATTATCCGAAATTTTTTTTTAAAGTAGGAATTTTTAGTAGTTTTTACATCGCATCATCATTAAAAGCGAACAACTTGATGATTAATAAATTTCGACTTTATTGGTGTTATGTGTAAGCACAAACGAGGCATCTCTCTTTTTAGTTTTTTGATTGAAGTGTCGAATTTTGAAGAGGAATAAAAACAAAAGGCAAACTCTTACGTCGTGCTTTTAATAGATGTCAAGTATTAACCCATGATGGAGATTATTTGTTATGACTTGTAGTTTTTTTTAATCTCGTAAGGCTTTGTTTGAACTTTGACGCCTTAAACCGTTACGTGTTTGCCCAACACTTGTGTATGAGGAAGAAGAAAAGCGAAGAAGAAACCGATACAAGTGGCCTTAACAGATATTTATTTATATAATTATAATGACAAACCGATGTCAGGTTTAGCATTTTTCATCTAAATCCCATTAAGATAAGAGATGTAAAACATCATCAATAAGTGTTGTCGTCTCGCAGCTAATCTCGCACATAATGGATTTATGCTTCGAAGCAAATAAATTTATGCAACACAAAAAAGAGCTTATCATCGCTCATAATTCTTAGATGATTCTCATGAACTTTGTGAGATGAAAAATGTGACCTTTTAAAAGCATCTGTCGCTTATCACTCCGCCTTTTTTTCGCGAGAATTCGTCGTAGGTCCATTATAGCAAATAGCAAAGACACGATCTAACAACTCATTTTTTACACTGAAGAAGAGAACACTCAATTAACTGTGGGAATTGGAATAAATTTAACACACGAATACCTTTCTCGTTAACATTTTTTTTTTATTTTATTCGTTAAGCTCGTCTTCGCTCATGTTCAACATAATTTTCTCAAAAGATGCACGTTAATAAATTTTAACAGTTTTTTTGAGATACGCCGTAATATATTGTGACAACGACGAGCGAAAAAAACGACAAAATAAATCTAAAACAATAAACAAACAACTGAAATTTCACTTCAGTACATCAATTCTAAATTATAACAACAACATGCCGATGAGAATTTTGTTGCTGCTATACTAAATTTTACTTATTTACAACAATCATGTCCGTCACGCATCGAATGCATTGATTTTAATTGTTTCCCGAATCTAATAAACACTTGTTTTCTTACACTCTACAACGCATTGTGAGTTTGTCTTTTGTTGTTATTTCCTGCGTGGTTGTGGTGTGATCTTGAATTTCAGCATAACTGACCGAAAGATGGAGAGAAGAGAAAAGTAATAAAATTGTACGTGATTGAATTATTTATTGACTGTGTCATTTTTTTGAATCGGGTTATTGTTGTTGTTGTAGTTTTAGAGTTTTACAAAGACTCGACGAAAGACTTAAAATTAAAAATTGTCTGAGCGCATTTTTAAAGTTTTTCGTTTTACGTTAAATGGAGTGGGTTTGATTCTATATAAAGTCAAAACTTATAAACTTCTTCTTATTAAAAAATAATTGAGTTGTAGAAAGAAAACTGAAGAAAAGTAAAAGGATAAGTTTTCCTTTACATTGTTCGGGTTCGGTTAAAGAAATTGTCATAAACAGAAGCTGTACTCGGCTTACTTTGTTTGAATATAAGGAAGAAAAAAACATTCTACTGTTTATGAAGGAAGATTGTCACTTGGTTTGTTATCTCAGTCGAACACTTTTACAATCTTAAGTTGTCGTTGTGGTTCAGTATTTGTTTAAGTTTGAAGGTTTCTTTTGATTTTTGCATTATTTCTGATATAGAGAGCCGGAATTTTATCTTAAGGATATGGATGAGCTTATGATATCTTTCTTGAATGCTCTTAAACTCGTATTGCTGAACTTCTTTCTGAAAATATATTAAAATTTGACATTTAATGTTAAGATATAATTTACTTACCCTTAAATTTTTTATGAACATCGAGCTTCTTTACTTTGTTAAATTATCCCATCATCACAGACAGACTGCATTCTTCCTAATTTCTGCTAAAAATGTCACGCGATGCATTTTAAAGTACTCCTTGTTATATTTAAGAATAATTAGAATACAATTTTATGGCTTTTAATTAAAAAATATCACTTAAAAACCGAGACAATGCGAAGGAAGGAATTAAAAAAAATTTCAAACGACCGTCATAAAGAATGTCTGACGGTATATAAATTAATTTACTAACAGCTTTAAACACTAAATATATATTTTTTGCCCTGTCTTGCGCCATTGTTTTACTTCCCATGCTAAACATGAAAGAAATAGATTACACGAGAAATTAACTTTTGTTCCCCATGAAAAAAAGGAGACCATGAAATCTATTTTGCATTGTCCATTGCCGATGGTATGCAGACAGATAATTAAGCGAATTTATTCATGTTTAATTAATTTTTCTTCATCCATTATTGCTTTTGTTCACAATAAATATCATAATTGCTTCGGATGATGATTGATGCGACTTTAATTCTAGAATGTTTCTCATCCTCTATTTTTTTCTCTAAATAATTCCCTAAAATTAAAACAGCAAACAAATTTAATTAAACTTTTGGCAAAAGAAATTATATTGCCCTTGAGGGACTTCACGTATGCTGCCAGGCAACTTTCATTCCCCTATATAAATTTTTACAACTTTTAATGACTTTCAATTGAAACACGTAGCGAAAAAAATTTCGCAAAAAGAAAATAATTTCTATTAGGATAGAATTTCAAGTGCACTCATATCTGGCATTTGACTCGAACATGTGCGCTATATGAAACATGTTTGTAACAAAAAAAAATGAACTGAAGATGAAAATGAAAGAAGCGCTAAAAATACTTAACATATGTTTTTATTTTTGTTGTTTGACTGTAAATTTCAGACCAAAACTCAAACAAACAAGGTTGAACCATACTGTTGATCATGTATGTTCAAAATGAGTCTGCATAGTTTTAAATTATAGACATGTGTTAAAAATGTGTATTTTTTCTATATCATTGTCGACGTCGCACAGTTTCGAATTCCTTTGAAAAAAAAATTTGTTCGAGGGTACTTTGCATAAATTTCTCCATAAAGCAGATTTTTAACAAGGATATTTTTTTAAATTAAATTTTTTGTGAATTTATCGAAGTTTTTGTACATTGCAGCAAAAAACATAAATCACTTCGCTTCATTTAACGAAACATTTAATTTAATGGCTTGTATCAAAAATGTTTCCAACTTATTCTGTACAACACTTTATAAGAGGAGCTTTGTTAGAACATTATAAATAGTTGTTAAGAGTATTTTTGTACTTTCTGTATTCAAAAAAAAAATAAAAGTAAAATAATGGGCAATTTTCTACTTTTATTTAAACTTTTACTCGTAACGCTTCGAGGATGAAAAATTACTGCACTAATTTCATTCGACACTTGTCTCTTATTTTTGCAATGTTACCCACAGTAAATACATTAGTGCAAAAAAAAAAATATGGCGAATCTGAAAAGTAACACACTTGCACTTAACACACGTCCCGCAGTTCCCGAGAGTTTTATCCAATTATATATCATCACTAACCATAGAGAGAAAGAGAGACATAGGAGCAAAATGCAATGTCATTCTGATCATGCCTTTATTTTTCAAACCACACACGTATTATTCTCGTCAGTTTATATAATAGAAAAATATATATAAATACGAAATACGAGGGAATAAGAACTTTCCAGACGAATGTACAGAACAAAAAAGTATCATCATGTTTTGTGATGTGACGCTGTGGTATGGTACAATATCCTTTTGATTTTGGAACATGATCAGTGGCGTCAAATTTTTTAAAAGGATATTTTTTTGTTGAAATACTTTTCAAAGTTTAAAGTTTTTCTAATAAGTTTTTGACAGTTTTGGCAACCCTGAATATAGAAATAGATTTTCTCTTGAATATAGTAAAAGAAGCTTTTTTTATTATGTAAAAACTATTTACTTTAAAAGCCCGCCAAAATGTCAAAATTGGCGCCAAAATTCAAAAAATCTTTAAAAATAATATTTCATGCAGGGTTGCCAACTTCGATAATTTTAAGTTGATATTTTTCGAATATTTCAATTTTTTTTTGATTTTTAATGGATTTGTATTCAAAATTTAATAAAATTTTAATATAAAAAAGTTTTAAAAGTTAAAAAATAAATTCTTACCATTTTTCGATTTATTCCAAAAAAATAACTCGCTACCACTGACTTTATGTTCTGTTCATCCTGAAATAAAAATAAAGTTAAATTAAATCATTCATACGAGAAACTATCTAAACCAAAGGGAATAAAACTTTTTTTTTGTTCAGACTGTATTATTAGTTTTGTATCAATATTATTATTAATAATAACATTTTTCAATTTTTCTCATTCCTCATCCAAAGTTATGTAATGTAACATAAACATTTGCCTTGCCTTGTCTGATCTTTTCATGTCGCCTTGTCGAGGGATATTTTCATAACTTTTTTTTTCGGATAATCTAAACAATGACATGACTTTACATTTTTTTTTCTTCACATTTTTTGTGTACTTGTCAACAGTAAGAGCGTATCATTATGGAATTCTTTCTTATTAACACTTATTTAAAAAAATAAATATAAACATCTTTCACTATGATGCCATACTTAATGATTTTATTAAAAAAAATTGTATATACAAAAATAATTTATTTAATATTTATACAGGAAGACGAAAAAAAGAATATTTTTGGTTCTCTTTTTCTAAATAAATATTAAATATTATTTTTGTTTCCTTATTAAAGTGTAAAGCAAAGACAATTTATAATATTTTTTCTCCATATTTCTATTAATAGAAGGAAAAAAACATTTAACAATAATAAAAAATAATAATATATAAAATAATAAGAGAGAGAAATGATGATGCTGCACTTGTTTCAACAAACTATTATAATAAATAATAGCAAAAAATAATAAATATAGAACAAACTTGCATCATTTCATTGCCTTGGTTCGCTTCGTTGGCATAACATTGACACAGACATAAATAATAACAATAAAAATAACGAGGAAAAGTTTGTTTTGGTATTATTTAATGTTATTATATCATATTTTTTGTAAGTTTTCTACAAAAAAAAAATATGTATTAAATTTAAAACATTAAATTTTATATTTTTTTTTTAAATTTAGATTAAATTAAATAATTTTAATATTAAAATATATTAAAAAAATTATTTATGAAATTTAAAAAAAATAAATTAATTAATTTTTTTAAATTTTTTTAAAATTTTAATAAATAATTTTTTAAAAATAATAATAAAATTAATTTTTTATTATTTAAAACAAAAAAATTTAAACCTAAATATTTTTATAAAATAATAAATAAAATTAAAAAAAAAAAATAAATAAATAAAAATAACTTCATTAAAAAAATAATATATTAATAATTTTGATTAAAATATTTTTTTTTAAATTTTTTATTTGTTAAATTAAATTTTTTAAAATTTAAAAATAATTTTAATAAAATTTAAAAATAAATAATTTAGTAAAAATATAAATGTGGTAAAAAATTATAAAAAAAAATAATTTTTTTTTTTTTAAAAAAAAAACTTTAAATAAAATTCCTTACCGTAACTCCGCATTTCATCAACATCAACTCGTCACACTAATTGAAATCCTCGCAACATATATAAATTACACTATAAGCCCCTTTGATTGACAACCATGACATGACACACGAGATGAATATAGAAAAAAAGTTGCAATTGCACACATAAAAAGGGCAAACTCACCTTCATTCGTTTCACTTTATTAATGTGCTCGTTCATCATTCATTCAGTCTTTTCATTTATTATCAGCAGAATTTCTGCAAACAATAAAATATGTACAAAAATTTATTTATGCGGATTGTTATTTATTGATGAGCTTTGATTTTTTTTCCTCCGGAACATTTTTTCATTAAATTTTTTTTTTGTATCTTTGCTGAAATAATTCATTGAACTGTAAAAAAAAATAAAAAAAAAGTTGTAAATCAATTGTTGTGAAGCGAGAGGAGTGGGATCAACAAACAAACAGTAGCCGACATATTTAAAAAAAAAATCAATTTAATTTTTTTTTCGTACATTGAATTAAATGAGAGTGTAAAAAATAATTGTTCCATACTTCCATAAATAAATAAATAATAATGAAAATAATGCAAACAAACATCATAACTGTCAGCTTACAATGGAATTTATATTTCTATTTTCGAACTGCTTCGTCTTCGCATCTTGTGCCCGCTCTCGTTAATTTAATTTAACAATATATAAATAAAATATTAACAAGACGCTTGCACATGATGCATGCCGTAACATTATTATCGCGCAGTAATAATCGACGGTCGTCATGTTTGCTTTTATTTTAATTTTTTTTTTTATAATAAAAAAATAAAAAAAATAATAGAGTGAGGAATGGAGTGAAGATGAAAAGAAAAAAAAAGAGAATAAAAGAACGGATTCCTTTTTCTTTCCTAATTCATTTCATTTCATAGGCCATTGTTTTGTCAAGAGAATACAAGAACGGTAGCACAGTTATAATTCAATTGAATTCAATTCAAGAAGTAATAAATAAATAAATATATTTAAACAAAAAACTGTCTGTGAAGCAAAAAATTTTGATTTAAGCGCTTTTTGTTACTTATTGGGAACTAAAATGCCATTTGGAGCAAAAAACGGAAGAAAATGCTTTAAATAAATTTTATAAGTAGAGCGCTTATCGATTGTCGCCTAAAGACATGCTGTTGTTTAATTCATTATTTTATTATTTTTTTATTGAATTTTTTTAAAAGCGCCTTTTTAGAGTTTATAAAAAGTGATAAACAGGCATTTTTTTAAATTTGTTCATTTTTACCCTCGACGGATTTTTTTAAAAATAATTTTTAATCTAAAGGGACTAAATTTAACATTTTTTGTTTTGGGACTTATGAAAAAAAATTAAAAAATAATTTTAAAAAAATCAAAAATTATTTAAAAAAAAATTGTGATAAAAAAATTCGTAAGTTTATATGCTTGGTTTGAATTAATTGGAATAATTTTTAAATTTGATTTAAAAATTTTTGAAATTATTTTATTTGTCATTTCTGAAAAAAATTAAAAAAATTAATAAAAAGGGTTTGAAGCACGTGATAATTTTTTTCAAACAAAAATTACCTTTTTTTTCAATGAACTTCCTCTAAAAAATTCTTTTGTTCTTTTTTTTCGCAGGAGGCCTAAAATACACCGACAATCAACGCGTAATAATTCTCGTGAAGGATGTCAACGACGAACCACCGTACTTCATTAATCGTCCCCTACCGATGCAGGCTGTCGTTCAACTCAATGCCCCGCCGAATACCCCAGTTTTTACTCTGCAAGCTCGCGATCCTGACACCGATCACAATATCCATTACTTTATTGTGCGCGATCGTACCGGAGGTCGTTTCGAAGTTGACGAACGTTCGGGCGTTGTTCGCACGCGAGGTACAGATTTGTTCCAGTTGGATATGGAATACGTGTTGTATGTGAAAGCCGAAGATCAAAATGGCAAAGTTGATGATCGGAGATTCCAAAGTACGCCGGAAGAGCGATTGTCGATTGTAGGAGGAAAACGTGCGCCGCAATTTTATATGCCGAGTTATGAGGCGGAGATTCCTGAAAATCAGAAAAAGGATTCAGAGTAAGTTTTTTTTTGTATTTTTAAGGATGTTTTAATTTTATTTTACAATTTTCGTCAAAAAACTTTCTTCGAAAAATTAATTATTTAAAAAATAAAAGTTAAAAAATTATTTTTCTTATTGATTAATTTTTTTTTATTTAAAAATATTTAATATACAAAAATTTTAATTTTTCAAATAAAAATAAATTTTAATTTTTTTATTAAAAAAAATTTTATACATTTTTAAATTTAATTTATTTGTATTTATTAAATAATTAAAATTTAGTATTTTAATTTTTTTTTATTATTTTTTTGAAATTTTATAAATTTAATTTAATTTTTAAAATTTAAGTAATTTTTTATTTACATATTAAAAATAAATAAATTTAAAAAAATAATTAAATAAAAAAATTAATTATTTAAATAATTAAAAATAAATTTTTAAAATATATTAAAATTTATTTATTTTTTTTTTAAATTTATTTATATTAATTTATATATTTTAAAACTATTATTGAAAAAAATTCTTGTCAAAAATTAATTTTAATAAAAAAAGTTTTCTTATAAAAAATTGTTAAAAAATTAAATTAATTAATCATTTTTAATTGTTTTTAAATATATTTTTTTTAAATTTAAAATAAAATAAAAACAAAATTAATTTTTAAAAATTTACCAAAAAAATACTTACAATTTATTTTTGTCTTTTTCAGCATCATTTCTGTGAAAGCAAAATCCTTCGCTGATCGTGAAATCCGCTACACTCTCAAGGCACAAGGACAAGGCGCAGGAACATTCAACATCGGTCCAACTTCAGGCATCGTCAAACTCGCCAAAGAGCTCGACTTTGAAGATTTACGCCAACCTCACGTTTATTCGTTGGTCGTCACGGCAACTGAAGATTCCGGTGGCTTCTCAACTTCTGTCGAACTCACAATTCGCGTTACTGACGTCAACGACAATGCCCCAAAATTCGAATTGCCCGACTATCAAGCGCACAACGTCGACGAAGACATTCCTCTGGGCACGAGTATTCTCAAGGTCAAAGCCATGGATTCAGATTCCGGTTCAAATGCCGAAATCGAGTATCTTGTGTCAGATGATCATTTTGCCGTTGATTCGAGCGGAATTATCGTAAACAACAAACAATTGGATGCCGACAACAACAACGCTTACTACGAATTTGTCGTCACAGCAAAAGACAAAGGCGAACCTTCGAAGACAGGCACAGCCACAGTTCGAGTTTACACGAAAAATAAAAACGACGAAGAACCGAAATTCTCGCAGCAAGTTTACACGCCGAACGTTGATGAAAATGCGGGGCCAAATACGCTCGTAACGACGGTAGTTGCTTCCGACAAAGACGGCGACAATGTTCGTTTCGGTTTTGTGGGCGGCGGTACGAATTCCGGGCAGTTTGTTATTGAAGAAATTACGGGTGTCATTCGGTTACACAGCAAAGCCATTTCTTTGGACAGGGACAAGTACGAATTGAATGTCACGGCATTGGATGATGGGTCGTGTTGCGTAAACGGAGATCAAACCATCCACACATCGACAGCAGTTGTTGTTGTTTTCATCACTGACGTCAACGATAACAAGCCCGTGTTCAAGGATTGCGGCACTTATTACCCCAAAGTTGAGGAGGGCGCTCCCAATGGAAGTCCCGTGATCAAAGTTCAAGCCACAGACGAAGACAAGGGCGTTAACGGGCAAGTCAAGTACTCGATTGTGCAACAACCCAATCAAAAAGGCACCAAATTCACGGTTGACGAGGAAACGGGCGAAGTTTCCACGAACAAAGTTTTCGATCGTGAAGGAGATGACGGAAAATTTGTGTCTGTAACGGTTAAGGCGACAGATCAGGGTGAACCCAGTTTGGAAGGTGTTTGCTCATTTACTGTTGAAATTACTGATGTTAATGACAATCCTCCGTTGTTCGATCGTCAAGTAAGTTTTTTTGATTTTTATCCAATTTTTGTCATTTTAACTTAAATTATTTTCAATTTTTTTAGAAATACGTCGAAAACGTGAAACAAGATGCAAGTATCGGAACAAATATTCTCCGTGTATCTGCCTCTGATGAAGATGCTGACAATAATGGCGCCATTGTGTATACTTTGAGTGCTCCATTTAACCCCGAAGACATTCAATATTTCGATATTCAACCGGAATCTGGATGGATTATACTTAAAAAGGCCCTTGATGTAAGTTGAACTTTTCATTTTTACCTTTAAAAAATTTTTAAATTATTTAAAATAATTAGCCAATATTTTAAAATTTATAAATTCGAATAAAAATTTATTTAAAATTAATTTAATTAAATTATTTAAATTAAAAAAAAATAAATTTTAATTAAATTTTAAAAATAATTTATTTATTAAAAAATAAATTAAAAATATTAACAAAATTTAAAAAATATTTTAATTATTTAATAAAATTTTTAAATTAAAAAAAAAAAAATAAATTAAAAAATTTAAAAAATTTTTAATTTTTTTTAATAAAATTTTTAAATTAAAAAAAAAAATTTTAATTAATTGAAAAAAATTATAATTTAAAAAATTTTTTAAAAAAATATTTAAAAAAATTTAAAAAAATAATTTAATTAAAATTTTTATTTAAATTAATTAATTTTTTTAATAAAAAAATTAAATTTAATTAAATTGCATTTTTCAAATAATTTAATTTAATTAAATTAAATAAATTTTAAATATAAATATTTGGCTAATTGTTCCTTTAATATTAAAAACTAACAAAAAATTTTAGCAATTAACATAGAAAATTTATTATTTAAAAAAAAATATTAATTTTAATTTAACACATATTTAATTTTAATTAATAAAAAAATAATTAATTAAAAATCTGCTCTATAAAAAAGAAGGATAAAGTCAATTAATTTATTAACAATTAATTTTAAAAAAAATAAGAAACACAAAAAATTTCAATTCAACAACAATAAAAGAATGGCTGCCGCAGAACCCTTCGCGATAAATAAATAAAATAAAATAAAAAACAATTGGCTAAGTATCGGGTCTCGTGTAGTAGATTTAAACAAATTCCCGCTTTAGAACTTCAAAATAATTTAAAAATAAATGTTCACCCCGTGTTTGTTGTATATCTCACACATTTGACGTGTTAAAGTGTCGTGTCAGCACCGTGTCAATTTTTTTTATAGAAAATATTTTTTTCTTTTTTAATTAATTACTTAATTTTATATACGCACCATGTCTCAGTTTGAAAATTGAATTTTTAAAGCAAAATTAAGTTTTGAAAAAAAAATTAAAATAAAATGCACTGACTTTTGAATTTTTATCGCACCAACTTTTTCACTATATATTATAAATAGGATGCTTTATTCTCTCTTTTTGAGCGCACATTTAAATATTTTTTGTTGCGTTTTGTTTTTATTTTTGAATTTTTTTATTTAATAAAAAAAAATATAATAATGATAAATTTGACAGAAATGATGGAATTAAATTAAAATAAATAAAAAATAAATAAATTCCATCTCAAGTCAAAATTATTAATTATTATCTACGAAAAAATGAAACCAAACACCGTATAATTATTTATTTTCAAAAAACATGCAAATTCAAGCAAAAAAAAAAAAATAAAAAATTTTTAAAACAAAAAAAAATAATTTTAAAAAAATTATAATTATATATAGCACATTATTATGTATGATTTTATGTTGTTTGATATGTGATTGATTGATATTCTACGGCACAAACTTATATTTTTCACTTCAACTTTTAACTGTCATGTCATATAGCTCTCATATATTTAAAAAAAAAAACAAGCAAGCGCTAAACTTAAACGTCATTAATTAATCCTCAAAAAAAATAAATAAATATTTTTGCGCATTTTTTTTTTAATTTTTTGATGTTGTGATTTTTTTCTCACAATTTTTTGAAATGAAATGATTAATGATACATTTTAATATACAATTTTTTTTGTACTGAATTTTTTTTCGATTATTGATTTTTGTAATGATTATCATAAATTTACAACCGACCGAGAAACACTAAATTTTTTGAAGCGTCAAAATTTTTTGCTAACAAGGCGCCATCGACTATTTGTTGTTGTTGTTGATTTTTGAATAAATAAAAAAAAATATTTTTTTTTGCAATAAAAAAATTAAGCCAAAAAATTATACACGAAAGTAACGTAAATATTAAAAGTGTTTGTCTGGTCAATTTTATTGGCAAACGACAAAACATAAAAAAAATATTGAGATAAGCCACATTTTTGATAATTCACTCATTTATCGGATTTGCGAAAAGAAAACATATTTTTTGAGGCGAATCTAGCGAATCAATATTTGGCACGGAACCAAGAGCTTCTTACAGTTCACGTACCTTTAACAACAAAAAAAAAATAAGGGACAAAGAGCAACGATTTGTTTTTGTATTGTTGCTTTTCGAACATTGCCCTCTCGATTTTTTTATTTTTTTTTTATAAAGTGGCTAAAAATATTTTAATGGCTTGAAAACCGAAGAAAAGTACAACAATTGACATTTTCTCCGAAAAATTTTGGAACGACCAATTGATATTTTTGAGTGTCGTTCGACATTTTCTCTTTGCGCGACTGTTTGTTTGGCATATAAATGTTAATTACTGCACAAAAATCCTCCGCTAACAAAATTGCACAAACCTTCTTCCTGTATTACCTAACTTTTAAAACTAAACTTTGTACACACCCATCACATCAGTGACACAAACACAACTTATTAACGACACTTTTTTTTTGTTTTTGTATAATTTTATCCCCAATCCCCTCAAAAAAAAGAATTTAATAGAATTTTCCTAATCCTGCTTACTTTTCTCTATTTTTTTTTATTATTATATATGTGTGTAGCGAAGCATTGTCATGTCAAAATAAATGATTATGTCAACATTTTTTGATTGATTCAATTTATTTTTTTTTCTCATTTTCATTTAATTGAACATTTTCTTGTACTAAACGACACACCTTTACCAACAAAAATTCCAAAAAATATTTTTTTTATATATCTTGATTAATATTAAAAATTATGAAAATGCATGAAAAGTGTTTGTCTGTAGAGATTTTTGATTATTTTTAAAGGAAATAATTTTTTTGTCCTGAAAATTTTTTTTTAAATTTTTTTTGTTGTATTTTTCTTCATTTAAAAAAAAATTAAATATTTAAAAAATTATTATTTAGAGCACAATTAATTTTTTTATTTATTTTTTGTATGAAAATATTATATAAAAAATTTTTCTTTAATATTTTTGGGAATAAAAAAAATCGTGTCAATAAAATTTCGTTTATTAAGGATTGCAATCCTGTAAGTTATTTTATTAATATATATAATAATATTAATAATCGTTATCATAAAAAAAAAGTTACGAGTAGGGCTAAGTAATCTTCCTGATATAATCCTAAAAATGGGTCAATAACCTTATATTCTTTGTTGACATCGTATTTTCATTGTCTTTTACTTAATTAAATTATAGCAAAGTATCTCCCCATTTTTATGTTAGTTTTTGCGACATCATATATAAATATATAACATACGTTATCATATCATTAATTGTATATATTATAATGTAATAACATTTTTGTATGTTATAGAAAGAAAGGATTTAATCGCTTTTTGTCCAATTAAGTAAATTAATTTTATTCCATTCGAGATTTTTTGAAAATTTCGACGTAGATCTTGAGATCCATTTTAACAAAAAAAAAATTAAAATTAATACAGAAATGCATCTGTGGTAGCCAAACTAAACCTCCATAAAAATCCTTATCATCATCATGGCAATTTCTTGCAGCCTTCTTTGTAAAAAAAAAAATACAAATTAAACATAACTCCGTATAAAATATTTTATTGTTTCATTATTTTTTTTTATTATACTTTACTTACTCATATATAGTAATGTTGAACACTATAAAAATTTGTGTAGAACAAATAATCGACTGCAAGAGTTTCATTTACATAAAGACATTACTTACTGTTAATGATTCTTCATACATTATGCTATTATTTTTTCTTTTAATGTTTTTTTTTTTTATTTGAGCTTTCATTTTATTTATTTTATTAGCTGACGAAGGTTTTATTATATTATAGTAACTTCTACGTCGTGTTTTTGTTGTTGTTTTCGTTCCTTATGGATTTTATGTTTATTATTATGTTTCATTCATGAATAGAAATGTATATGAAAACATATTTTTGGGAGAGAGTTGCAACAAAGTTGCATTTTTTATACAACTTGTGTAAGGGACTTGTATGAAAAACTTGTATGGATTTGAGTTTCATATACATTTTTATTATGTTTTGAACCATAAACCGTCAAATATTTTTTTATTAAAAAAATTAATAAATTAAATAATTTTAAAATAATAAAATTGAAAAAAAATCATAATTTTTTATTTTAAAATTATTACCTAATTATTTTTAAATTTTATTAAATTAATAAAAAATTAAAAAATTAAAAATTAAAAAAAAATTATGAAAAATTTTATTAATTTTAAAAAATAATAATAATAAAAATTTCATAATTTATTTATTAAAATTATTATTTTAAAAATAATTAATAATTTAAATACAATAAATTATGAAAATTTTTATTAATTTATTATTTTAAAATAAATAAATTATGAAAATTTTTATTTAATTATTATTTTAAAAATTATTTTATTTAAAATTAAATTATCAAAATAAAATAATTTTTAAAATAATAATTTAAATGAATAAATAATTAAAATATTATTTTAAAAATGATTTTATTTTTAAAAAATATATTTTATTTTAATTTTTATAATTTTATTATTTTTTTTGTGTTTCTTATATTTTTTTATTTTTTAAAAAATTACTTTTTTAAATTTCATGTTTTATTTTTTAATTTTAAGTAAATAAAAATCATTAACAGTAGTTAGATTAACAAAAATGTATAGTAAAAATTAATTACTAACCCATCCTCTTTACATTAATTTTTTTTTATTTAAAAATATATTTTTTTTATTATATAGAAAAAAAAATCTTAACCTCATAAAAATATCCATTGATTATTTTTCTTTATTTTTTTATTCCATAAAAACACAAAAAATACAAAATAAACTTACAAACGTCTTCTGTGTGTGTAAATGAATTTGAAAAAAAATATTCTCACAAAAAAACGAATAATATTGTGAATGAACACGAACCATTATCCTTGCGATGTTTAGCGTGAAAAATATCGCCTTCGGGTTCGTGCCTCTGATAAAGGTCTTCCGCCGTTGTATGCTGATGTCGACGTTGACTTAGATGTTGTCGACCGTAACAATAAGCCGCCAATCTGGGATCGTACTATTTATGGTCCGATTCATATAAGAGAAAATGTCACTGTTGGTACTGTTGTTACATCGCTGAAAGCCAGGTTTGTATAAAAAAAAACACACAAAAGTACTAACACAAACAAAATAAATTACTAAAAAAATTAAAAATGAAAAAAAAACAAGGTAACTGTTCACCAAACCAAAAATTTTAAACATTTATGGGGCATTCACAATTTTTTTTGAGAAGAATTTTTGTGTAATTTGTACGACGTGTGAATTTTTTTGAACAATCAATTTTTGAGGTTCAACTTTTTTTATGTAACAACCCGAGAGATGGGTTAAAAAAATGCAGTATCGCTAATCGTAGAATTTTTTGGCTTATAGTGTGCTATATATAAAAAAAAAATTTGCAAAAAAATCAAAATTAAAAAAAAAATATTAATTTTTGAATTTTTTTTTATTTTAAAATAAAAATTTTATTTTTTTAAACAATTTTTTTTAAATAAAAAAAATATTTAGTTTGTAGTTAATTTAAAAAAAAATGATAAAAATCCCGATCATTATTTCATTTTTTCATATCGAAATTTTGACTCGAGGATTTTTATCATAAAAAAAATTATCAAGTATCGCTAAAAGAATTTTTGATACTACTTGATTTTGTTTTTTGAATTTTTTCCTCCTCTCCTGCGACGTGTCTTGTGTCAATTGCTCGCGCGATAAATTAAAAAAAAAATAAAATTAACAGAAAGAAACGTATAAACTCGAAGCAATGGCACAAGATAAAGGTTATCCGCCGTTACAACGTACCGTAGAAGTACAAATCGATGTAGTTGATCGTGCTAATAATCCGCCAGTATGGGATCAAGTTGTTTATGGTCCAATTTATGTTAAGGAAAATATGCCTGTTGGAGGAAAAGTTGCTTCAATTAAAGCCAGGTCTGTTAAAACTAACAAAAAAAATTTTTTTAGATGCATTTTTATGTTTTTTTCTTCATGTTTGTTTTTTGGGTCCATTTTGTAGATATCGAAAAATTATTTTTAAAAAAGTGTGAATATTATTATTTTGCATTTTTTTTACTCATCAACGCTTCAAGTAGATTTTTTTTGTGTCATCTCTTATTTTATGTTTTTTCTGATCTCATCGAAATTGCTCAATTATTTGAACGAGAGAAAACAAAGCGATAAGCCCTCTTACTTATGAATTCATCGACAAGTGCCTAATGTCCAACTTCTCACACAATTACCATTACCATAATTTATGCAGTTGAACATGATTCTGTTTACTCAATTCGAGCGATTGTACCATTTATTTGTTCTTTGCATACACAAAATATGGTTATCACCTCTCGTTCTCGTCTCTTCCTTTCTTCCATGGCGAAAAGAAAATTTCGTATTTGACCGAAATACACACAAAACTAACAAATCGTCTCTCTCCCTTGTTTGTTTTTTGTCTTTCGCAAAAAAAAATAGTTTTTCTTATCAAGTGAATGAAAAGAGAATTGTCGGAAAAAGGTAATCCAATAAATATAAGATGATGGTATGGAGAGAAGAGAGAAGTAAATGAACAAAGAGGGAATAATTGAATTCAATATCTATCGATTTGGTTTTGTTCAGATGCTCATTTACGAATTTTTTTTATTAAAACATGATGAGAAGAGTTTCATGCATGATTAGAATGGATAGGAAGTCTCGTTTTAGCTTTTTAATGTTTTTAGCTCTTTTTCGAAAAAATTAGTTTTTTCAGAAGATTCGATCAGTTTTTGACTAAAGTTTCACAAAAATCTTCAGAAAATAAATTTTTGATGATTTTCAATTGAAACAAGTCCAAAACTATACAAAATAAACATTTTAGGCCAATTTTCAGCTCTTTTTCAGAAAAGTTAGTTTTGTCGGAATATTCAGAAAAGTTTATCAGTTTTTGACTAAAGTTTCACAAAAATGTTAAAAAATATTTTTTTTATGAATTTAAATTGAAAGAAATACAAATTTACCCAAATTATGAATTTTAGGCCAATTTTTCCAAATTTTAGCTTTTTTCTCAGCTCTTGAATTTAAAATTTTTGAGGTTATGGAAAGACTTAGTTTTATAAAATAATTGCTTAAAAATGTTTAAAAAAAATTTCATTTTGAATTTTACACATTTGGGAAGCTTTCAAAAAATATTTAAAGACTGATTAAAACTGAATTTTAGTTTTTTCAAATTTTCTTTTAAAAAAGTTGTCAGTTTTTCACTAACTTTCTCAAAAATATTCAAGAAATCAATTTTTAATGATTTTCAATTGAAACCAGTCCAATACTATCAAAACTAAACTTTTTAGGCCAGTTTTTCTAAAAATTAGCTCTTTTCTCAGCTTTCATATTTCAGCTTTAAAAAATGTTTCAAACCTGTCAGTTTTATTAAAATAAAATTTCTTGTTGATTTTTAAGCAATTATGAACATCTTCAAGTTATTTCCAAACTTTAAAACAACTTTCAGAGCCTTCAGCTCTTTTTCTTTCCGATTTCCGACAAACAATTTCTGCACCATCCTACAATTTCATTAAACTACTCACCCGTCATCGTAGATTGTTTGTTTACTTAACTCTTCAGCCGAACATCTCTCTCGTTGAACAAACACAGAAGAGAAAAGCAAAAAAAAAAAGTAGCCACATCTTATCTTTTGCATACATAATTTAATATCCAGTTCATCCCTCTTGACTCGTCTTATCATCGCATCGTTCCGTTCGTTCATCAAACCATAATAAATGAATTTATCGACGAGCCTATCGTAAAACTATTCATTCAATTACATCGTCGAACTCTTGTTTGATTTGGAATGTTTGTCTTTGTCTTGCTTCTCCTTTAACTCATTCGACGGGCAGAGCGGCAATAAAATGAAGAAGTAAATTATCTTATCAGACAAGTAACATTTTTATCCTCTTTGTTCACTTTTTTTTTCTCTATATTTTGCTGAGTCATTAAATCTTTTGATAAAAGAGAAATTTTTTACTCATTAACCACTTTTTTGATGATGATCAATTAGCTTTTATCGCTGCGTGCACCGAGGGAGGCAAAAATGGGCCGCGCGAAAAAAATATAATGATTTAAGTGTTTGGGCGTTTTCATCCAATCTTTTAATTCTTCTCGAATTTTTTTTATAAAAAATAATAAATTCCAATTTCGCAGAAAAAGTCATTCACATAATCTAATAATCAATTTTTTTACGTCGTGTCTGCTCTGTCATTCGCATAAACTCCAATTTTTAAACTCTGCACACCTCAGTTCAATTATCGAGATGACATGCTATTATTTATTCTCATATTTGTTGTATTTTTTTTTTGTTTCATTTTTTTTTTTCGTAGAAAAGTAGAATATTTTTTCATCATATTTCATCAATATGTATAGTTGATCTAAACCAATCCAAACAGGTACCAGCAATTTTTTTGTGTTAAATTTTGATGACTATCAACTCGAACAAATCCGACAAAAATTTTTGTGAAGTGAAAAAATGCATCATCTGCATCATCCATATAAAAAAAAATATTTTCTCAAAAAAAAAAAAATTTTTTTTTCGCTTTGTTTTTTGATGTCGCTGCGTTCGTCGTCCTTCTGACGTGCGACAAAAAATCATAATAATAAAAAAAAAATTATAAAATATTGTTGCGTGTCGTACATTTTTGGTGTATACTCTTTTTTTTTGTATCACACATCATCATCATTTTTTTGGTTCTGTGTGTGTGTTATTTTTATTTTTTTTTTATAAAATATATATATAACATAATATAGTAAAATATATATTTTTGTACTTTGTTGTTAAACGAATAAATTTTTGTCATGTCAATAATTTTTGCTTTTTGATTTGGCATGAATTCAACACAAAAAATGGGTTTATTAGTAAGAAAAATAAAAAAAAATTGCAAAAAAATAAATTTTTTGCAAACTATGATTTTTTTCCGTTTTGGTGGACAATTTTGTTTATATTTTTATTTTCGTTCTTTAAAAAAATTTTTTTTTATTTTTTTTTTTTTCATTTAAAAAAATCTTGTTGTTGATTTTTTCATACAACTGGATAAGCAAAACAAATGTTTTTGTAATGTACAGTTGATTTTTCGTCACCAACAACCAGTGTTTAGTAAATATTTATTTTAGTACACGTTTTAAAAAATATCCTGCGTTACAAAAACATTTTTTTTTACATTTTCACTGAATAAATATTTTTTTAATTTAATTTACTAATATTGATTTTTTTATTTTTTTTTCCTTACCTGAAAATTAAAATAAATAAAAAAAAATTTAGCTCTGGAATCGAGAACAATCCGACAGTTTTCTATCGCTTAATGCCCGGTTCGACGGCGCAAACCAACAAATTTCACACGTTTTATCTGCAACAACGGCCTGACAATGGCGATACGTGGGCCGACATAAAAGTGAATCATCCGCTCGATTTTGAGACCATAAAGGAGTATAATTTAACAGTTCGTGTTGAGGTAAGTAATTTTTTTTTTTTCAAATATTTAAATATTTTCATGATGCTCATAAAAAAAGTTTTTAAGGGTAAAATTTTTGCAACCATCGCGGAAATAATTTTCTATGCTGTTCTTTATTATTGAATATTTTATAACGTCCTTGCGTTTCGCGAATTTTCCCGTATTAAAATTACATAAAATATTCCGTAATAAAAGCTCAAACTATAAAACGACGATTACAGTTATTAAAAATTCCTTTTTACACGGGTAGCTGGAGGTTTTTAGCGTCGCCGCACGATCCTAATTAAGAATTCGCTGAACATTTGAGCCGTAATGATGAGGATGAGGTAATAAAAGCATACCTTTGAATAAATTTAAAATTTTCATCAATCAAGTAATTGAAAAATCAAAAAGTTAAATGAGTTTCGCGGTGAAAATAAATTTTCGACATATTTTTTTTTTTTTGTTGATTGTCTGTTAATTTAAAATATGTCGCCTCGAGTTAAAATCATCAATAATTTTTTTTTGATTCTGTCTTCAACACAAAAAAAAAATAAAATAAAAAAAATTATGCAATGAAATTCGTTTGAAATGTGAGACTGATTTGTCTTTTCGCATAAATTTCGCTTCTCAAGAGACAGAGTGTGAGAAAACGTAAATATTGAAGTCTCGTTTCATATGTAAATGCGCGTGCAAATGAAAACTGTAGCACGTATATTTGTTTCCCGCAACGCTCAAGCTGTGTGCGATTTATCGCAGAGAGAGAGGTAAACAAACAAACAGTTGTCATCCTTGCGATTTCACGAAATGCAAAGTGTGGAACAATATGGCATAAATGTTGCTTGCGGCAGTGTAATTTAGAGAACAAGTGGATAAATAAATGATTGTATGTGCATCCAAATATGGATGGTTCAGTAACTAGACGAGTGGTAATGATAAAACAAATATAAAGGAACAAACAAGCGGTTTACCGAGGATTTTGTTTGAAGAGAAATGTCTGACAAAAATATGAAGAGATTAAAAATCAAAAAAATGCAAGATGGCGGCATAACCTCAAAATTTTTATGAATCGATCTCGAGATCTAATTTAAAGATCTTATGAAAATAAAAATAATATTTCAAGATGGCGGCATAACCTCAAAATTTTTTGAATCGATCTCGAGATCTAACTTAAAGATCTTATGAAAATAAAAACAATATTTCAAGATGGCGGCATAACCTCAAAGTTTTTAAATCGATCTTGAGATCTAACTTAAAGATCTTATGAACATTAAATTAAAAGATGGCGACATAACCTCAAAGTTTTTAAATCGATCTCGAGATCTAACTTAAAGATCTTAAGAAAATTAAAACAAAATGTCAATATGGCGGCATAACCTCAAAATTTTTTGAATCGATCTCGAGATCTAATTTAAAGATCTTATGAAAATAAAAATAATATTTCAATATGGCGGCATAACCTCAAAATTTTTAAATCGATCTCGAGATCTAACTTAAAGATCTTAAGAAAATTAAAACAAAATGTCAATATGGCGGCATAACCTCAAAATTTTTTGAATCGATCTCGAGATCTAATTTAAAGATCTTATGAAAATAAAAATAATATTTCAATATGGCGGCATAACCTCAAAATTTTTTAATCGATCTCGAGATCCAACTTAAAGATATTAAGAAATAAAATAAAAATTTCAAGTCGGGATCGAGATCTAACTTAAAAATCTTAAGATGTTGTAAATAAAACAAAATTTCAAGATGGCGGCATAATTCAAAATTTTTTAAATCGATCTCAAGATCTAACTTAAAGATTTTATGAAAATAAAATCAATATTTCAAGATGGCGTTATAACCTCAAAGTTGTAAAATCGATCTTGAGATTGAAACGAAAGATCTAAACTGATCTAGAGATCAAATTTCAAAATATTTTAATTTACTGAATAAATTTAATTCAATTTTATTTTAAATGAAATTTGTAGACAATTTTAATAAAAAAAAAAATGTTATAAAAAAAGTAATTACCATCTCATAAATCGTCTCGTGAAATCGCCCAATGAAAAACGATTCCATTGAAATTTATGTAAAAACTCAATCTTTTGTACATCATCCTACCATAAGTTCGTAACAGCAAAAAAAATAAAGACAGCAAGAAGCTCACTTGATCAACGTGACATTTGAATAAAAAATTATCCATTTTAAAAATTTTACCACTTTCCGATGGCTCAAGGGCTCTGTTTATAATGGCCATGTTTCCGTGCGATTCTCTCTTCCATTTTTTTTCCATCAAATTTAAAGTTTGCACAACGCTCGTTCAACAACGCAAAAAAGCTGTCCTAGATTTTTCCTACAGATTTTCCGTGCACTGTGTAATTTTAGACAAAACTCATTTAAAGTCCTTAAGGCGATGCAATTTAGTACGGAAGACAGCAATAGCACAAAAAATGCACTTCAACCGAGTTGTGACGCTGCTTCGCGCGTCTTTTTTCTCTCATTTTTTTTCCATATCTTTGCTCGGCTTGGATGGCTTTACGAACTACCAACTAGGTATATAAATGTATGATAATAAAAAAAGACAGACTCTTTCTTCTTCTTCGTTAATATGAATTACTACTTATCATGATAAATTATATTTTTTAGAACGTTGCGAAAGAAAAACAATTTTAGAAAAGACGTCATTTGGTAAACATTTTCACTTTTGTAACGAGGCGTCTCCATTAGAAGAATTTTTTTCTTTTTTTTTTGTAAGAAAATTAATTCAAAGGACGTTTTTTTTTGCAAAGCTTGGAGGAAAATTCATTCATATCGCGTTTAGTCTACATTTTTTTCTGCTGTGTGAAAAATTCTCGAATGATAAATTTTCTTTGTGTTACTTCAGTAAATAATTCCAAGTACTTGTACGATGTCACTCATAATTTACGTTCGTTTAAGATCCTCTGAAAAATAAATGAGGAAAGTGCAGTTTAGTTTAAGAACAAATGTTTAGTTATAAAAAGGGTAAATTTAACTCAAAAATTAAAAATGATTCAAAATTTAAAATTAATTAAAATTATTGTTTCAAAATTTTTGCTATTATTTATAAAATTTACATTAAAATATAATAATTAAAATTATTTATTTTTTTAAATATATTAATTAATTTTAATTTTCATAAAATTTAAAATTGATAAATTTTTATAGAATATTTTTTTTAAATAATAATTTTTCAATTTTTTTCATTTATTTTTTTTATAATTATTTAAATTATTTTATTTTTTATTATTATTTATTGAATTAATTTTATTATTAAAAATTTAATTAATTTTTAATTTAAAAATCATTTTAGTTTAAATTTTATAAATAATTTTAAAACAATAATTATAATCATTTAAATTTTTTTAAGCAATGCAATATTTAATTAAAATTAAATATTTAAAAAAAAATATTTTAATAAATGAATTTTAATTCAAATTTGATTAAAAATTAAATGAATTTCGAAACAGTAAATTTATTTATTTAAAATATTTTTTTTTAATTTTATTTATTTTTTTAATTAAATATTTAATTATAATTTTTGACAAATTTTGCTTTTAAATATTTAAAAACTTATTTTAAATATTTAAAAAATATAATAAAAACTTTTTCAAATTTAGTCAAAAAAAAATCTTAAAAATCTCCATTTTTTACTCCAAAGGGCACTTACCATACAAATTTTAAGCCTTCTGAAGCACTTTTCGCCACAAAATGAATAAAAATGGTATTTTGTCACTCCATTCTCTCACGTTACGCCTTCTAATGTTTATTTTCACAAAATCCCGTGCCAAAAGTAAAAGAAGATTAATGCTCTCACGAATAAAAGGACAGTCCAAGGTTGCAAAAGTTTTTCCTTTTTCGCTGCGATCCAATTAGCATCCAATTATTATCATAATATAAAATTGATTTTCTTTCATTTTTTTTCTCCTTTCTCATTCCTCGAACAGAACAACGGCGCACAACAATTGGCCTCTGAAGCAACGGTCTACATCATGCTGGAAGACGTAAACGACGAAATTCCATTATTTACCGAGCGTGAACAAGAAACTGTGCTCGAAGGCGAACCAGTTGGCACAAAAGTAACGCAAGTGAATGCCATCGACAAGGACGGCACTTTCCCGAATAATCAGGTAAGTTTGACGAAGAAGAAAATTTTCGCATCTCGTCGTCGTCGTCGCGCAATTTTAATGAGATTTTGATGAAAAAGTTAACATTTTGCTGCAGAATCGATAATTTTAATTTAAAACAACTCGTCGTGTCGTGAAGTAATCGAATTTCATCGAGAGAGAGAAATTGAAACAAGAAGGGCTTTATTGCTCTTCTCGTTACTTCTATTATTTACCGAGAATTATTACTTTGCTGCTGCTATGTAGGTGTTTCTTGCGTTTCACTCCCTCGCTACTTTGAGCAACATTTCCGTACAGGCGGCAAACGAGCTGTAAATGCATTAAATTTAATGGAAATTCGGGGCGTGCCAGGCAGCAAAATAAATACAACAACATGGGTATTAACAAAGTGTCTGAAGTGTTGATTATCACGTCTTTTAACACAAAATGTGTTAGGATCATTTTCCTTCTTGTTGTTCCGTTTGTTTGTAAATTGCAAAAACAATCGTGAACACATTGTAACAAAATGTAATAAGACGCTTAGGAATTTTGCTTCTTTTTCCCTTTTCTTGCTCTTTTTTCAAGAAGAAAAAAGGGAAGAGAATTTTTTTTAGATAGTATCGCATTTCGTTTTTGAACCACGTGACTTAGCCCAATGCACAATTTAAAAATTTCTGTAAAGAGAATTTTGAAATTTTTTAAACCCAATACACATTTGAAGCTTCTCAAATTTCAGATTTCATGTTTTAAGACCAATGCATATTTTATATTTTAACCTTAATTCACATTTTAAATTTTAACCCAGTTCACATTTCAAAAATCTTCCTAAAAATTATTTTTAAATTTGTGACAAAATTTTCATTTTTTGATTTCCTCAAATAATATTTAAATTTAAAAAAAAAATAAGCCGAGTGAAAAATTCTTAAGTAAATTTTGAACTTCTGGCCCAATGCACATTTAAAAAATTTAAAGAATTATTTTTTGTAAAATTTTAATTAAAAAATTATTAATTAGAGTTAAAAATTAACAGAAAAAATAATTTTTACCCAATGCAAATTTTACATCTTTGCTCAGTGTAAATTTGAATTTTTTATCCCAATGCACATTTTGAAATTTTTAAATATTTAGAAACTATTTTAACAGACAGACAATTATTTTTTCATGATTTTTTAAATATTTTTCTCAAAATGACTTTAAAATGTAACTTAAGGATACTTTTTAACAAGACGAAGATTGAGTGAATCTTCCCCGTAAGCCATTTTCTGACACAAAAACTGAGTGTTAATGCACTAAATTCCATCTCATACAGAAAATTATCTTAAATTTTTATCAGATTAGAAGGAGACTCCTCACAAAGAAGAATCATTTTCGGTTCGCCGCAACTCCTGATAGAACACAGACAACAATTTTGTGCAAGAATTCATAATAATAATAATCATCATTCCACAAAACCCAAAAATTTTCTTTGTATATCTCTCTGGATGCACATTGAATGCACCAAAAATGTGTGCAGCAATTCCCAAATCAAATAAAATATTTCATCTCGAGAGTATCAAATGCGTATTTAATTTAAAGATATGCAGAATGCAGATTTTCCGATAAATGGTCATTGGATATTTCATTTGTGGCGGTTTTTGGAAGCATTTCGGGGGAATTTCTCGCGATTTAATTTAATTTTTGATAAGAATTTATTTTGATGGGATTATGGAATGGATTTAATGAATATTTTTTTTTTACTTTTTTTTTCAAACGAAATTTTTTGCATTAAAAATTTCTGATTATCATCGATTCGAAATATAGTAAACGTGCTGATAGTTAATTACATATCAACTTGATTCTAAGAAGAGTAAACATTTACAAAATATGAAATACATCATTTTTGCATTTACATTTATGACATGTTTCTGAGAAATTTGTCTGGAATGTCATCGGTTGAAGTTAAATTTGCTGTATGAGTTTCCGGAAAATGCAGTTTTTGTTAAAAAAAAATACGTTACATAAAGTTTTAAATTTTTTAAATTTTTTTTCAATTTCTATTATAACTTAAAAATATTTTTTTTAATCTAAAAATTATTAATTTTAAAATTATTTAATTAAATTAATTTAATAAAAAATTATTTTTAATTTAATTATTTTAAAAAATTATAAAATTATATTAAATTATTTGTTTATTTACGAGTTTATTAAAAATTTTAACCAAAATATTTCTTTAACTGTCAAAATTTTAAAAACATAAAATTAATTTGACGTGCAGGGTTGCCAATTTTTCATATACAAATTCCCGCCTTTTTTTCCCGCGCATTTTTTTAAAAGCATAAACAAAAGATCAACTGAGAAATTCGCTTCAGAATTCTTCAAATCCTGCCAAAAATTCATTCTTTTTTAATGAAAAAGACTTCAAAACCGTTTCCTATTAATTTTATCTTCCTTCTCCATAAAAATCATGCTCATACTCACCTATTGTGACACAACAAAAACATACGTCGAGCGTTATCTTTTCCGTTTCCATCTCTTTGCAATTTATCTGGTTATTAACATGTCAAATGCACATTTCCAAATTATAGACACATAGGGTGATATTTTCTAACCGCATCGTTTCATTCTACCTCTCTAGACTTTTATTCTGACACACTCACCTAAATACAGTAGAGACGGAAAGAGACTTTTCATTTATTGTTATGTATGTCACTTTTTGCTGCTTTCTTCTTTCGCTCATAGACATAAAATTTCATTATTACAACTTTAACATATTCTTCGTCGGTACGAGCTTTGTTATTAAACGATGTTGAAAATTTTCCTAATATGTTATAATATAATTGTGTCTGCTGAAGCACCTACCTGACTTTTCTTCTTGCATAGTTAGCGTCATGCAGCGAGCTCGAGGAATTAAAATTCTTTGGCATTTTATTGTCTCTCGTTGCTCGATTGTGTGAAGCAGGTGATTTTTCTCATGGGCTCATTGTCATAAAATCCATTTTCTCAAAGGGATTTGTTTAAAGCATTTCAAAGAGAAATATGGGATTTTTTTTACGATTTTAAGTCACGTGGTTAAAATATTCAAAATTAGCATTAAAACAAAAAATAAAAAAATTTGCATTGGGTTTTCAATTTAAAAAAATGTGCATTTTAAATGTTCAATGGGATAAAATTTTTAAAATAACTTAAACTAATTTTTTCTTGAGATTTAAACTTTTATATAGATAAAAAGTCACGTGGTTTATTTTTTTAATTTTTTATTTTTTTTTAAAGAAAAATTAGAATGTGCATTGGGTCAAAAAAAAATTTTTTTAAATAAATTAAAATAAAATTTCTATTTGAAAAAATATTTAAATGTGCATTAGGTTAAATTTACATAGAAAAAAATGTCACGTGGTTAAAATTTTCAAAAGTTGCATTGGGACAAAAATTTAAAATGTGTATTAGGTAAAAAAAAATATTAAAAATGTAAATTGGGTTCATCTCAACCAATATTTGTTTTCAGATTCAAAAAAAAATTTCATAATGTGAACTGGGTATAATTAAATGTTAAATTAAATTAATTAAAAACCACGTGGTTAAATTTTTTTTTACCGAAAACTTTTTGTAATTTTTTTCTTCTATTTTTTTCACTTCATGAAATGATAAATTAACATCTCTAACGACGACGACGACACACTTTTAATTTAAATTCATTTTAATAACGAAAAAAAAAAATATAAAAATTACCACATTTTACAATAAATTTCTCCCTTTCAGGTGTACTATTATGTCGTCGACTCGCCACGTAACGAAGGCAAAGATTATTTCGAGATTAATTTGCAAAGCGGCGAGATTTTCACAAAAGTCGTGTTCGATCGTGAAAAGCAAGGAGCATACGCATTGGAAGTCGAGGCAAGAGACGGCGCACCATCCGCTCGTCCCAACAGCAATCAACAACCCAATTCAGGTGAGTTTGTCCTTTCAATTATCTCTCATTATATTCTGCGTGTTAAAATATTCGTCAAATTGGAATTTTACGCAAATTTCATCTTTTCTTTCGTGAATCGCCGCGACGTTGACACACCAATAATAATAATTATTATAATTATTTCGTGAGAAAATGTGAGAGAAAAAAAAATTAAAAATTATAATAAAAGAAAGTTTAATCTCGGTTCGACTTTTCCTCGGAATTAGGACACGAAAAGCAAGAAGAGAAGAAGAATGAAAGGAAAAAAGTTCCGCTCCGCTATTCATTCACTTCCCTATTATTATCACACAAATTATATTCTCATTATAACACCATTAAGGCGTTCCATTTAAAATGCTTCAAGTGGCAGATGTATGGCATGGCGACCAATTTCCATATGAAGTCAACGACGACGCAAGCGATGCAGACAGAAACAATCTGTCTAACGAGGTGTGTGTTACGGGAGAAGTTTAATTTATATTTTTTTATTTTAAATTCCTTATCTACCTCTTCTGTTTCGTTTCTTCTTCGTTATTGCGATAGTTCTGCTTCATGTAAAATACAACACTTGCTTATTTATTTTCTGCGAAAACTAATAAAGAGAAGAATTCCCTTTTGTCTTCGCTTTAATATGTCTTTGGTTAGGTTTCGATTCTGAGAAGGTGTAACAGGAGAAAACATGACAGAAAATGGTCTTTCTGCGAAAAGTAATTTATTGGACATGTGAATCTTTTGTTCGTTATTATTGAATAGAAATTGAAGCAAAAATTAGCTCTTTAACTTTTTTTTATTCATTTAAAATTTCTATTTTTGATTTAAAATAATTTTCTTTTAAAATTGTCAAAAATTCAATAATTTTTGAAATTTTCATGTAAACTTCAAAAAATATTTAAATAATTTTAAAAATTTTAAGATAAAATTATATTACTATTTAATTTATTTAAATTTATTTATTTTTATTTTTAATAACTTAAATTTTTCTATTTTTTTTCCTAAAAAATAATTAATTTTTAAATTTTTTAAAAAATTGAATATTTCTACTTTTTTTCAAAATAATAATTTCTAAATTTTTTAAAAATAATTTTAATAAATTTTTTAACAAAAAAAAATATTTAAAAATTCCTATTTTTATTAAAATTAAATTTATTTATTTTAATTAATTTTTCAAAAAATTAAAATTTTATAAATACCTAAAAATTAAATTTTTTTACTATTTAAAAAAAATTGAAATAAATAAATTAAATTAAAATTAAAATAAAATAAATAAGCTTTTTTAATCAGTTATAAAAAAAAATTGAAAAAATCAAAATGATATTTTTAATTATAAAAAAAATTAAAATAATTTAATTAAATATTTTTTTATTTATTTTTTTTTATTTTTTTTATTTTTTATTTTTTTTTTTTTTTTTTTTTTTTTTTTTTTGAATAAAAATATTTAAAAATTTTTTTTTAAATGAATTTCCATTTAAATTGAAACTTATTCATTTTTTTTGTATTCCTTCCGAGACATTTTTTAAAACTAATTTATTCGAAATTAGTACATTTTCTTGCTTTTACATTTTTTTAAATTTTTTCCTTCAAGTACTTTAAATGACATTTGAAATCTCCTTTGAGCGGTTTTCTTGACTTTTACCTTAAATATTTGTAAACGACAAATCAAGGAAGATTTATGTTCCTCTCACTTATCTTTTTTTTTGCGTTTTCCTTCCTTCTTCCTTTTTAACTTGTAAAATGTCCCCTTAATTAAAAATCTACCGCATTAGTCATTATTATCTCACAAAAGCTGTCATCTCATTAAAAGACCATAAAATTAACGACAATAAACCCTTTTTTCTGTCACCTGAATTATTTTTTTTTTCTGATGTTGACACAATCTTCTGTCGCAATATTTGGGTAAATTCGGTCAATTTTTTATTCACAAATTTTGAACCTGTTGAACACACAAAACGACACGAAATCAAATGTTGACCGAAAAATTTAACGTCAATTAGGGATCGTGTGTGTTTTTGAGGTAAAAAACTTTTTTTTTTATGTGTGTGCGGTTGTAATAAAAGCCGGGCAATTAATTGAAAAGTCATTCTGTCGATTCTTGCGAAGTTGTTGTCTTTCTAATTAATTTTCCGCACAATTTCGAGGCGTTAACAAGTGTTTATATCACACGCAGAAAAATGTGCGGGCAGCCAATGACAAAGTTAATTAATTGTTCTCGAAAGTACTTGCGTGGCATGCGAAATCTCTGCACATTTTTTTTTTGTTTGGCACACGTCGTCGAGGAGCGACGAAAAGACCAAACGACGAAGAGGAAGAAACGCATAAGAAGATTTATGGAAATGAAAGCATCAGGTGAAAATAATTGAAATTTGTGAGGTAGGCAAAATTTATTGTCAACAGCAGGCCTCGTTCTCTCCTCTTGCAAATTTTCTCATGAATGTTAAATAATATCTACTGCCGGGAAAAACATGCGATGGAGACGCCTCGTATTTTTTTTTTTGATACAAAACAGCTGGAAATCTCACAAAATGGGGGCAAAAGAGATTCATCTTAATATTCTTCTTTTTTTTCCTTTTTTCTGCCCTTAAGAACATTAAATGAGATGAAAATTGCGAAACCCAACAAATAAATGGAAATTACGAAATCAAAGAAAAAAAAATTTGTTCACACATGGAGCTAACAAGCAATTTTAACCTCACACGATATAACGACCAACCGCGTAAAAATGTGTTTGTAATGATTATTTTCCGTTTTTTTTTCTCCATATGTTCAATTGTCTCCTCAAATGCCTTTTTCGGAAAATTGTTTCAATATTTCCGGCAAACAAATAGAGAAACAGAGAAACTTTGCGCCATAAAAATATTTCTAATGGCAGGGATAAAAATATACAAACGAATGTAATCATTTTGGATTACATTTCACAGATTTCCCGTCAAGAATAATTTAAATACTTTTTTTTTTTGTAAGGAGGATATTTTTTTAGTCCAATCGAGGGAGGTTTTTGACATTTTGCACACCATTATTACGTAATTGAGTTCTTTTAATGGATATTTTTGTGTGAGGTGTGGGAAATGGTAATTGTTGAAAAGAGCTTTTTGTGCCTTGATGACATTGGATTTTTTTAAAGATATGAAAATTTTGAGAAATTTAATGTTAAACAATAGTTTTAGCGCATTTTAAATAATTTGAAATTTTATTACCTTGAATGAATAATTTTTAAATTTATGAAATTTTAACTTCTTTTTTATAACGAAAAAAATTATTTTAAAATTTTTGTTCAAAAAATCGGAAGTAGAATTCTATTAATTTTAATTTATTTAATTTTTAAAAAATAAATATTTTAATTAATTCAAACAATTTTTAATTAAATAATAAAAAATAAAAAAAAATGAATATTTAAATAATTTCATTTTAATCAATTTATTAATTTAAAAAAAATCATTTTTTTTTTCTTTTAATTGAATAAAATAAAATTAATAGAATTATATTTTTGATTTTTTGTTCAAAATTTTTAAATGAATTTTAGTTAAAAATTTCTTTAATTGAATTTATTAAAAATTCTTAATTTAAATAAAAATTCTCAAAAAAAAATAATAAAAAAAAATTTCATTAAATTTAGCTTTCTTATTTAAAACTATTAAAATTTTTATATAATTTCTCACCAAAATTAAGATTTCAATATTAGTATAAATCTAAGAAATTTAAAAAGTTAAAAAAACATTAAAATTCAAAAATAATTCTTTGAAAAAAAAAAAAATTAATAATAAGCAATTCTTAAAATTTTTAAATAATTAAATTAAATAATTCCATCAACTGAAATTAAAAAAAATAAATAAAAATTAAAAAATTATTCAAAAAAAAAAGAATTATTAAAATTTATCATTTTTGAACAAAAATTAAATAAATAATTAAAATTGTCTTGAGATTTCTCGCCCAAATTAAAGTTTCTATATAAGATTTCTAAAGTAAAAATTTTTTATCTTTAAATTAATTCACCTGCATTGACCATAAAGCATTAACTACAAAGATAGAACATAATGAAACCGCGCATTACCTGAGGACAAAACTCACACGCCATTAAAAAAAAAGCTACAAAAAAAACGAAAGACGGTAAAATTAATGACTTCCATTGTCCCAAATGTACACTTAAAATGGGATTGTTTATCTAAATAAAAAATAAAACTTTTTTTCGTGTGCCCATATTTTTTTCCTACTTTATTTGAGCTTTTTTTAAAGTTCACACAAACTACAAAAATTCTAAATAAACACAACGAGAAAGAGAAAAACAATAAATTTTGCACGTAAGTGAGTTAAACACCTGTACTTAAAGACAAAACAATAATATTAATGGCAAAAGTAATGTAAAACCCACACACAAACATTCACAATAATTTAAGCATTTTGTAACCAAAGCAGTTTCATGTAATTATTTTCCTCTCCAAGCAGCACATCGAGACATCAGGTGAGCAATAATTGCGCATTTCTCGATAAATTTTGCCATCAATTCGTCTCTGAATTCAGTTTTGAATGTGCTAATAAAATGCACCTGAGCAACGAACGTGTCCTTCCTTCACACAAGTTTGTCGGTTGAATTAATTTCCGTAACGAGAATGATGAATTTCTGTCACAATTTGCGGACAAATCTTCTTGTCTAGACAAATTCAAGCAATTTTGTGGTCATTTTAAATTTTAATTGATTTTCTTTAAAAAAAATTTAAAATATTTTGCGAAAATTGTCGCATTTTTAAGCCAATCTGGAGAGAAATGTGGCATGAAAAAATTTAAATTAAAAACTATTTTCGGAAATAATTTCAATTCCACAGAAGAATAAAAGAGAAAAAAACATAAAATTTTATCCCATGGACTTATCACACTTAACTAATTCCGAAAACATAAAAGGGACGAGATAAAGAGTTGACAATAATTACCCAACTTTTTCTATTAGCACACATTCATTCACTTTTGCATTTGACATATTTTTACCCCAAAAACGTTCCTTTTTTCCTCGATTTAATGAAAACCACACACACACTTGAACGGCAAAGTCACATACAATGGCGAGCCCTTTTTTATTTAAAACTCCATATGGTGTAATTTTGATAGGCCATTGTCCGCATCATGACAATTTTCCCTCGCTTATTAGCTACCCGAACCTCCTTTTAAAAATTGACCAAACAAAGATTGGGACTTTTTTCCGTGAATGAAGTCTATTTTCGAAATAAATAAAATAAAATGAAGAATAAAGATGTAAGTGAGCATAAATAAATAGGAAAATCAAGAGATTTCGGATACTCTCTATAAATTGAGAGATGAAACGAAATAAAAAGCAGAAAAATATATCTTCGGTTTTTTGTGTTTTTTTTTTTTTTTTTTTTTGTTAAAGAGAAAAAAACCGAAGGACCGCTTTTATCATCCATAAT
This sequence comes from Culicoides brevitarsis, assembly GCF_036172545.1. NCBI lineage: Eukaryota > Metazoa > Arthropoda > Insecta > Diptera > Ceratopogonidae > Culicoides > Culicoides brevitarsis. Next base: position 4,510,910 of record NC_087086.1, on the reverse strand, counting down.
GATGATAATAATATTTATGAAAATTCATCATCAGGAGAGTTATTTTATTAATGTAGCTTGAAAAGGTTTTGAAAAGTTTATTACTCTCGCATTTTATTCAAAAAAAAAAATATATATGAATAAAATAGCGTTCTGGACAGTATCTGGAGAGTATCTTAATCGAAGAGATTTTTCTTTTTTGTAAATTTTACGATCGTTTACCTTGTTATTCGAATAATTAATTGATCGTTTTGCAATACTTAAAAAAAATATATTAAAAAAATTGTACTAAAAATAATAATAAATAATTTAAAAAAAATTAATACTATTTAAAAAAGTTAAAATAATATTTATTTAACATTTATTAAAATAAAAAAATATTCAGTATAAAATATTCTAAATTAATTTAAAAAAAAAATTAAAAATTATTCAGTTTATTAAAAAAAATTAAATATAATTTACAAAAAAAAAATCAAATAAAAAGTGTTTTAAAATTAAAAAATTATTTTATATTTAGTAAAAAATATTTTTAGTTTATAGAAAATATTTTTTTGAATTTTATTTATTTTTTATTTTTTAAAATACATTTTAGTTATACAAACATTTTATATTTATTACTGAGTATTCTAAAAAATTGAAATTAATCCAAAAATTAATTATTTTGAATAAAAAAAAATTAAAATTATTTAATTAATTATTAAAAATTAAAATTATTTAATTATTTTTTTTTTATTTCAGAAAAATGTTTTTTAAAAAAATATTAAATTCAGACAATTTCATTAAGAAATTAAAATTAATTAAAATTAATTTAATATTTTTTTTTGTATTAATTTTTTTATATTAATTTTTAATTATAAATATTTTAAAATTCTCTAAATTAAACAAACACATAAATAATTATTAACTTTTGTTTTATTTAAAAAAAAAAATTTTCGCGCAAATTTTAAAAATATCAAATTTAACTGCAAAACATAAATTTTTAAATCTTCCAGACAAGAAATCATCGACAAACACAGTCGTTAATTATTGCTCCTTACTTCCTATTTATCTCTTAGACATTCATTTATTGGGGCACCTACGTTAAATCGAATAGAATGAGGAAAAATAATATAAATGCACGTGCCTTGCAAATATAACAATTTTCCAATTCAGCAATTTCTGATTGAAAAGCATTTTTTATATTTTTTTTACGTTAAATAAGGATTTTTTTATCTTATTTCATTTTCTTCAGATTTTTACTCGGACCTGCCTTTTTGCGATTTTCCTTTTTTTTTGCGTTCATTTCCAAAGTCAGGCATTCAAATGTTAACTAAAAGTTATCTTCGCTATCTTTTCATCAAAATTTTCCGATTTTTTTTCGTCTGTTTGACATTTGTTGGTTTGCACGCAAAATTGATCCGTCATTGATTGGTTTTATTTTTATTTTATTTCATTTTTTGCCTTGATTTGGTTTTTTTTGTTGTTATCATCAATTTCAATCTATTTGCGCGCCGTTTGTACGAGGGACAAGATAAATTATCCGATTTGAACAAATTGATATTGCTCGCAACTTATTGACGCTTTGATTGGTCAAATTTATCGCTGTAATGACAGTTTATTGCTCTCTTCGCGTCGTCGTTGTCGTCGTCGCCAATGCAACGAAGCACAAAGAGAATGATTTATAATTAAAAGACGCACACGACGCGAGATAAATGCACAATCATTATGAGATAAAATTTAATGGAAATAATTATGAAAATTTTCGAAAATAAAAGTTTTTCTTCGCGAAACGCGACGGAGAATGGGAGAAAATGAAAAGGAACTTTATGATCGCATAATTAATAATCATGTGAACAATGCGCGTGTCATGCAAGAAAACAAGCGTCGTCGTTTTCGTCGTAAAATAAAACGATGATGATGATAATATTCGTAATTTATGCATGTCAAGTGAGTGTAAGAACGTCTGCCTGTTTGCAGAAATAATAAGGAGGAAAACGGGAAAATAATAAGAAAATAATTGAATAACATTATAAAAATAATAAAAAAAGTTAAACAAGAAAATGGGAACGAGGTTGAGAAAGTTTAACTTATTATTATTTATGCTAAAAATAAGGTTGACAAGAAGATCTTCGTTGAAAATGTGTCAAAATTTGATCTTTCGAGATCTTTCTGTAAAAAAAAGTGACGTTTCTCGATCTTCATATTAAAATTATAAAAATGCCAAAAATTTTTTTTTTTAAATTAAAATTAAAAAATTTCAAAAATTTAAATAAAAAATAATTAAATTAATTTATTTATTTAATATTTTTTTTTTTTTAATTTTAATTAAACTAAATTTAAATTTAATTTTTTTAAAACAAAATTTAAAATAAAATTTTTAATTAATTAAAATTAATTAAGTAATTAAATTTATTTTTGAAAAATTTCAAGTTTACAATTTAAAAAAAAAATAATTAAAGTTAAATTAAATTAAAATTAATGAACAAAAATTAGAATATTAAATATTTTAATTCAATTTCATGAGACAAAAAATTAATTTATTTTTTAAAAAGAAAATTGAATATAAATAATCGAAAATATTTTGATAAAATATTCTAAAATATTAAATAAAAAAATTTATTAATAAAATTTTAATTAAAAAAAAATAAAAAAAAATATTTAAGGAGCTAAGATAAATTATATTAAAAAAAATTTAAACGAATTTGAAATCATAAATTAAATGAGCAAATTTATGAAAACTTTCACAAGCTTCAATTTTACTTCATGTCAAAAAATTTTTTAATTAAAATTGTACAAAATATGCATCTTCTGACATTTAATGTCGCTTTTTTTTGATCTCATCGATGCATAAAATTACTCTCTTCTTTTACAATTGAAACATTTTTTTCTTTGAAATGAAATCAACAAATCCAAGGAAATGGTTCAGAAAAAAAATTATCAAAGAAATTTCTTTTTATTTAATTTTTCCATGATTATCACTGACCAATTCCGAGAACGAGAGAGAAAAAAATCCTTTTGAACTAATTAATTCCAGATTAATTTCCAAGCAATCTGGGGAATTGTTTTCGTTCTCTTGCCTTGACAAACACATTTCATTAATATTATTGCAACGTCAATTAAATAGAAGACTTGACTCGGTGAATAAACAAGAAGAAAAGTCGTCACTCTTGTTTCCCGCCATTTCTACACAGAGAGACGCTTAGATCGCAAAACGTTAAATAAATTAAAAAAGAAACTGTTTTTATAACTTAATTACTTTGCTAAATATCATCTTACACAATGCAAACTTTTTACATAATGAAACGTGCAGCAAAAGCTGATATCAGAGACATGGAAAATTCAATTATAAAACTATCCATAACGACAAACTTTTTAAACAGAGTGAGCGGGAGAGAGAAAGAGAGAGAGACAAGACAATTTTGTAAAGTCAACTTTCGTTGTCTTCTACTTGTTTGTTTGCTCTTTCTTGTAAAACTATCATAACTTTGTTTGTTTTATCTACGGAAAAACATGTTTAATCTAATTTGTTTGTCTTTCAAGACAAAATGAACGGAACTCTCGTTCTCTCTCTTTCTCTCACTCCTTCCCTCTCTTTCTCTCGCTGGATCTTCATTTTGGCGCAAAAATTTCTATTTTGTGGTTTTTTTTATTTCTAGTTTGGGGCAAACTAGTTAGTTAGCTATTATTTTAGCTACAAAACGTGGCGATGCACGCGGCAGAGATTCAATTGCATTAACCGCATAAATTATCATCCGGCGAGCGCTTCAAATATCAACAGTGCAGCTCTATTTTTCTCTAAATATGTTTTATGCATGATAAAAGTTTAAATAATAGAGGAGATGATTGCATTGGATGTACGATGAGAACCGCAACTGTACGCGTGCTCTTTAATAATAATAATCATTTAGACAGAAAATGAATAATAAACTGCAAATATAAACACGCGCTGAAAATAAATTAAAATGAAATAAATAGGTAACGGTTCATATTATTTTTATTTTCTATCAAAAATTTATTTAGATTTGTCGAAAAAATTTTAGCAGTTAGAAAAAGATGGAAATTCAATACTCAAAATTAAAAATTAAATTATTACTCGTATTTGACTAGAACTTAATTAAAGAATTAATTAATTAAAAAAAATAAATTTAAAAATTAATTAAATTAAATTAAATTTAATTTAAAAAAATAATTTTTAAATTAAATTTAAAATATGAAAAATTATTTTTTTTATTATTTTCGTTAAAAAAATTAATTTAATTTATTATATTTTTTTTAATTCCAAAATTTTTTTTTTTTTTTAAAAATTAGTTTAATTAATTATGAATAATAAATTAAAATCTCAATTTTTTAAAATTTATTTAAATTTAAATTAATTTTTAATTCGAAAATAATAAAAAAAAAAAAATTTTCATATTTTTAATTTATTTAAATTTTTTTTTTTAATTTTTAAAATTTACTAATTTCAATTAATTTTCTGATCTATAACCGTAAAATGCAATTTTTTCCAAATATTTTCTTGTTATAAATTTTTGGATAGATTTTTTGTCATTATTTCAACAACTGCCCGCATCTACTTCAGTTTCCGCCATTATGCGGCTTTTTGGTAGCTACAATTTGCCATCAAGAGAACAATAAAAAAAATGAAATTTCACCAAAAATTTTTGCTGTTTACCTTAAACTAACTTCCCCTGTGCCCTTAATTGTTATCTAACTCTCTCTCTCCAAACTGACTTCTCTACCGAAAACTCTCAAAGCGAGAAATACACATGACCTGCTAGCAGCAAAAAACTTTTTTCCTTCATGTTTGTTTTAATTATCAAAATTTAACCAGAAACAGAAAATTTTAGGAATTTACAAACAAACATTGTTGAGTTCAGTAATAAACTTGCGTTTCATTGCATATTTGTGTGTTTTTGTGTTTGCGTTGAATGTTTAACGAGAAACAATTAAATTTTATGGCGTTCAATTTTAATTGTTTCACTTTTTTTTTTTCAATTTTTCATGAATTTCTTTGCGGAATTTTTGCTGAAAAATCTGTTTTTGATGAGATTTTTATTTGTTGGGAAAAATGTTGCAAAACATTAAGACTAAATGCAAATATCATTAGAAACTTGTACAAATAAAACATTTATTCCGTTCTGTGTGTGGCGAAAAAGAAGAAGCGAAGCAGAATTTTATTATTTTAGTAAGGCACAAGTGCTATTAAGATAAATTTGTATAACAAACCGAGAAACATGAAAACTTTGCCATTTTTTATACATGACTACATGGAACATATCTGGAAGTTGGGAGAAAATAACATAACTTTTGTCTAAATAGTGTTTTACTTTTGCATTAAATTTATCATAAATAAATATGTGCTTCTATTTAAGTTGGCTATTTTTTTGTCTTCATATTTTTTTAAGCAATTTTTTAAAATAAATTATTTTTTTTTTAATTATTAAAATATCGAGAATATCTTAATTTAAATTTATAAAAAATATATATTTATTTAAAAAAAATTATAAAAATTCTTGAAAATATTTTTGGAAATTTTTCGTTTTTTAATTAAAAATTTTTAATTAAAAAATTAAAAAAATAAATTAAAAAAAAATTATTATAAACATATCTATAAAATTTTCTCAAAGTTTTTTAAAATTTGTTATAAAAATAAAAAAAAAATAAATTTTAAATTTTTAATAATATATTTTATTTATTATTTAAAAAAATTGGTAAAAAATTTTCTAAAAAAATATTTATGGAAATTTTTATTTTTCTGTGAAAAATTAATAAATATTGTATAATAAAAAAAATCTTTAAAAAAATTTCAAAATTCAATTATTAAATTTTATTTATAAAAATTAATAATAAAATTTTTTAAAATTTAATTTTATTTTTATATAGTTATTTAATTATTTATTTATTTTATTTTTTATTTTATTTTATTTTATTTTTTTTTCTTGTTAAAATAAATCAAAAATTATAATATTAAATGATAGAAAAAAACAATTTAAAATTTAATTTTAACAAAATTAAAAAAAAATTTATAAAAATCGCAAAATATTAAAATATAAATTAAATTAAAAAGTTTTTTTTTTTTAAAATTCTTAAATAATATTTAAAGCCGTGAAATTATTAAAAATTTGTAACAAAATTTAACTACCAATCATTAAATACTTACACAAAATCCCCTCATTGTACATCCAAAACACTTTAAAATTCCCAAATTAAACAACACTTGAGAAAACTTCCCATCTTCGTTGCTAAATGATGCAATTTTGATGTATCTCATGTACTTTCTCCATTTCTAAACAAAAAGACAAAATTTACATACAAAACCTTTGAGAAAATTCCCCACAGACACACAAGTAAAGTGCAAATAAATCAATTTAATGCTCAAAAAACGAAGGATTTTCTCCTTATAGCAAAACTTTTCAAGGTTCTTCATTTCATTTCGCCATAACTCTTAACCGCATTGTCTGTTCATACTTTGCTTGTTTACCAAGAAATTTGGCTTAAACGTCTCAAGTTAAATAATTATTTGAGGCAAAATCCAAGCAACAGTTTTCTTCGAGGTTTTTGCGATTTTTTGTCGTTATATCGAAGAAACATGAGAAAAAAATCGTCTTAATTGGATTCTGTCACACAATTGAACGGCATCTGACTTCCAAAATAATAATAATAATAATAAATCAATCTTATTTTCTTATCATTCCTTCGAGAAAAAAAATTTTTTCGGGACTCTTTGCACGTGCTTCGTTTTTTTGACAAGTTAAAAAAATCCTTTTTTATCCGAGAATCAACATTTTTAGCCCTTTTAAATGTCTTTCCCCCTTTTTATGTTTTTTTCTCTCTAAAATCAAGCGCGGCGACAAGAAATGTGATAACAAAAGTGCTTAATGTTCAATAAAGTTTCCGTTTCACTTTTGTCGCTGTCGCTACCTTTTGTTTGTTTTATTGTTTCTTTTCGTATCTTTTATTATTTCAACTTTTTTTTTCTCGATGTCGCAGTCAACGACAAGCACGTCTCTGAAAAAAAAAGTATTAAATAAAATGAAAAGACGGCAATAAAAAAGGGATTCTTTAATAATTACCGAGGATTTTTCGCACTTTTACCCAAAACAAAAAAAAGAGTCTTGTTTAAAATTCACGCAATTGGCACCCAATTACCGCGGAGACCGTTTAATTTCGCGCGCTGCGAAGAAACTTTTGGTCAGAGATTCATTTTAATGATGATTAACGTCGCCCGCACATGACCCACGACAAAAATTTGCATAAATTTGCGCGTCTTTACCTGTCCCGCTACTTTTCGCAGATATTTAATTTTTGACATGAGAAAACAAAGAAAAAATTATTTAAGAAAGAGAGAGAATTCGTTTATGATTCACGTGCCGTGTACTTTTTAGTGGTCCTCGGGGAAATTTTCCGTCTTTCCAGCAGATTAGCTCGTTGTCGTGCGTCGCTTTTTAGTACACATAAAGAGCGTTCCGTGGAATAAATTACTTTGTATTTTATGTCTTTCAGCGCCTTTTACGCATTTTTCTTTCTGCGATGTGAGAAATTTTGTGTTTCTACATTTTTTTAAATAAAATTTAAGCGGATTTCGGTAAAATTGATTTATTTTATTTTAAATAATTTTAAATAATTAATGAAAATTATTATTTATTTATTTTTTTTTTTTTCATAAAAAAAATTTTTTTAAATTTTAATTTTTAATTTAAAAAAAATATTTTTTAAATTAAAATTTTATTAATATTTTTAAAATAAAAATTCAAAATTTTAATTAAAAAAATTAAATTATTAATTAAAATTAAAAATAATTAATTTTTTATAAAAAATTTAAACTTTTATTTAAAAAAAAATATTTTTTTTATTTAAATTTAAAAAAAAATAAATATGACTTTAATTTAATTTATTTTGAAAAAAAATCTATTTTTAATTTATTTTTTTAAGTATAAAATAAATTAATAAAATTTAAATTAAGATTATAGGTATTTAAAAAAAATTAAATTTCTATTAAAATTAAATTAAAATGATATTAAAATTTAATATAATTAAATTAATGTTTAACTAGATCAAATTTTATTGAAATATTCAATTAAAAAAACATTTTTTTTTTTGATTCGCAAATTTTTTTTTTTTTTTTGAAACATTTTTCATACAATTATTTTTTTATTTCTATATAATTGAAATGGAAAATAAAAGATTTTTTTTATCATTGAAATTGAAACTTGAGTATAAAAAAAAATATTTTTTCAACAGTTGTTACACTTGTTTTTTTGATTTGATGAATAATTTTTCTCATTTATTTTACAAATCCATTCATATCCATCTCAATTACGTTTTATTTGCAATACATTTTCATTATTATTATGTTTTTTATACAACATTTTTTGTTTTATTTTTACTCCTGATTCCCATAAAAAAATAAACATACGAAAAAAAAATCAGTTCATGAAAGTTTGTTGTGTGTTTTTTTTTTATATTTTACGACGATGTCGACGCAATTACTACCCAGCAAGGGCCTCACTTTAATAAATCACCATCATTCATCATTTTTTTGTGTGTGTTTTGTGTTACTCGCATCATAAAATCGCATCACACCACTTAAAAAAAAAATGTTTTCAAAATATTTTGTTGATTGCAACTCTCTTACAAGGTTTTTTCATTTTAAATTCGCGTCATTTCACACAATTTTCATTACTGCGATGGAGAAAAAGAGCTAAAAACTGATAATTTGCTGTTCAGAAATAAATTTGAAGCAATAAAATGCCAACAAAAGAGGCCAATAATCGATTTTTTTTCTCGTCTTTAGACATTTTTTTTTTAGACAAGATCCAATAAAGCTTTTTTATGGCGTAATCCCATGTTATGTCGTTCGTCGAAATACGCATCGAATTGTGTATATGGACACGACGACGAACCCTGACGGTGTCAATAAATTACATTTTTGTGCTTGAACGTTATGCGATTTCGATTTACGATAAATCCGAAAATGTTTAATGTTATTGCTGATGAAAATTGGTAACTATGACTCGCTGCTTGGGAGACATGTTGTTCTTGTTCGAGGCAGAGATATTATCTGGCGCGTCGTTACGTAACGCAATTCAGGTCGTTTGCCTCTTTTGATGTTTTTGCTCTTTTGTTTTAAGGACGTTTCTTGGTTATTTTTGGATTAAAATAGTTATGAAAATCTGATAAGAGTTCAATTTATAAAGAAATTGATTATTTTCGAGTTTAAAAATTATTTAAATATTTTCATTAATTTAAAATTTTTAATTACGATATTTTGTTATAATAATGACAATTAATTAAAGAATTATTAAAAAAAAAATATGAATTATTATTATGAATTATGACTTATAAAATTATTTAAAAAATAAAATTAAATTAATAAACTTTTAACTTTAAAATTTTTAAAATTTTTATTTTTTTAATAAAATTTTTATTAATTTTTAAAATTTTTAATTCTATATTTTATTGTTTTTAATTTAATAATTCTTCAATAACTTTAATTAAATTTAATTATTATAATAAAATAAATCAATTGAAAAAATTAAAATTAATGGAAATATTTTTATTATAAATTTTCAACATAAATGTTTGAAAATTTTTTAACTATTATTTTTTTTTTAAATTTAAAAATATTTTTTTTAATCAAAAAATGTTTCAATATTTATTTAATTTTTTTTTAATATAAAAGATTTTTTTTTAAGAATTAATTTTTTAAATTAAATTAATTTAAATTTTAATTTAAAAAAAATAAATATACTAAATTAAAAGTTAAAAAAATATTTAATTAATTTTTGTTCAAAACGAAAAAAATATTTCTAAATTTTAATTTTTTATTTTACATGTTTAAATTTTTTTAAAAAATATTTTTATCAAAAAAAAAATACTTGAATATCTTTCAATTTCTCAATATTTGTTCAATTCTCAAAAATACGCCAACATTTAATCACTTGAGTGACAGCATATCGATTACTTTTCTCTCGAAACACAAAATATATATTAAATTCATAATAATCATGCCGTTCTGACATCTATTTATTAAATATTTATCGGCGTCTAAATGCACGACAGTTTCGGACAAATAACTCGACTCGAACACGAGACCCGATAATAGCACACAAAATGGATATTTATCGAAATAAATCGCTAAAAGGTTCTGCATTGCAAAATCTCCTTGTTTTGCCGACAAAACGGACACAAAATCGAATATTTAGATAAAGTTTAGCACACTCTCCGATCATATTTCATTTATTTAAAATAATAATAATAAAATAAAGCCGAATGTTTGCATGGGGAATATATTAGTAACGAATACTTTTGAAAGCAATTAAATTCGGCATACGCTGCATGCAATTATGTGACGTGTCGGAGTCATTTTGTTTCCGATAGTTGTGGATTAATTTTGTTGCAGTATCCGTTTATTTGTTTTCATTCAAAAATTTAATCTTTTCATTAGAATCGAATTTAGTCAAGGTCTTATTTTTTTCTTGCAAAAGGTCGAACAATCTGAATTTTATGCATCATTAAGCGCTCTCTTCGCATCATCAAATGTTGCCTTTTTACCTTCCTCGATTTTTTTTTTGTATTCTTTAATTTTCAAAAGGAAAACGAAAGAAATCGCAATTCATCATATGGCATACGTCGAGGCGGGCTTAATCTAATATGTATGACCACTCAGTCGATCACGCATTGTTTTTTCCATCATTTATTTATGAAGATGAAATTTTATTAATGTTTCACATCAAGGGGACGGATGATGGATGATCCGCTCGCGCTTTGACATTCATGCGAAAAGTCCTTTTACCTTGAAATTTTTTTTTTGCGTGGGATGACTTTGAAAAGTTTTCTGATAAAATTTTATTTTTTTCAAGCAAAATTAAAAAACTGAAGCCCAAAAATTTTTTAAAATTAAACTTTAAATAAAAGTAAATTATTATTGCTCCCTTAAGGTATGCAATTAAACTTACTTTTACTTTTTCCTATTTTCTCACGAATTTTAAAATTATTTTTCAAAATTTTTGATACAGAAACCTTCTCATAACTAAAACGAAGCATAAAAAAATCTTCAGAGTTTTTGAAAATTAAAATTTGAATTAACTCGTTACAAAAAATGTTTGGTTTATAAAAATTTTTATTTTTGTCAATATTTAAAGAAAAATATTCAGTCAAAAAGTGGCTTAAAACTAAAAAAAACTTAAAAATTTAAAAAAATTTTCTAACAAACAAACTTTTCAGAATCGCGCAGCATTTGTTGAAACTCCTTCTCCAAATCTTCCGCTCGCAAAATCTTCTTGAAACTCGCTTCCTTATTCGCTTGCATCTCCTTGTCTTTCAGGAGTATCGTCAAACTTTGTTCCATCACTTCGACCTTTTTCTGCAACGCTTCCAGTTTCTTCTCTAATTTGCTAATCTTCTTTTGTGACTCCAGTCGTTCAGATTCTTGCTTTGGAAGACATTCGATACCGTCAACATATTGCACTTCATATAAGCGTTTTCGAAGGTTCAAGTAGTTTTCATGAAAATTAAAGGTTATATCTTTCGCCTTCAAAAGACCCAAGATTTGTCGCAATCGCTCTTCGCTAAAGTCCAAATCGCGAATTTTCAAGTGCTTCAGCTCAGGCATCTGTTCGAGCATGGCTTCGACATTGAGATCTTGCAATGGATTGCTGCAGAGATTCAAAAAATTGAGCTTTTTGGAGTTTTTGAAGAGTTTCTTGGAGATTTTTGTCAAATTGTTGCCACACAAGCTCAAATAAATTAATTCTTCGAGATCCAAAAAAAGTTCCTCGGGTAGCGATGCGAGTTGATTGTTGTTCAGACTCAAAATTTCGAGCTCACGATTTTTGTTGAAGGTGTTCATAGCGAGTTCAGTGATTTTGTTTGAGTTGAGCTTTATGGTTTGTAGATATGGACAATTGACGAAGGTATCTTCGCTGATTTCTTCGATTTCGCAATTGTCTGCGTCGAAAATTTGAATACTGTGAAAGGGACCTACAAGATCTTCAGATAGGTAGGGAATGACACAGTCAATAAAGGTCAAAACTGTGATTGATGAGTTGTATGGCAAGTTGTGCAGGATAAAATGCTCGTCTTTCAGCAACTTTAAATTTGTAATGGTACAGGTGTTGTCCTTGACAGTTACACTGTAGATAACCATTTTTAATTTTTTTTAATAATTTTTTAAATTATTTTTTTTAAATTATTTTTTATAATTTTTTTTATAATTTTTTAAATATTTTTTTAATTTTTTTAATTATTTTTTTAAATAATTTTTTAATTATTTTTTTAAAATAATTTTATAAATATTTTTTAAAATAATTTTTAAATAATTTTTTAATTATTTTTTTTTAATAATTTTTTAATTATTTTTTTAAATATTTTTTTATATTTTTAATTGATGTTTAACGTTTAAATATTTCTATTGAACTGATACTGATTCAAAAAAATACATCGATTTTTATACAAATAATTTTTCAGATTTTCCATAAATTTTTTACCCCCACTCCAAAGGTTTATGAACAAAAATCATTCGAACTGATCTATTATGACTCACTAAAAAAAATCAACTTTCATCACGTCATCTTCAAATTTTTTGTACCTAAACCAGTTTTTTATCATTTATCTCTAAAAAAAAAAGAATCTTCTGGATTTAACAAAAGAATAAAAATTTATCAAAATAAATAAATATTTTAACTCGTCCAAATGTAAAATGTCATGTTTCAACATGAAAACACCTTATTTCCCAACACAGCGTGTAAATTTGTTCAAAATAAATTCACAAAAGACGAAAAAGAATGAGTTGTTGACAATAATAGAGTGACAATTATTTATTCATAAGAGGATCTTTTTCATTTTTTTTTTATTTTTATCCACATCCGTCGTCGTCGTTTGGTCCGAAAAGTTGCTGATACCGTTTTCAAACATTTTTTCACACATGTTTTTTGTCCTTTTTTCTACTTTTTTTACTACGAAAAAAAATAAACTGAAAAAAAGTGCGAGATACGAAAATTTATTCCCTTTTTCCTCCCTCAGAAAAAGAAAAAACAAGAGAAATTTAAAAAAAAAGTTTCGCTAACACGAACACGCACAAGATTCAAGACTGTGATAAATTGACAATAATTTATTCACAAATTTATGATGACATATCATCTAATAAATATAAAGTAAAGTACGATGTCTATCCCATCAACGGGAAAAGTCTTAAATTTTATTATAGCAAAGGCATCTGTTGAGTTTTTTTTTTGTGTTTGAAAAAGGAAAAAAAAAGTTTGAAACAGGAAAAAAGGTAAATAAAGGAAGAAATTCGACATTTCCTTGGAAAATGCGAAAAATGTTGAAAGGATAATGATTTTTCGAAAGGTAATTGGATGATAACATAAGCGAGAAAATTAAAAATCAGGTCAGGTTTAGCACTCATAACAGTTGTTGTTTATGGCAAAAACATGTACCGCACTTCATAAAATTTTTCACGCATGTTAATATGCGAAAAAAACGAAGGGAGTAAAAAATTACAAGGAAAATTTCACGCCATGAGAGAAAAAAATCATCTGTTTACCTTTACTTTAGATTAGAACAACAAAATGCGACGATATGGAGATGGGGCAACAAATGTGTGGTTTTGATTAAATTTTACTCGTTTACATTTCGCAAAGCAAGCCTCATTGTCAGTCTGTGCGAAAATTGATAAAACAAAACGTTTTACTCGTAAAAAATATGAGTGTTGACAATTTGTTTATGCCTCGTTTCCATTTTGTGTCTTTCGAGGGTGAATTTTATTCTTTCAAGTACGATTCGAAAAAACGTTTTGAGACAACTTTCTCGCAAAATGCACTTAAAACTTTGCGTTATTACATTTTTTGCTTGAGTTTTGACACTCAAATATTTTTTTTCCTTTGTTTTAAATATTTTTTTTGGAGTCGCATCGTTATTTGCACATGTCATTTTTTCTTGCCAAAAAAAAAATTGACAGTATAATTTTTTCGCTTTAAATTCTGTATGTAAAAGAAGATAAGAAAAATAAATTCAAGATGTTTTCGGAACAAATTTTCTTGTCCTTCGGTTTTTTTTCCTTATGAAAGGTAGTAATCAGTTTTTTTTCTTTTGTAAGACAATGGAAAAAAGTGCTGACAGTAAATTCTCATCAAATGTTCGCTGTTGGCTTAAAATAGTTGAATTTTAGTCCTTTATAGACTAAATTCTAAAATTTTCTAAAAAAAAATTGATTTTTGCTTTAAAAAAAATATTACCTGAAATTATGCAACTAATTAAGCTTCAATATTTTTTTTTTATTTTTACTCCTGAAGTATGCAATGAACTTCACAAAATATTTTCTTAATTTTCGATTATTTTTCTTGATTATAAACCTTCTAAAAGCTATTTAGAACATTTTAAAAGAAAATCAAAGGAAATCCGTAAAATATTTTTTTAGTTATAGTATGTCAAATATTGTATGGATTTAAAAATCGACGCCATCTTTAAAATTCATACAAAATTTGACATGCAATAACTCAAGTTTTTTTTCACGAATTTTTATTCATTTTTTTTAAATATCTTAATATTAATATAAAGAAGGTTTCTGTATAGGAAAATTTTGAAAACCTTCTTAAAATTTCTTGAAAATTTAAAAAATTTTTATGCAAAGTTCATTGCATACCATAGGAGTATAAAATTATTTTTTTAAAGATTAAATTATTTTTCTTTTTATAAGAAAAAAAAAATCTTCAGTAAAAAAAATTATTATTTTAAAATTTTAAATAAACTAAAAATAAATTTATAAATTAATTAAATTAATTAATATTTTTTTTTATTAATTAAATTAATAAATTAAATTATTAAATACTAAATTAATTAAATTATTAATTTAAAATAAATTATTTTTGAATAAAAAAAATTAAAAAAATAATTCTTAGAACTTTTTTGAGTAAATCTCAAACATTTTCTATTAAAAGAATCAGAAAAAAATTTAAAACACATTTTTATTTTTTTTATTCAAAAGCTGAACAACAATAGACAAGTGAACAAGAAGTCCATATGCCGTGTGAAATCGGTTGAGAATTCAATTGTTTTAGATGTGAATAAGCACTTGAATGACAGTAAACAAGGAAAAATGACATGAAAAAAATCGTTTTTCTACCATAGTCTTTCAATGTTGAGAATTTTTTATTCATTCTCATAGAAAATCTTCTATTTTTCCTAAACTTGTCTCACTAAAATGCACTTTCAAGTCTTTTTAAGTCTTTTCTGACTTTTGTCACTTACTTAAAATGTCTTTCACTAAGCCCTTTACATGAATGGAAATGCATTTTTGTTGCAAAAAGGGACTCTAAATATGCTGCCAAGCAATTGTTCTTCGGCACTCAGTTGCAAAAATTTTACGTTTAAATGCGGAAAATATATTGACATTAAAATTGCATGAAAAACTATTTAAATCGTCGTCATCATCACTCTTTTGCTTTATTTTTTTTCTTTATTTCATGAAAAAAAATGAGGGAAAAATTTTCTCGCTTATTTTTATTTATTTATAAAAAAAAATTCTTTTTTTGCTAAATCTATTTTCCATTCAATTTGGAATTCTTTTCATCATTTTCCCATTCATTGCATTTTTAGGTGTTCTTACTGTCTGTCAACCCAATGGGAAAGGGAAGCGAAGGAAAAAATAAATAAATCTAATTTTAAAAGGGAACAAAACAAGTGTGTGTCGAGTGAATTTTATTTATTTATATTTTTTTTTTCTTGTGCAAGGTGCCGAGGCAAATTGAGTTATGACGAAGACGACGACGTAGGACAAGACAGTTTTGATTATCGTTCGTTTTCTCAAAGACAAAATTTTGCTCGTTACATCTCATTTAACGCTGAAAATATCATCAAAATCATCCTTTTGTAGCATTTCCATACATTTGCTCTCCTTTGACGTCTTTCGCCTGCACTTTTACGACTCAGTAAACAAATAATAACAATTTTGCATTCCCATTTTACTCATACGAGTTATTACAAGCGTAAAATTCCTTTTTGTGCATCTTTCGATCATATTCATGTGCAACGATGTGCCTTTTTGTAGCGTCGTCGTTTCATCATAACTTAGATCGAATATTTTACGAGAAAGAAACCAATATCCAGAATAATAATGATTTTTTTTCTTCTCTTTTACAGGTAAGAAAATTGTTTTGATTTCCTCGAAACATTTTTGATTGAATGGAATGACATCATTTGTGAGTATTTTCGTTACATATCTGCATAAATTGCCAATTATTCTCATGAGTTGACAAAGGAAGCGTTTGTCAATGACTCAAAAAGGGGCTTTTTGTGGAAAAATGATTAAAAATTGAATGGAACGTAGATGATGAAAATTTAAAAAAAAAAATTAAAAAAAAAAGTATAAAATTTATTTTTGAAAAAAAAAATAATTGCTTTAAGTCATGATTTAAAGTTAAAAATTAGCAAAATTTAATTTTATGAAAATTTGAAATTAAACATTGACATGAACGCCATCTAACGGATTTTAAATATTTATATTATTTTATATTTGAACAAATTTTGCTTTAAAAATTTTAAATTTAAAAAATTTTCAAATTTTTGCTTTACTATTTTTTTTGCTTAAATTAATTCGAAAAAAATATTTAAAGTAGAATATCATAAAAAAATTATTTTTAAAAGACGCCCTCTAACGAAAAAAAAAATATTTTAAAATTTAAAATTTTAGAGGGTTTTAAAGTAAAATTTTATTACAAATAAATTATTTAATTTATTAATGGATTTATTAAAAATTAAAAACATTTTCCATATTTATTTATTTAAAAAAAAGACAAATTTTAATAAATTGACTTAAGCGCCATCTGATGGAAAATTTCAAATATCTCATTAAAATTTTTTTTATGATCTTCACGTCTCATTTTAATTTAAAACAACACAAAATTGGTTTCTTTTTCAAAGAAAAAATTGAAAAATAATTAAAAACGGAATGATTTTTGTTCTCGATGCTGATTAAAAAATCCCAAATAATTACCGAGAAAACGTAAAAAAAATTCACATATCTCATCTCAACTCATCGCATGGAAGAGGAAATTTCTGTGAAAAGGAAATAAATGAACAAAAGCAAGTCTAATACATATTGACGTTTAATTTCCATTATTTAACTCGCTCTCTTTCCCGTGCGTTCTGCAGTACGATTTTCAATCTAATGTTCATTTGCTCAGAAAAATAACCAACAACCATCATCAACATCATCATCCGTCGTTCGTCCTGCATTTTCGGAAAAATGTGTAAATCATGTCGAATCGCTTCTGCTATTAATGATAAGCTACGAGTTGAGTTTCATTCCGACGAGAAAAATCAACGTCCATTTTTTGGCACGTTTTTCTCATTTCATGTCGGGAGTTTTGATGAGTCGAAGCATTTTTTGCGACACGCCAGAAAAAAAATTTCGATCATGTCGAGCGCGCGATGCTGCTGCTAGTCCAACGACATCGACGACGACGACACACACGCTCACTAAATAATGTTCGGTAAAATGATTTCATAAATGCTCATTCATTGGAAAAATAAACAAAAGTCGCTATCATGCGTTCCATTTGTGGTCAATTTCATGTTTGTTTAATGTCGGAACGTGATGTAACGGTCTTTTTCTCCCTCTCCCGTACTCTCTTGATAACTGAACAAATATTGCAAAAAAAAAAAAATTCTGAAAAATTTCTCAATAAAAAATGAAATAAATGTGTGTCAGTCGAAGCAAATGAACTCTCATTAATTTCCGAAGCACTAAAAAAATCTTCCAATAAAAAAATTTTGATAAAAAATTGCAATTCATTCAGTCTTAAAAAAAAAATTTCGTCGTCTTTGATTTCGCTTCGAGAGGAAAACTGAATTAGGGAGAGAAACACTCACAATTCATTTTAAAATTCAATTCACTTTCAATTTCTAGTCCAATAAATCATAAAAGTTATCATTAATCATAAATATTTGCGCGCTGAAAAGCAGGACGATGACAAGTAAATGGAGTATGTTTCCCCATACCGACGAGAAATTACTTGGCGTTGGATTCGATGACGCGATGATTTTCGTGACAAAGATGTTTCGTAAATGAGCGAAGACTGAATTATGACGACTCGCGATTTTGTAATTATTTTGTGAGAAAATTTTAATAATTTCTCGAGTTTTTAATGAATTTAAATTTTCATTTAATTTTTTTCAAAAAAAAAATTCAAATTTATCTGAAAAAATCCTAAAAATTTATTTTAATGAAATTTGGCGCCATTTTTGATCTTTAGATTTGATCTTATAGAGCGCCATCTTACGAAAAATTTCTTAATTTGATTTTTTTCAGAAAATTATATTTTTAAATAATTTAAAATAAATTTAATTAATGCAAATATTAAACTTTAATTAAAAAATTCACTTTTTATTACAAAAAAATTTTTAATTAAAAAAATTTTTTAAAATTAAATTAAATTAATGCAAAATTTAATTTTTAATTAAAAAAAATAACTTTCATTGGTCAGTTTTTAAAGAAGCGCCCTCTGGCTGAAAATTTATAAATAATAATTTTAATTTTTCGACATAATTAAAAAAATTTTTAAAAAATAATTTCAACTTTAATTCGAAAATTTAATTCAAAAAATAATAATTAAAAATAAATAATTAAAAAATAATTAATTAATAAAAATTTTAAAAAAATTAATTGATATAAAAAATGTTAATAATTAATTTTTTTTTTAAATAATTATTTCCTTTTAAAAATAATAATTTTCTCACAAAATTGATTTTCTTTAAAAAAAAATGTAAAAAAAATAATTGACGATAATCAGATTAAATTTCCAATACTTAACCTTTAGCAAACAATTTTCCGAGTAATTTTCCTAAAAAAAATTTCCGTAAATAACGATCCTAAATCAATTCATCTTTTCTGCCCTTTCTCTCGTTTCTTCTTCTAAAGAACTTCACTTCCTTAGTTGATGATGACTTAAAATGCTGATGCCGCCATAAAATAAAAGAACAGAGACAAAATAATTTCAAAATTAATTTAAACATACAGATTTTGTACCTAACACAATAGTAAATGTGGCTCGGCATAAAAATTGTGGGCAAAATGTTTCAAATTTCGATTTATATTTATTTAATGCGCTGCTTTTGTGTGCCATGCCACGACATAAATATCAAAATCATTTTTATGGTAAACGATATCTTCCTTCTTTTTTTTTTGTTACTATGAGGCATCACGTACTGACGACGACTAACAGGAAGTCTATTGTAAGACGGAAAAATTATTACAGATTTATAAAATTTATTGATTTTAAATAAGTAATATTTTCTTATTATATTATTTTGCATATAAATAAATTCTCGTGGCATGACGTCGATTTTTTTTTTCGCAAGATTTTTTTGGTCGATAACTTAATTATTGCGATTGTTATCGTCAAAAGAGCGAATTTCCATCGAAATTTGTGTAAATTGTCGATAAATTAGCTTCTATTGACGCTCGTTGACCATAAAATTAACCAAATCAAAGGCTCTCATTACTGACATGGAGCAGTCTAATGGAAAATGAATGCACTTTGTAATCATTGAAAAATTTTAGAGGCGAAAACGTAACTCACGATGCATGAAATTAACCACAATAATCATCAAAAATGGACTCGACTTTGTCTCGTTGAAAAAATTTTTCATTTTAAAAAATGTAATAAAAAATTATGAGTCACAAAAAAAAACGATGGAACGAGTATACCACAAAAATAATAATTATCTTCATTTCTGAAGCAACTAAAATGCATTTCCGTATTTTTGCCATGCCATGCCATTCCATTGTCTCGCTGTCCTAATTTCTTTGGTAGTTGCTGTTTTATTTCCTCATTAAATTTTATGATACGAAAAGTACGATGAACGTATCAGGGGAAGCAACTGTTATACTCAGGGATGCTGCAAATTCCTTTTAAAGTTCAAAAAGCGCATGTCACGAACGACGATCTCCATAACTTCGGTTTTTTCTCCAACTGTTCATTTTGGGTTCATTTCGAGTTCATTTCGAATTCATTTGGGGAAGTACGAAATTTCCTCCCCCTTTGATTTGAGGGGAGGGAAAAACTTGTTTTGTATAACAGAATAATAAATCAAATTGACATTGAAAACTCGCGACACACAAAAATCATGTTCTTCGTTGGGATGAACGAAATGAACCTGTTACGAAAAATTTCACTTCATTCATAAATTAATTTAATTGTAAATTAGCGCAAATTTCGACACAAGAATTTATTTTATTATTTGTAAAATAAATTGATGACCCCCCGCCCGAACGTATTTGTGCGGAAATTTATATTGCACAGAAAAAAAATCCACAAAATTTACATAATTTGATCTAAATTGCCGTCAGTGATCCAGAGATACAAAGAGATGAAAAAAAGAGAGGAACGAGTGTTTCTGACATCTTGTACATCGTCAATGCTAGCGGTCGATTGAAACAGATGTCATTTAGTTCGTGGCATCATCAAAATATCGTCAAGTGTAGCGTGTCATAAAACTGCATTCGTAAACAGAAATTGAAAAGGTTTCGCATAACGAATAGTTTATTATGTTAATGATGATGATGGCGTTCGTATGACAGAATAAATTAACGGTCAAGAAGTGTCAAGTTGAGTCGATTGGAAATGGAGTCGATTGTGAAATTATTTTTTTGAAAGATATTTAAAGATCATAAGTTCATGGTTTGGCACGTAGAGGGCGCTTTTTCATAGTTTAATTTTTTTTAATGCAGATGGCGCTTTTTTTAACAATTTTATTTAAGAAAAATAATTAAATTAAATTAATAAAAATAATTGAATAAAATTAATAAAAAAAATAAATTTTCATTTTTAAAAGGATTCGATTTTTTTTATTAAAATTATTAATTAAATTAAAATTAAATAAAATTAAAATAAAAAAAAATAAAAATTATTTATTAATTAAATAATAAAATTTATTTATTAAATTAAATAAAAATTTATTTTTTTAAAGGAAGTCTTCCAAAATTTTTAAAAGAATCAATTAAATAATCAAAATTTCATGAAAATTATTTTTTAAAAATTTTTTCTTCAAAATTTTTCCGTCAGAGAGCGCTTTCTAAAATTTTTATGAAAACAGCGCCTCTCAACATTAACGTCTATTTTTCAAACTAAAAATAGTTTTTCTCAGTAATTTAAATAACATTAAATATTTTCCTTTTCTGCTTATCACAAAGAAAAAATTTCTCAAGAAGACAAAGAAAAATTAAATTTACAATTCATACTTTTTACGTCAAAGAAGCAATTGCAAATGTCTCGTTTGTATTAAAAAGTACATTAATAAATATAGTCCGCTCCCTAGTTTTTTTTATCCCTCTTATAAACACGGAAAAACTGTACATTTTAAATTTAAAGAGCGTTGAATGCCTTTTTATTTCTTCCTTTATATTTTTCAAGCCGGTAGAAAATTTCTACTTGAAAAAAAAATATAAAAAAAATAAAAAATGCAATTTTCTTGTCTGTTTCGGTTATTTCATCTTTTTTGCAAAGATTCATTAAGGCATCATTCATTCATGAAAACGCTAAAAATATTTTTCTTTTATTTTATTTTTTTTATTTGGTAGAATAAATAAACCACTTAAAAAAAACAAAAGTAAGATTTAAAAAAAATTCCATTAATAAAAAATGATAAAAAAAAATAGTGAAGAAAAAAAATGGAAGCGCGGTGAAGGAACGAAAAATTAGTTAGACACGAACAAACAATCCAATAAATTTTTATAACTTTTTCGGACTTTTGAAATGCAATTACAATTATTATTAAGTACGTGCATTTACCGTGTTTTTCTTCTTTTTTTTATCTGAACTCACAATTGAATAAAAAAAAATCTGGTTCTATTCACGAGAAATATTTTTTTAAATTTTTTTTTCTTTATTAAACACGAAAATAAAAAAAAAATAGTTGTGCCATCATCCAACTAGAAAATTTGCTTTATATATCCAATTTAAATTAGATAATGACTTTTAAAATATAATTTTTATAATGGAGAAATTTTTTCCAACAATTTTTTGTCCAGTTTGCTCTTTTTTTTCTCTTCTCCGACATTTTGAGTCAAAATAAAAAAAAAAATAAGAGATATAATGAAAGGAAGTCATTTTTCATAGAAAAAAAATCTCAATTCAATATTTTTTCTTGTTCAAGTCATTAAATATGGAAGAGTTTGACAGAAAAGGAGAGACGATACCTGATGACGACCCTTTTATTACGCAACCATTAGTATTCGACCTAAATTCTAATGAAATTACAATCAAGCTGGTCATCAATTTCCGGCTATTTGCACACTTTTCAGTGTCTTAAAGTTACGTAAATAAATAATAATCTACGAGAAAACCGGACGGGATCAAAGTCGAATCAAGTCAAGTCTAGAAAGTTTTTAATAATTGATTTATTTGCCGAACGAAACCGAACCTGATTATGTTGAATCATCATCATCATCCAAGATCAAGACCTTTTTTCGACAACTTTTTAATGTAATTAAAGCGAATGTTTCGAGAGCAAATGGAATTTTTGTGTCACCCGATTCGAGTTGAGTCGAGATAATAATAATTTAATCCAGACATTATCTGCGCTCAAAAGGGATCCATTTCTAATTTAAGGAAATTTTCCCTTTTCACTGACATGCTTTTCGAAAAATTTTACACACTTTCTCTCGCTCTCTCGGGGGAAATAAAATTATCAATCAAACCTCCTTTATTTACGAAAATCCACAAAATTTCGTACCTACGATTTTTGTGATTAGATTATCTTTTGTCGTCTGTGCGGATGGATCCCTTTTGTCTCACACTCGACTTGGCGTGACACATAATTCAATAATTTTTGCCATATTTCAGACACAAGTCGAGATGATAGCGGAACAAGGTTACGTGACCCATTCTGACAAAAAAATGACATACATCGAAAAAAAATTTTAAACTCTTAATTCCTGAAAAAGACACAAAAAATGGCATTAACTGTGATTTTTCACACAACCAAATTTTTTTTTCGGCATGCCTGAGTGAAAAAAGGACCAAAACTGCTTTTTTGGACATAATCCAACGAATAAACACAACTCGGCAGACAAAGTATCAGACACTCAATGTCGGATGAAATGCTGCTGGCTCGGCTCGGCATGCAGTTTATTTACATTTATAATAAAACTATATCAACACAGCATTTACACAACAACCAACAAAAAATAAAAAAGTTCTTTTGTTCACTGGTTGTTTGTGTGAAAAAAAAAACTTTTTTTGTACAAATTAAATTTTACAGTGTAGCATTTTCAATATTTTAATTACACTCGTCGCCATTTGTACGGCGGCGGCGGCGGGAAAACTAATAGTTGAGTAATGTATTTTTTAGAGCGTGCAAAAAAAAAGTTTTGAGGTTTGAAGAAAAATAAACCTTAAAATTTAAAAGACACTTTTGACACGTGGAAAAAGTGTCAAAGCCAAAACAAAGAAAATTTTTGAGTTTAAAAATAAAAATTACTTTTTATATTATATGAAAATGGAGTTGCCTTGTATTTAACAAAAAAATATTTTTTTAAACTACGATATAAAATTTGTTAATTTTTTTTATTACCAAATTTATATTTTACTTTAATATATTATTAAAAAATAATTAAATTAAATATTTTTTAATTTATAAATTACGTGTAATTAAAATAAATAAAAAAAAAACAAATAAAAAATTAACTGACAAATAAAGATAAAGTAAAATATTGAATTAAATTATAATAATAAATTAAATTAAATAATTATAATAATATAAAAATATAAAAGATCTTTAAAAAATATAAAATTAATAAATTAATTATTTTGCTTACAATTCATTCTAAAATTATTTAATATTTTTTATGTATTTTTTTTTTTTTTTTATTTTTTATTTTATTTTATATTTTCAAAAAAAATGAAATAAGGTTAGGTAATTAAATAATATTTTCAATAATTTAATTTAAAAATAATTTAAATTTTAAAAATTAATTAAAATTAAAATAATTAAAATATTTTAATTAAATTTTATTAACTAATTTTTTTAAAATATTGCGTTATAAAAAAAGAAAAAAAATTATTGAAAATTAGAAATTTTATTAAATTACTTCATCAAAGGTAAAAAAAAATTCACATTACAAAAATTTCATAATTAACCCTTTTACAACAAAAATCATTTTTTCTCCCACGTTTTTTGACAAAATCATGTCTATAACGAAAAAATTCCATTTTTAGTCAAATATTAGCTCAAATTTAAAATTATAGGTTAACTCTTGTCGTCTCATCGCAACCATAATTTCCATTGTCGCCTTTTTGGCTTTTTACAATATGGCACGACAACATTTTTTGTCTGAACCAACTCGACCGTAATAATCTTAATTTTGTCGACAAAACATTTAAACATTTTTTGCCAAAACACACACATGTGAGTTGCGATGTCACACAAAAACCCTTAAAGCATTTTCTCCGTGCATCCATGGAGTATGCGTCACGCACACAAACCACGAAACTAAAAATTATGTTGTCAACTAAAGTTAAAAGTGTCTGCAATAATTATCTTTTTGAGCTCTTTTTTGCCTCCGAAAAAAAATCATTTAATTTAATTTTAGAGCAAAATTTTTAGCAGGAAGGAACTTGAAAAAAAAATCATGTTCATTCTCGTGTAAAATTTTCCACTAATTATGCGAGATATGTAACGCGCGTTAAAAGAACAAAAAAAAATGAGATAAAAAATTCTAATGTTACCTTTTTATTGTTAATGGCATCGCATTTCCTTCACATATCATCGAGATCATTTTGTGTTTTTGACACAATTTTCCGTAATTTACGCGTTACTTTCCCTCGTTTTCGTCGTCGTCGCATGTCATTCACAAAACCAACAAAAGCCCCTCTTCTTTGTTCGCGCGCAACATTTTAATCAAAAAATACCTCCGTGCTTCATTTTCGGGATGAATTTTATTTGACTTTGGCAAAAAACCGAAAAAGGAAAAGATGAAAAGTGAAAGTGATTGAGGCGGCGGTTGATAACTTTCTGTCAAATAAAATGTTTCGCATGCGGTTTTGCTGTAAATTTAACGAGTTGTGAAATTCAAACAAACGCCGAAAAAACAGAAAAAGAGCGGGAAAGTAAAATTTAATTGTGTTGTGGTTTGTGTTTGCTGATGTGATATTAATAAACTGCCTTTTTTGATATAAATGATAAAATTTTGTTTTTTTCTTTTATTTTTAGGTGAGTTAACAAAATTTTAATGGAAACACTTTTC
Organism: Culicoides brevitarsis; assembly: GCF_036172545.1. NCBI lineage: Eukaryota > Metazoa > Arthropoda > Insecta > Diptera > Ceratopogonidae > Culicoides > Culicoides brevitarsis. The sequence goes on along the minus strand of NC_087086.1, from coordinate 4,485,706 downwards.
AATGAACAACAATCAAAAAAAAAATCGTAAGTTCGAATTTTACTAAAATTTATTAAAGCAACATTATTCGAAAAACCTTCGAACAATATAACTTCGAAATTTAGCTGAAACACTTCGAAAGAAAATGCGAAAATAATTCTAACAAAGAAATATAATATTCGATCTCGAAAATGGCGGGAAAAAATGTAAACAAACCTTTTACCGTTCAAAGCGCCATCTTGCGGAATATTTTTGAACGTCTAAATTTTCTATCAAATAAAACTTTTTTCAAACAAAATTCACATAATTAGTGCTGATGATTGCATTTTGTAACAATTTGCACCAAAGTCGAACTTTTCATGCGATTTCAACAGAAATTTTTAAGAAAATTAAACATTTCCAATTATTTTATTACAAATTTCGTGCTAACGTTCATTGCTGAAGGAAAATAAAATAAAAAATAGAAAAACGAAGGAAAATGAGGAAAAAGAAGAAAAACAAACAAAAAGTACATTTAGACTGGATAGTTAAAAGTTTTTCTACTGTTCTTGAAAATTTGACGTAATTGCCGCATTTTTACTCGATATTTGGTGAGCACTTATTATTACTGCTCAGAAACTTTTTTTTTATCATCTCCATAACGTTTAAAAGTCAAAAGTTTGAGTTTTATCGATGGATGTTCGTCAACAATGTAATTTTTTGTGCATTTTTGCGACTTGCGAGGCGATAAAAATGATTTTTTTTAGTTAAACTTCACTCAATTTCATCAATTTCTGGCAGCACTCATCGCGATCGAGGACGACGACATGTAAAACTTTTTTTTCTACACACGCGATAAATATATTCCAGAAATATTTTGTTGGTTATGACAGTGACAGTGAATTACAATTTTTTTTTCTCGCAAAAAAATTTTTAGTTTCGCTCGCAGGGAGGCAAAACTCGTGTAAAATATGTGACAAAAATGTGCAACGACGACACAGATTTTGCAAAAAAAAAAAAAAAGTAGAAATGATGATTTTAAACTCTATTCTTGCGTGTCAAAAGTAATTCAAGTGCAGTCATTTCCAACATGCATTCCGGATACATTTCTAATTTGTATGCTTAAAACTAAAATATAGAAAAAAAAATCGCAAAATTGGAATGAAAAAAGTTTTTCGTCTGCTGTTCTATCTCTTTACTTTTTTTTCAAGCGGAATGCAAGCGAAGAAGGGTTTCGTGTTGTAGTCACATGCAATTTCCTTCATTTTGCCCTTCAAGGGACATTTTTTTACACACAAAGTATGTCTCATCATGGGTTGCGAATTTTTTGCTCATCTAAAAAAAAAGACAAAAAAAATAAATCGCGTAATTTTTTTTCATATTTTTTTTTTCGAAACTTGCATTGTTCGTTTAGTTCACGCGGAGCACAGATGATTATTTTTTCGTAAAAATTTTTTTTTTTATGATTTTACGAGGATGGATAAAGTTTTGTTAAGCTATAATTTAGCGCGTGATTGTACGTGTCAATGCAAAAAAAAATCATCTGTTAATAATTATTCTGCCCAGGGTGACTTACAGACATTGAACGCGCGAACAATGAATTCAAGTTAAATCTAAGATTTTTCTCTTATATTTAAATCAACTCCATTCTTTTCATGGAAAAAAATTTTTTTTTTCTATTTTTTTTTTCTTTAATCGTGAGATGAGTCGTCATCCATTCATTTTGGCTGGAAGGTTTATAATTTCAGAAAAATCTTCCCTTTTTTTCCGTACAATTGCATGTAATTTGTCCTTGTTTTCGTGTTCATTACTCAACTTGCTCGAAATTGTCCTCGATGTCGTTTGTCGTCATGATGATAACGATTCACAAACCAACCAAAAAAAGAATAAAAACCGAAACAACGTGAAAATAGGAATATTATTTCGCAGTCGTAAAACAATCTAATGATGGGCATTTGTCAGTGAGAGAGAAGAAAAGTACATGCAGACGGCGCATCACACAGAATTTGATTGTTTTGGGCATGTATTTGGAGTTGGAGGAAATATTTTAAGAGAAGAGAAAGTTAATTAATGGCTTTAGCGGATTTTTTAAAATAAATATTAAATACAGGGTTGCCCAAAAATTTATTTTTTAAATTTTAAAATTTTTGAAAACTGAATTATTTAAAATAATTCAAAAAAAAAATTACAAATAATATTTTTTTAATTAAAAATTTAATTTTAAATATGTAAAATTAAAAAAAAATATATTCAGGGTTGCCCAAGAAATATTTTTTAATTTTTAATTAAATAAACTTTTAATTAAATTTTTTAATTAAATTAAATTAAATAAATAAATAAACTCTGAATTATTAAATATGTTAAAAAAATAAATATTTTTTATTTAAAAATTTAATTTAAAAAAAGATTTAAAAAATAATCCAGGCTTGCCAATAAATGACAAATATTAAATTTTTATTTTTTTTAATTTTTTAAATTAAAAATTTGAGTTCAACAAATGAACTTTGACATGAAATTTCATTTAAAAATAAGAAAAAAAAATAATTATATTTTTTTTAAATTTAATTTTGAGTTATTTTAAGGAGTTTTTCTTGTTCAAACGGTGTTGCCAAAAATAAAAATTTTTCTTAATTTTTTTTTTTCAATAATTTTTTAAACCTTTTAGTATAAAAATATTTAACATGAATAGATAAGACTTTTAAACAAATTCAAAATTTGTCATTTTTTTTAATTGAAATTAAAATTCAGGGTTGCCAAAATTTTTTTAAACTTATAAAAACTATTTATTACTTTTTTTTAGAAATATTACGGAAAGTCATATAAACGAGCGAAATCTTCAATAATTTTTTAAAAATTAATCTTTACGAAAGATAATATCGCAATGGAGTGCGGTTCCCTTTCACTTAATATATGCACTCACTTATTTCAGTTCATTTCATGACGGGCACACATTTTGTCAAACGGAAATAGACTCAATTTGTTGTGTCTTGGATGTGTCTCAAATTTGTTACGTCTCAAATTTGTCGCAAGAAAAATTGTCTTGTGCTTTTTTTGTTCCTCGAAAAAAATAAATGTCTTCTCTTTTTTTCTTTTTTCATAAATAAATTGCAAGAAAATTTTTGAGGGACATTTTTTACTGCTAGATAGATAGATGAAAGAAATGAACTGAACGTCTCTCTGTCTTGTTGATTCAATTAAAGCGCGTCGACGTCGTGCATATTTTTAACCCTTTTTTTCTGCGTGTCGGCAATTTTCTCATGGTAAGAGAGTAAAATGGCACATCTGTGATTTTATTCAAATTTAAAAAATTTGCATAGTAAAAAATGATCCTTTCGCCAGACAGAAAAGATAGACAGACTGTGTCAAATAAATTGCTCTGCTTTGAATTTCTCGTGTACTTAAGTTCACTCGAGAGATTCATTTGTCTCTTCTTCCTGCTACAATTATTTCATTATTACTTGCTTACAGAAAAAAATGAGAAAATAGAAGAAAAAAGGAGAAATAACTTAAAGGATAATTTAAATGGTTCGTGTTAATTTTTTTTTCATAAAATCAGTTAAATGAGGGAAAAGAAAATTAGATTTGAGATTTAAAAACCGGAAGTGTTGAAGAACAACTGTCTCTTCTGGTTCATGTTTTAAGAATAATTTTTAAAAAATCTTATCCTTTAAAAAAATGAAGCTAATTAAAAAATTAAATTAAAATTATTTAAAAATTATATTTTTTATTTAAAAATTTATTTTTTAATTTTAATTAAATTTTATTAAATTTTAATTTAATTTTATTAAAAAAATTTATTTAAAAAATTATAAATTTTTTAAAACTTATTTAATTTTTTTTTTATAAATTGAATAAAATAATTTTTTATGAATATTATTAATAAAAATTAATTATTTTTTTTTCTTTTAAATTTTTTATTTTTTTCTTAATTAATTTTTTTAATTACAAATCTTTTAAATTAAATATGTTAAAAAAATATTTTTTTAATTTTCTTTTTTTCTTATTTAATATTAATTTAATTTTAATTTAAATTTATTTTTTTTTATTTTATAAATTTAATTTATTTAATTATTGAAAAAAAATGACATTAAATAATAAATGTTCCAAACATCAATCAAACCCCTCACAAAAAAAAACATAAATTAATGACATTGTCACCAAAAATCGTTTGACCGGTGTCGGTTTGGTAATGATCAATGAATCTGACGCAATAAAAGTGTCATCACCATTAATTTTTGTTTTTATTTCCCTTCGTGTTTTTTTTTCTCGTCACAATCGAGCTTTTTATTTCATTATTTTTGATGATTTGTCTCCGGGCAAAAAATCATCCTTTCACATTAAAAATTTGTCCGTTTTTTTTTGTTTGTTGTCCTGCGTCGCCCCTTTATAATGTCACTTTCATGACGATTTTATAATGAGTTTTTCCCCTTTTGTTGTTGTTCGGTTTTACAAGTTAATCTGGCACCGAAAAAATGAGCAAATTTTAAAAAGAACGTGCACAAAAAATTTCCTCCAATTAGCCAATTCCGCTTTATTTATTCATCATATTAAAATAACAACACACAACTTTTTTTTTGTTTTTTTTTTTCATTATGAGCCATAATGAATCAAGAGGCGTGCGTTGAGATTTTTTTTATGTAAAAAATCATAAAATTTATCGAGAAAAAAAAACGGTAATGAATGAGAGAGAAATTATTATTTTATTTATTAAATCATTTTTAAATAAATTTTTTTATGGATAGCAAGAAAAAATGCAGAAAAAAAACAAAAAATGACTCCCCATCTCCCAACGATTTTTCTTTATGGTTAAGCATTTCACGGGAAAAGCGTAATTTAAATGATAAATTGATGCTACTCAAGTTTTAATTAAACCCCATATAATTTTTGTTCGCTGCATTCACGGGAAGACACGACGAAAAAAGAACAAGAGAGAGAAAATTTGACCGAAAAAAAAAGAAGATATAAAAAAATAATAAAAAGTGTTAAAGGCGGACAAAAACAAGAAAAGGGAACGCACGCGACGGACATGAAAAAATTTATAAAATTGTAAAAAAAATGAAGGTAGAGGCAGTAAAAATCAGATAAATGCCCAGATTTTAAAATGTAATGAATCTCAAAAGGGCATTAAAGTCTCATCTTTAACGCAAGTCGAGTGTTAAACTTGAAGGATTTCTCATTCCCGCGTTTTTTTATTATTTTATTTATGATTATTAAAAATTCATATGAAACCATTAAAAATGGTTCTGATGATAAATTTTCAGCTTTTCTTAAAAAACAAAAATGTATAAAGTGACCTTTTTCGTTGTCAAACGGTGTCAAGTCAAGAAAACTGTTTATCGCATTTTAATTTTAAATCACGTGGTAGGCCCAGTGCACATTTCAAAATTTCTACAGTGCAAAAATTTAAATTTTATATGTGAGAATTTAATTTTAATTGTATTTTAATGAGAATATAAAATTTTATTTTGAAGAAAATCTCAAAATTTTGCCCTAATGAGTATTTTGAAAATTTTATCCCAATGCACATTTCAAATTATTTGCTAATTATAAAAAAAAATAATATTTCAAATTTTGTCTAAATAAAAATTTTGAAAAAAAAAATAAATAAAATTCTGACCTGACGAAGATTTTAATAAATTTTATCTTACAAAATAAATTAGTTAAATTTAATAAATTAAAAAATAATTTTAATAAAATTTTTACCATGATGTCGCATTTTTTTTCTCTTTAAAATGCGGTAAAAATATAATGTTTTATTTGTTGCTAAAATTGACTTTTCCAACCCTCTTTAATTATTTTATTTTAGTTTAATTCAAGTTTCATACTTCTTTTTTCGTACAAAAATTGTTAAAAATATAAAAAAAAGTATTCAACAAAATTAAATAAAATGTTTTACATCGCAACACATTCTCACACGAGAATTTGCTGCATGAAATGGGAGTCAAGTGGCATTTATCTCATCTCATACGGATATTTCAAAAAGTTCTCCCGGAAAACTTTTAGCAGATTTAATTAGAGAGTTACTTCAAGTGTGTATTTTTGTGTGGGTTTGAAAAATTCCATCGTGACTTAATTTTTTTTGTTCTTTTAGGTCAACATTAAAAAAAAAGTTTCTTTTTTCTTTCCGAGAGAAATTTTTCCGCATTTACGCCCCATTTTAACATAACTTATTTAATTGTCTTTTACTTGATGATTGTCTTCGTTTAAAATAAATGGGATTGTACCTACTTCAGCCATCTTCGCTCCAAACATCTTCCGCACAAGAAAAACACCTTGATCCCACTGTTTTATTGTTTCTCGAGATGCGGCGACGACACAGCACTTTTTCTCGTTTTATCTTCTTTTTTTTTCTCGGGTTTCCATGGCAAAAACTGCACGAATGCAGTAATTGTGTGCAATTCAATTAAAAGAACATGGGAGAAAAAACAGTGATATGACAATTATTTTGCTTCGGGTTGCCTACCGACGTTGTTGTTGTTGTAGTTAGAAGGAAGAAGCAAAAAAAAGTCCAATAACGTCGAATGTTTTGAATAAATACAATCAAGTCTTCTGTGTGTATTTGACCACTTATTCTATCTTTTTTTTTCACATTCGCTCGTCAGTGATTTTAGAGAAGATTTCTCTTTGGTTGCTAATACTTCATTAAAATTTGACCACAGATTCGATTTTTCATTTGTGTTTGCGAGTTTTATTTGATTTTTTTTTTTGTTGAGGAGAAATTCAATTGTCTTGTTACGGAGACGACAAATTTTGTTATCAGATAAATTCTCTCATGTCAATCTGTGTTGTACAAATTCAATAAAATTTTGTTAAATTTTACGAATGTCAGTTCTGTTAAATGGGATTGTCAGTTTTTGAGAGGTTATTTTGCTTAAAGTTCTTTTTAGTGCTTCAAAAAGCTGAAAATAATTCAAAAATCCAAAAAATAGTTTAAAAACCTGAAAAACTAAAAAAATTTGAAAAGCTAAAAAAAAAAAGCTTTAGTTTAAAAACCTGAAAAATTAAAAATATTCAAAAAAATTAAAAAAAAATTTGTAGAGCTAAAATTTTTTTATCAAGAGCTAAAAAGTTAGTTTTTACTTTTTAAACGTCAAATAAATTTTTTCTATATTTTTTTTTTTAATTTTTAAAATCTAAAAATATTCAAAAAAAAATTTTTTAAAAAAAAATTTTGAAGAGCTGAAAATTTTTTTTATTTAGAGCTGAAAAGTTAGTTTTTACTTTTCAAACGTCAAATAAAATTTTTCTATATTTTTTTTTTCAATTTTTTTAAAAACTTAAAATATTAAAAAAAAAATTAAAAAATTTTTAGAGCTGAAATTTTTTTTTATTTAAAGCTGAAAAGTTAGTTTAACGTCAAATAAAAATTTTTTATGATTTTTTAAAAACTAAAAATATTTAAAAAATTTTTTTAAAAAATTTGAAGAGCTGAAATTTTCTTTTTTAAGAGCTGAAAAGTTAGTTTTTACTTTTTTTAAGCCACAAAAAATTTTTCTATGATTTTTTAAAATTTTTTAAAGTCAATTAACCGAAAACTCAATTTCCATCAAACCCAAACCAAATTTTCTACCAATTTTTCACACGCCAACAAATTCCATCGAACAAGTAAAAAGCACAAAAAAAAACTTCAACACGGTCCATGAATGACAAAAAAAAATTACATTGTCAGCATTTATTACATTTGATTGTTAAATCTGGTGCAAACTACTGCTGCGTTTCGACCGAAAACGAAAAAAAAATCTTGTAACCACTCGACAGATACAAAACTAAACTCGACACATAAAAACTGATACAAAGCTGACAGTTGATACGTTTAACTGTCTGCACCATATGACAATAAGCTCCATTTTTTAGAACTCGTTACTTCTATTTAACGGATGATGACTCTCGTAATAAACATCTTGCAACACGAAATTAGCATAAAATAAATGTCAAGCCGGCACATTTTCTTTATTGATTCGAATGCATTCATTTCGGTTTTTCGAACACAAAGTCATAATGTTAAGTGCACACAATAAATAAACAGTTTATTATTTCGAAGCATCTCGGTTCGATAAAATATATAAAATTTTCTCTACTTCGAGAAATTCAGCTTCATTGTAAAATTGAATAAAATAGTGCAGGTCAGCAGGATTATTTATGATCCGGAAATATTTTGTGTGAACAAGAATCTCATAAAAATCCTTCTCTCCATTTTTTTTCGTCTCCTTCATAATAAAACATGGTTTTTATTGAAAGAGCTCCGAATAAATCCAACTTACTGTCCGGCATTCGTTCACACGACTGATGACGATGACGCCTCTTAACAATTTTTTTTTTCTGTGAAAGATCTCTCTGGAAAAAGTCGGACAATAATAACAATAAACTACTATAAAGAAGTCGTTTATAAAAGTTGTGTCTTGGAAATAAATTTTTCTCGGCGAGTCAATATGTTTGTGTGTGACATGACCAGATGGATATTTTATTAGTGGTAGTGTTTAAATTGAATTTGACGTTTTTTTACTCTTTCGTCTCGTTTTTATCCTTCGATGATTTAAAAGGCGATGAATTTTTCTCTTTTAAAATTTTTTAAAAATAATTTTGAGTGATTTTTATCATTTTTTAGATTAAATTAATTTAATTTAATAAAGGCTTAAATTGCATTAAAAATTTTTTATTTAATCTTAAAAAGCCCTTGAAGGACATTTCAAGGACAAAAATTAAAAGTACCTTATTTTAATTTTTTAATATTTAAAATTAATTCTTTAATTAATTTTATTAACTTAAATACTTCAAAAATTTGCTTTAAAATTCAAAAATTTTCATATAAAATTTAATAAATATTTTAAAAAATTTTTTAATATTAAAAAAAAATAAAATTTAATAATTTTTATTAATTAATAAAAAAAATTAAATTAAATTTTTAATTTTTTAAATTTTTAAGATATTGCAAATAAAATTTCATTTAATTCCTAAAATTAATTTATTTAAAATATTGTGTACAAAAAATCATTCAAATATAAAAAATTCAAAAAGAGAAAAATTAAAATTCATCTAAATTCGAATAACAGAACACTTGAAAGTTTATTCACTCGTTCATAAAACTTGTGATGATGTCTTTTCTTGCAAGATGATACGCCACAAAAACCATAAAAAAGATTATAAACGGCAAAAATTTATTGAACAATATTTGCTCCAATGATCAAATATTAAAATGCAAGATTTTCAATAAACTGCAATAATTTTCAACTCGAGTTTTTCGAGCACAAACATCAGTAAAATTATTGTTTGTTTACTTTGAAAATATTTCTTGCGTTATCCCAATTGCAACTTCATCCACAAAAATTTCCTTCCTACCGAAAAATTCAAACGAACGAAAAAGCTTCCTTTCCAATCGTTTCGATGGAGAAAAAATTTTCCCCTTAAATTTTCGTTGAAAAATTTCTCCTCGTACAGCATCCGGCATTGCATCCCGCATAACATACCGGTCTTCTCCATGCCTTAACGACTTAACGAAAACGCATAATTTATGGCACATGCGCCTACTTTTAACGACGGCACTCACACTGAGTGACCACTGAGGCACACAAACAACACAAAAAACACGCAAATAAAGCCAAAGAAATAAAATATATTTTACTGACGGGAAAATATTGCGAAATCCTTCGGTGTTTGCGTTTCGGTATAGAGACGCGGTACAATAATTTCGAAAGAGGCGCGATGAACAATGCAATTTATCGAAGTTATTTCAAGTTGCACAGACTCACTCCAAATTGGTTTTTGTCATTTGTGCATTTGTTTGTGTTCGTTGTCGAGGTATGTGCGCCCTGTAATGTAACAACGACCAACAAACAAACATTTGCCGAAAGTACAGCAGTAATTTTGTTTGTTTTAAAATAAAATGTTCGATTGCAAATTTATTTGAATGCATTTCGAACGACGTTTTATGAAATTTTATTAAAATTTTGTACTAATGAATCCGAAATTGTAACTAACATGAGATGAAAATTTCAGCTGAAATTGAGAATTTGTTTTGTTTAGTTGATATTTTGATTGCTTTTATGCCAAACTTTGTAGACAGATGTATTTACTGAAAGCTGATTAAAAGTTTATTATTCTTTTTTGATGGAATTATTTGAGTTTATTCAAAGTTTATCATTTTTTATACTTATTTATTATTTTTTGTTTGTTAATTTTTTTTTATTGAATTACAAAAATTTGTTTAAGAAGATCACAAAAATGGCGCCATTTTGATCTGTTAAAATAAAAAAAATTATAGATCAGTTTAAATTTTAATTATTTTTTTATTTAAGTTTTATAAAAAATTTAGTCTTAAAAGTTAATTTAAAAGTTAATCTTTAAATTAGAAAAAAATCCAACAAAATACAATTAAACGATTTAGATTGAAAAACAAGATGGCGGATGATCTCTCGTATCTATAAATTTAGGTTTTTTTTTATTATAAATAAATGTTTAAAAAAAATTAAAAATTATATAAAGTATATAAAAAAAATTATATTACTTTAAATAATAAAATATCAAAAAAAAACGAAAAATAAAAAAAAAATACAAATATGATAAAAATTCAAAATGGCGGCATTTTGGATCTAAATATGATATTTTAATATTAAAAGATCATTAAACAAAATTTCCGTGAATTGATAAACAAATTATAATCTATTTTATCAAGAAGTCATGTTATTAACATAATAATTCATGTTTCGCTGAAAATCTATAAATAACTAATGTTGCTTTCAACGCTTTCGGGCATTCTCCAATTAACATTGCACTAACAAAAAAAATCTAATAAAACCAATTATTTTTGCAGCTATCAAATTATTTGAAATTCTAATCTGAACATTTGTCCGAAAATTCATTTCATTTCATTTCAAAGGAAAAAACAGACAAAATTTTCTGGAATTGCCTTTAGTGACAATCATTTAACTGATCCAGACAACAATTTTGTTCCCTCATCAAAACAATTTCTGCAGAACTAGCAGCAATAACAATTTTACAAGCAATCATGGCACGTGGCTCATAAACAATTTTATATAATTTAAAGCACTAAAAATCAAATAAAAGGATAAAAATAAATATTTTCTGACGACCTTTCTCTCTACAAAATTTTTCTTTTTATTATTTTAGTTTATCTTCTGCATGACCTTAAAGCAAAAAAAAAGAAAAGCTTTTGGATAAACAAGAAAGGATTGATAGTCTGGTCATTGATTAAATGATTGGCGACTTCCTTAAATTAAATGTCAAAAGAATGATGAGGGTCCTTTTCTTGAAAAAACAATACAATTAATAAATATTTATCTAAATTTTGTTTTATTTTATTTGGAAATGACTTATCTACTACCGTTGTCTTTGTCGAAGACGTGTTTGTCTTCCGGCTCTTTGCCGAAAAAGTCAATTGTTTATTCATGTTTGGAAATTGTATTGTAGCTACTTTCAAAAAATACACGACGAAACGACAAAAGTGAGCAAGCTTTGTTATTCAATTGATAAATATTGTAACATTTTGCCGGAAAGTGATGTTTTTTCCATTAAATTATAACATCAAAGGAATTCAATTTTTTAACGCAGTTTGAAGAGTTTATGAAAAAAAAAATTTTTTTTTTGTCCATTTGTGTCAGTTTAAATATTTTATCTTTAAAAATATGAAAAATTAATTTATTTAAAAATTCTTTAAAAAAAATCATTAAATTTTTTAAAAAATTAAATAAAAAATGATAAAAAAAAATTTTTTTAAATTGAATTTAAGAAATATTTTTTAATTTAAAAAAAACATTTTTTAATAAAAAAAATTAAAATGTTTAAAAAAAAATTAATTTTTTTTAAATTTAATTTAATTTATTTAAAACAAAAACAAAATTTTAAATAAAAAAAAATAATTAATTCAAAAAGATATTTAGGTAATAATTAATAAATAAATTAAAAAATTAATAAAAATAAAAAATAAATAAGAAAAAAATAATTTTTTAAAATATTCTCAAAAATTAATGAGATAATAAATAAAAATCATTAATTTATTTTAAATTAAAATATAAAAAAATATGATATATTAAAGAAAAAAAATGTAACTTTTTTGTCAATGAAAAAAAAATTAAAAAAGGACATAATTTAAAAAAAAAATAATACTTTTAATAATAAAAAAACCGCTCAAGTTTTTTTTTCTACATTAATTTTCCATCTCTCGCATTTTCTCATCTTTTTAAACATCACTCAGGAACAAAGCCGCTTTCACGCTCGTGTAGACAGTTTCATCCTTCTCCCCAACGACACAAATACCTTATTTCTTGTCCATTTTACAAAAAAAAATATACCAAAGGAGTCGCAAAACACAAACTTGATTATGTTGATAAAAGTGATGATTATGTTGACGATTTAATCTTCATGTTCGAGAGTGTGTGGATTGGAGTAGATTCTCGCATAGAAAAAAGTAAATTTAATCTCGTTTGAGAGTTAACGGAAAAAAAGAAACAAACCAGTTGGGAAGCACCAAAAGGTTTGCCATAACACTTAAACGAAGGCGTCTATCGAGACAAGAGAAGACGAGGAAAAACTTGGGAGAGGAAACACATTTGACGGATATAAAATCAAAAAACATTTTCATCGAGGGATTTTTTTTTGTTCCCTCATTTCGTGTTTCGGATATTTCTTTCTTTAAATAAATAAAAAAGTAGAGCAACAAAAAATTGGAACAAATGTAACCGATTATGTTGTAAGAAAAAAAAAGGAAGGATTCCCATCAAAGAAACTCTCCCTTTATTTTTTGCTCGTTTCGGGGCAGCAGAAAAAAACAACAAGAAGAAATACTATCAATATGTGTTGATTATTATTATTAGTATTTCTTTTTTTCTGTCCTTTCAACGCAAAAAACTAACAAACAACCGAAATATCATAAAATATGGATGTACACGATGCGCACGAGAAGAATCGACGACGACGTGACACATTGGTGAAAATTGTAATCGGAAACAACCTTTTTTTTGTTTTTTTCCATCTCTCGATATTTGCTTAACGAGAAAGACTCGCCCAACTCCATGTCGGTTAATGTGGTAAAAATATGCCATTGGTCATAATAATTTTTTAGTTCTGCAAAAAGCATCGGAAGCATCTTGATTTGATTCTCGTTTGTTTCAGTTTTTTTATGGTTGGTCATCTTTGATGGATATCATCTTTTTATTACTTTCACATTTATTAAATGTACTTCAGAGATGCGAATGAATACAAAAAAAAATCATGATAAGAAAAAATTATGTGAATAAAGACAAGACGATGTTGACCCATTAGTAACTATAAATGACTACAAATGACTCGCATGTGCGTTAAATGAACTGAATAAAGTCTTAATGTTTAGTCACAAAAAATAAATTTTAATGAAAATATGGATTCTCGCTGTGATGATTAAAATTTTATGACACAGATGGTTTTTGGCGTGAAATGTAATTTTTTTATGTATTCTTGCTGATTTTAATTTTTAAGAAATTTTTTAATTAAAAATTCATTAAAGTTCTAAATAAATTAAAAAATCAGGAAATTTTGGCAACCCTGAATAAAAAATTTTAAACTAACAACGATGGAAAATTTTTCGATAGACTCATAATTTTAAAAGAAGAATTAGAAAATAATTTTAACAAATTGATATTTTCAAGATAATTAATTTTTTTTAACTATATGAATATTTGGCAACACTGTAATATGAATTTGATCAGTAAAGATCTCAAGATAGTTCACAAAATTTCGTTTTACAAGTCAAAATAATAATATAAAACTTAAATATGTTTAATAAAAAATTTAAAATTTGGGCAACCCTGTAATTAAAAAATATTTACTTATTTTAAGCAAAAATATAAAATTTTTAAACGTTTTTAAAAAATATAAAAAAATTATAAAATTTTGAAAAATTATTAGAAAGTTGTTATGTAATTAAAATTTTGATAACCCTGTAATTTGAATTAAATTATTTTTTTTAATAAGAAATAAAGTAAACATAAAAATCAAAAATATTTAAAGATTTTTAAAAATTTATAAGAAAATTAAATTTTGGCAACATTTGAGTTGAAATTTAATTTTTACAAAAATAATTATTTTTATTTAAAAATTAAATTTTAACTGAAGGCCTCTGCCAAATTTTGAATTCAATTTAAAAAAAAAAATTGGCAACCCTGAGGCTGAAACTCAATTTTTTATTTAAAAAAAAAACTAAAAAAAAATTTAAAAAATTAAATTTTTGGCAACCCTGAACATTTTTTTTTAATAAAAATAAATTTATTTTTTTGGAAAATTATTCTTTTTGTAGATCTGCTTTATATCTTACAAAAAAATCCAATTTCTCGAATGAACAAAAAAATAATAGAGAAATTTTCTGACGAACCAACATCAACAAAACACAAAACGACCAACACAGAAATTCGGAATGAAAACGCAAAACGACCACAATTATGATTATTATAATAATAATCGTACTAAACGGTTCATAAATAAGGGAAAAAGTTCATATAGCATCGCGCCATGCCATGTAAAATTACGAAACGACCGAAAAACGAAAGCGAAAAAAAAGCATAACGAACAAAGCATAATGGTTGATCCATTAAAGATATTCGGGGTACTTATGAACAGCACATATTTAGGTAAATTGATTTTACTGTGCTTTTGTGCTTTTGTGCTCCGTGTCGCACTTCCTAATGTTCGTTTTTATGATTTTTTAGCGAGCAATAAATATATTAGCGATATTAAAACATTTTGCATTGATTCCCATTCAAGAGATTCATTCGTCGTCAGCAGTTTTCGGTCAATTTTTTTCTTTTTTTTTATTAAATTCTCGCACAAAATGATTTACGTCGCTCATCCTTCTTCTTTGCTCGACATTTCTCAGGAAATTTTTGATCGTTTTATTTTTCCATCACAACTTTTGCACACGGCAAAGACAACACACGCGCAAATATATAGAAAAATAAATGGATGATTGACACTAAAAAATTGTGAGTGAGTTATTGTTTTGCCGTGCCTTTGTCGTGCGCTCCCGTAAACGTTTTGTGTTTGTGCAAAATTTACTCACAACTTTTCGGGAGGTAATTTATTTATTTTGTCGAGTTAATTTGATTTGTGATTCTTCGTCGTTTTGTCGCTTTTTTGACATGTTTCGGAGACGAAAGACGACAGACGACATTGTCCCAAGATAAATGTTGACACACGAACGCGATTAAGAGAGGAAATGGAAGAAAACACGGCGAACGAGTGTCAATAATCAATAATGATGACGGGCTTTGCAGGTGACGATGATGGACTTATGGGTGTTAATAGCGATAAATTGACAGAAAAAGACAGAAGTTATTCGAGAAATTGACTTAAAATGAACAAAAGTTTGAAGATTTATTGGTTTAAGTTTAAAAAGTTGAATTTTCAAGAAAAATTTGGTAGATTTTTTTTTATTATAAAAAAAAAATTAACAAAAATAAATTTTAAATAAAATTATAAAAATTAACTGACAAACTTTTTAATTATATTTAACTTTGTACGTATTTTTTTTTACAAAAAATTCTAATTTTTTAGAAAAATAAAAATTTTCAGAAAAAAAATTTAAATAATTAAATTTAAAATTAATATTAAAATTAATTTTTTAATATAAAATTATTTTTTTTTTAAATAATAAAATAAATTATTTATTTTTAAAAAAAAAATAAATATAAAAAAAATAAATTTATTTTTTTTGTATTTTAATTAATTATTTTCAATTAAAGTTATTAATTAAAAAAAAACATTAAGTTATTTTTTTTAATTTTATAAATAATTTTTTTATTTATTTTTTTTTCAACAAAATATTAAAATTTTTTATATTTAATAAATTTATTTTTTATAATTTAATTAATTAAATAATTTATTTTTATAGAAAATATTTATATAAATATTTTTTATAAAATTATTTTATTTAATTTATATTGCTTAAAAAATAAATAAATAAAAAATTTTTAAAAAATAATTTTAAATAATTTTGAATAAAAAAATAAAATTTAATAATATTAAATTAAAAACATAAAATCGATAAAAAAAAACAATTCAAACTTTAATTTTTCACTCGCACGTGCTCAAAAACCTTGATTTCCATCGAAAATGACCAACTCACGTACATCATAACCTTCGGCAAGAGAGAAAGCAACAATAGCTCTTGACATTTCCCTCCGCAAAACTATTCGAACCCGTTGTAAAAATAATGAAAAATAATCAAAAAAATCTCCATA
This sequence comes from Culicoides brevitarsis, assembly GCF_036172545.1. Lineage (NCBI taxonomy): Eukaryota > Metazoa > Arthropoda > Insecta > Diptera > Ceratopogonidae > Culicoides > Culicoides brevitarsis. Next base: position 4,469,525 of record NC_087086.1, on the reverse strand, counting down.
GGTGATTGTTGTTCGAAAGGGAGAATACAAAAAGTACGATATCGAAACACTTCGTCGTTGGTCAAGTGCCTCTCGACACACACTCGAATAACATGCATTTTCCGGTGCTTGACTGACTTTCACATTTATCGCAGAACAGAAGAACAATATGAGAAAAAAAATATAATTTTTCTGTGTGTCACATAATAAACACTGATCCTTTATCCCATTATAACAGAACAACAACAACAACGAACGAACGAGCGACATGTACAACGTTCACGATGAAAGATTAATAGCACTTTCAGCTTTAATATTAAAAATTCTTTTTGTGTTGTTTGTTGGAGCAGCCGCTACGCAATGAAAATGAGAATTAAGTTGAAGAGCAGAAAAAAAAGTGTAACTCTTACTACAAGCGCTATTTTTTTGCTAATGTTGTATTAGAAACAAACACAGGGGAGAACGAAGCGAGATGATTTTTAATCTCATTTTTCGGAGAAAATAACAAAATTCGGCAGCAAACAAACAAAAGAAGAAAAAAAAGCTAATTTCTGGTGTCAATAAGTGTCATTTGTTATTATTATAAATTTTCAACGTTCATGCTTTTTGATTTATTTGGCGCACCTTATGGTCGAACGTCTTCAAAATTTTCGAGAAAAAAAAAGGGAAACGAAGGAAACGCCAAAATTTGTTGCGACACTGACCTGCGTTAAATTCTTCTCCCTCCGAATTTTCCTGCTGTTATTGTTGTTTTTTTTTTGTTACATCATCATCCCACGTTTTCGTTCTGACATAATCTTCTTTCCTTACGCTTGCACACAAAACCAATCGAAGACAATTTCATCATTCGAATAATAATGAGACGTTGTTGCGATGTGGTGCCGTAAAAATATTCCTCAGTGTCTCATTTCCAAGCAGTTGGAGTCTGTGAGCTTTTTCGTTTGGATATAAATAATAAAAGAGTGAAGGGAAATGCGATAAAAACAAGTGAGTAACGATGCGCTGCGGAGAGGAAAGGATTGAAATTTGCCGCTTTTTAAATAAAAATTTAGAAAAGATCAGAAAAGATCTAAATAAAGATCAGAAAAGATCAAAATGAAGATCAGAAAAGATCTAAATAAAGATCAGAAAAGATCTAAATAACGATCAGAAAAGATCTAAATAACGATCAGAAAAGATCTAAATAATGATCAGAAGCGATCTAAATAAAGATCAGAAAAGATCTAAATAACGATCACAAAAGATCTAAATAAAGATCAGAAAAGATCTGAATAAAGATCACAAAAGATCTAAATAAAGATCACAAAAGATCTAATGAGATCTGAAAAAAAGTTTACGAAATTTTGAAACTAGATTTTTAATAATTTTGCCTTAAAAAAAGCGCCATCTACAGTAAATTTCACGAAACTTAAAAACTTGTAAAATTTCTCCATTTTCCACTCACAAGGAGGTACAAGAAGACGATGAAGAAGACAAAATGTAATTCATCTTATATACCATCCCCCTCTTTTTATTATTATCATTATGCACGTTTCATTTTTACGTAATCGGATGTGTGTGGAACAGTAATTTATTACCTCTACCTGCGACTGAAGCAACTGTCTTTCACAATTGAATCGAATGAGTTGCCATTAACGTTATTATCATCAGACGATGAAACTCCAATGAAACCGATGAACTGATGAAACCACAAACTAAGTAGCTGTTTGGCAAATATTTGTAGATATTTATTGCATGTTTGCTTATGTAAATGATGTTTTATTGACATGAAACTCCATGTTAAAATGTATATGCCTTTGAAAACCAAAACCTATTTTCCTTCACGTGTTTTACTCGGCTTTACTTTAGACTGCAAAACATCTCCTTGAAGAAACAACACGAGGTTTTTAAGAGGATCTTCGAGCATGTTAAAGTATCTTGAATGATGAGATATGATAAAAATAAAATTGTACGATTATTATTATTACATACCTATATTTTTCGAAGAACGTTTTGTATATATGATGAATAAGCAAGAGAGTTGTAAATAATGCATCTGTCTTGTTGGTTTGCTGCTCAGTGTTGATACAGCTGTCAGTTACAATTATTTTAATCTTATTTCCGATGGATTTGTGGTCGAAGATTACAACGTTACTTACTTGCTTTTATAACTTTTGGGCCACAAATAGAAAGGAAAAGTTTGATTACGGATTTTTTTTTAGGGTAAAGGAAGAGATTTAGATTGGATTTACTTTTCATTTAAGATTTTAAAGAAATTTTAAGATATGGAAAAATATTAACTGATCAACAAAGATCTGAACAGATCGTAATATTATATTGATTTAAAAATCTCATATCGATCCATTTAGATCGTATTTCAGTTTAAAATATTTCGATATGAGATCTTTGAATCAAAATAAAATTACGATCGGGATTTGATCATAAGAAGATCTTAACAGATCAACTTTATTAGATCTATGAATAAATTAAGACAGAAAATAAAGTAAAAATGGCGCGAAATTTGAAAAGGATCTAAGTTTTAGATCTTGAATGATTTCAACAGATCGATATTTTAAAAGATCTTAAAGTTTCGAAACTTTTCAGCCATTTTTCGATCTGTTAAGATCTGTCAAGATCTAATACTTAAGATCTTTTTCAAATTTCCCGCCATTTTTACTTTAAAATAACATAACCTCAATTTATTTCAATCCCTTAACAAAAATTTGCATCAAATTAAGCTTTTAATACAGAAATTAATCAAACAAAGCCCCTTACAAACTAGACGAGACTTAATAATTGCCATTGTCTTGGAACAACTCACATGTAAGTAACAAATAAGTGTTTTCCTTTGGAAATAACCACAAACAATCGCACGAAGACATAAACGAAGAGTTACAAAATAATTTGCATCGTACGAACAAACATTCGAACCGGAAAAGATTTATTTTGAAAACCTTTTTGTGCCTAAAAACTTACATGTTTTTCATATGCATTATACGTGGAAAATATAGAGTAACTTGATCTTTTGTTATTTCTACGAAATTGAGCACAAACAATAAATATTTAAGACATCATCATTTGCTGAATACAAACTTTCTTCGCAGAATTGTTTTCCCATCTTTCGCTCTGGATGGCAGTGTGTGTGTCGTTTAGTGAAATAAACAACTTATTTACACATAATTCATGTTTTGTATGGAGATGGCTTATTATTTGTAAAAATGCTACATCTTTTCCGGGACAATACTGACGTCACTTAAGCCCAAATTGGAATCGATTTAATGTCACATAAGCTCCGTGTGTGAGTTAATTACTCGAAAGATACCTTATGTAAATTTGTGTTCAGCTCGTCTTGAAAGTTAGACTTGAACTCATAAATGCAAAAAGTTTTCTCGACGGCATTCTTGATGACGACGAGATGGAGAGAGAAGCGAAGAAAAATTTCATCCACAATTTAATAAATTCTTTATGCTGCTTGTCTTATATTTTTTTTTGGCATGGCAAAAGTTACGCATTTTTCGTTCCTTTATTTTCATCACGTTTCGCTCTTCATTCAATTTCGCCGCAACACAAACGTACTCAAGCTGGAAAAAATAAAGCGATGAGCCTTTAATTTTATTACACACTTTTTTTTTGCGCGCGTCTCATCTCCTTGTAACACGAAGAATCCTCGAGATGCGTGTGTGTGAAACTTGAATCGTGTTAATGTTTTTTTTTCTGCATGTGTTTCTATTTTACTTCCATGCGAATAAATATTTAACTTTTCGATTTACATATTTTGTTCTTTTTTGCGGTTTTTTGTCAGAAAAATTCTTTAAGAAAAAAAAAATCAAACGAAATTTGAAGAAGAGCAAACAGAGACAAAAAAAAATTCTGAATTATAATAAAAAATTTATGTTAATTTTACAGTTGACTAAGATAATTTGAGTAAAAAAGCTCGTGCGATGGTCTTGCAGCTTTTTTCATTCTCTCATTACTTGAAGCAACTTCTTCATGCCACAGCACTGAGCTGTCTGTCTATGTACAAATAAATGAGAGTAAACATAAATTTATTAAGATAATATTTTATTTTAAAAATTTTTTTCTTCTGTCTTCGTTTCAACAAGCAACGTTTTGCTTCAGGGAATGTTCAAATGTCACTCAGATCACAAGATGTGAGATGAGAAAAAAAGAAGTACCTTATCTTGTTTGTGTCATAAGGCTTTTTAACAGCATGCATAATGCAACTCATATTCAAGAATATGTGGAAATTTTGTGTTTCAAAAGTTTTATAAATTATTGCGAAATTTTTAAAACAATTTATTTTATTTACGTGAATAAAAATTTACTGGAGCGCCATCTACAGTAAAATTCATGAAGTTAAGATCTAAAAATTTAAGATCACATTATTTTTTTAATTTATTAATTAAAAAAATATTTAAAATTTAAATTAAAATAGAAATGAAATTATATTTCATAAAAAAATGAAAATAATTATTTAAAACATTTAAAAATTTTTTTTTATAATTTAATTAAAAATTAAGAATTAATTTTTTAATTTTTATTTTTATAATATTTTATTTTAATTTTTTATAATTTTTTATTTATAATTTTTATTTAAAATAAAATAAAATATTTAATAAAAAAAATAAAATAAAATAATAAAAAAATTAAAATTAATTAATTAATTATTTTTTTTTAATTTTTAATTAATTTAAAAAAAATAAATAATTTAAAATAAAAAATTAACATTGGTAAAAAATATATTTTTTTAATTTAAAATTAATTTTTATGTAAAAAAAATACTTTAATTTTTTTTTTAATTTATTTATTTTTTTTTCAATAAAGTCGAAAGTTTATGAACTGATTTTTTTTTCATGAAATTCTTAACTAAAAAAAATAAAATAATGAAAAATTCGCAAAATTTTTCAAACACGAACCAACAACTTTTCACTTTCTTGATTTGCTAAAATGTCAAAAACTGACTTTTATTTACTCAGCAACTGTAAAAAAAAAGAAAAAAATCGTTGGCGGCAGAGTAATTGCAAGCAAATCTCTTATTTGTCGCTCACCTCAATCCCATAAAAAGAAATTTTCCGTAAAGCAAATGCAAATTTCATGTATCTTGTCACCTTTGTGAATATCTAACCAGGCGTCTCCGGCAGAATTGTGTCAAGACACGTACAACTCATTAGCACAATATGCTTCGACGTAACCCGTAACCCCCATGACTTGTTGTAACAAGTTCATGGCGGCTAATTTACATTCAAATTCCTCCAATTAACTGGATGTGTCCAACCAAATTTCGTACAATAATAATCGTGTTCGGTGATGCGTGTGTAAAATTCACAAAATTTCTCTCTGATTCGCAGAAAAATATTTCGGTGCAAGTTTATTAAATTATTTAAATAATTTTGTACAATTTTAGGTTCATTTTGTGTTTACGTGAAACGAGAAAAAAAACATCGAAATGAGCAAATATACAAATGTAACGAGCAAAAAAAACATGCAGGGAACGTGTTAACTAGATTACTTGGCGTAAATTAATTTATTCCGTCGCTTTGTTTGGTTATGCCGCCAAAAAATGCAAATATATGAACGAATTTTTCTCCGCCAAAAATGAGGCACAAACCACACATGAACAAATTTTTTTCCAAGTTTTTTTTTTTTTTTTTGGCATTTCCAACCGATTTTTAACCACATGAGCGAATAGTTTAGTAGATTAGTGGTTCAACGTACTCTTTTTTCATCCATTTTAAATTATATTAGGTCCAATTTATGAATTTTCACTGGCGGCTTCGGTTTTGCGGTGTTTTAATTATTCGTCGGATTTGACACGTCCGAATATCGATTTCGAAGAAACAAAAATAACAAAACAAAAAAATACTTCAACTGTTGATACATCGAGTGGATTGCTGTGAGCAAACGTGCGATAATTCCCAAGATAATTGAAAATTACTTAACTGATATACGAGGAATTCAGCACGAGACACGAGAATGAAGGGAAAAGTTAAAGGAGTGGATTGAAAGGAGATTTTTAAAGCTGGATATTAAATAAAATAAAATGTAAAATGCTTAAGGCAATTAAGGAATTAATCCGTTCACCCTTTTTCTTTGTTTTCATCGTATTTATCGTTTCGGTACCTGTGATGACAGACATTGGCAAAAATTAGTTTGATAAAAAATTATAAAGTTTCTCCCCTCTTTTGCTTTAAATCTCTTTAAAATAATACTTTTGTCTATTTAAATGGAAATTTTCTATTAAAATTAGCTTTAAAAAAGTTCATAAATCGAATAAAATTCATAAAAATAATGAAAGAAGTTTTTTTATATTAAAAATTTCGAGTTTTTAAAACTTCATAAAATTTACTGAAGATGGCGCTTTGTTGTTAGTAGCGACACACGAAATTTGCGTCTATAATTTGAACTAAAATATAAATTATGGCTTTTAATTATACAATAAAATATTTTTTTTAGAGAAATTTCTTTAAAATTTTCAAGTTATTGACAGAAAATTAAATTTAAAATAATTAATTAAATAAATAAAAAAAATAATAAATAAATAAATATTAAATAAATAAACAAATAAATTAAATTAAATAAAATTAGTTAAAAAAATAATTAAAAAATATTAAAATTTGTCAAAAAAAATAATAATTAGAGTATTTTTTTAATTTTAATAATTTTAATTAAAGTCATATTTTAAAAAATTTTAATTTAATTAATTTTTTAAATATTTAGTAATAAAAAAAATAAAATTCATGAAACATATTTTCAACTTTTAGCCATCAAAAAATTTTAAAATATATTTTTTTTTTTTTTTTCAAAAATTTTAATTATCTTAATTTGATTATTTTTCAAAATTTTTACCTAATAATAAAAAAATAAAAATTTATGAATCATACTTTCAATTTTTTGCCTTTAAAAATTTTAAATATTTCATTTTAAATTTAATTTATTATTTTTAATCAAAATACAATAACTTGTATCCAAATACCACCTTTAATCTAATTCACTTTTAAAATTCGTCTACTGAAAATTTTAAAATTCTTTGGAAAAAATAATTTAATTAATTTATGAAAAAGTTTTCTCCTTTTCTACATTTTCACATGAAAAACTAGGAACAAAGCTCCATTTTGTACGAAACATGAAAATCGTTTCAATAGCCGAGTAATAATCATCCGTATTGAATAACAAGTTAAATTAATTTAAAGTTTTCAGGCTCTTTCCAAACGTAAAACTTTCCATGTTGTTGACCATCCTAACAAAAAAAAAAGATTTATAAAAAAAATACGAGACAAAATTTTGTTGAATTGAAATTTGATTAAAAATGTATACAAAAAAATACTTATTGATTTTTTGATGCATAAATTTATATTAAAATTTTTTTTTTTTTGATTTAATTGAAATTTTTCGAGTTCATCAGTAGCTCGAAGCAAAATGACTTGAAACCATTGACGTCAAAATAAATTAATGAGCACATCCTGTGATGCCTGCCTTGTCTTGCTACATTAATTCCGACATGACAGAAGCATGTGTGTTAATATTTATAGATATTTATTGCATCTCACACAAGTAGCAAAACCATCTGAAAATTATTCAAGATTTATCACAAAGCAAACACAGATTGCTATTTGATTTGATAGAAAATGACAATTTCTTGCATGGAAGTCCTTCGGTACGATGTGGGTTCAATTTTCCGCTCAAATTGATATTTATTGCAAAAACGAAGAAAACTCATGACCTACAATCTCGTGCCACGGAAAGTTTTAGTCGTTATTTGATTAAGTACTTAAATCTTCCTTTTTCCCCAATATCGGTGCAATTTAATCTTTAAAATATACATTTTATATAATTTGAATATTTATTATGTCGAGATATGGGAGATGCAGAACGCAAATCAGAGCACACACATGCGTTTGCAAATTTAGAGGAGATGCGACACGGAGACAGATGAATTCTCAAGGCGATTTGTTTGTGTGATGGCACAACATAAAATGTTCATTTTCTTCTTGCTCTTGATTAATTTAATTAAGGAAGATGATGTTGATGCAAATATTGTGGTGACAATGATACGGAATTGTGATATGCTGTGCGGGTGTTGCGATGAACTCATGTGTGTGTGTGTGGTTTAGAAAATATACAAGAAATGACAGAGACAAAATTAGATCAAAATTTGTTGTTTGTGTGAATATTGAGAAGAAAATATGAGATTTTATTCAATTTACAGTTTTTTTGTGAATTTATTTTTTTTAAGATCAAAACTCTTGAAAAAAAGTAAAAGAAATATAAAAAAAAATAAAAATTAATTGATTTTTAATTTTAATTTAAGAAAAAATTTTATAAAAAGGGATTTTTAGAATAAATTTTGGATAAAAATTGATTTAAAATATTTTTTAAATAATAAAGTTTTAAAAAAAAAATTTTAAAATATATTCAGTTATTTATTTTTTTCTTCTAAAAATCTACTGGAATGATTTGTTTAAAAATCAATTAATTTTTTTTTTTTTTTTTTTTTCTTTTCTTAAAAGCTTAAAAGTTTTAATCTTAAAAAAAATAAATATTAAAAAAATATTGAAAAAAATATAAAACAAATAAATTTTAAAATTAAAAAAAAAATTCTTCTTAAAATTAATTAATATCTTTTTAAAAATTAAAATTTACTCTGAAAATCGATTAAAAGCTCTTTAAAAATTTTTTTTCTTAAAATTGATTCAAGCGTTTTTATTTAATTAAAATTTGTTTTGATTTTTTTTAATTTGTTAAAATTTAAAAAAAATTATTCCAAAAATTCCTTAAAATTTTTTATCGAACCCGTATTAAATTTTTTTCTAAAAATCAATAGGAAATAATTTGGAAAAAAAAAAAAAAAAAAATTTAAAAAAAAAAAAAAAAAAAAAATTAAAAAAATTTAAAAATATTAAAAAATAAAATTTGCCTTTAAAATCATTTAAAAAAAAAATTAAAAATAAAAAGAATAAAAACTAAAAATTGTACAAAAAAATCGATTAAAAGAGCTCTTTAAAAATTTTTTAAAATTAATTTAAAAACCAAAAATTAAAAAAAAAATCAACCTCTAATTAAATTTTCGTTCATTTTTTGAAAAATTTCTCAAAACAACTCAAACACAAAGTTCATTTACCCAAAAATCATCCTTAAGGCAAAAATATTCCATCTATCACGCAGCATCAGTAACTCTTTGAAGACAATTTGAAACAGACAAATTACACGTAAACCCATTAAAACATCTTCATGACACGTGATGGTCTTACTTAAAATTTCCTCAAATTAAAGTGTTTCAGGTCAAAAGTATCAATTTCAAGCTTTAATTAATCTCTCGCTGTATACGGGTACGGTGTCGATTTAATAATTGCAAGTCACGAGGATAAGCGTCAAAGTAGCTCGAAGCAACGTTCGTTCTCCGGCGAATAATGATAAAATATCATCAGACGAAATTTATATTCAAAGAGGTTCTTGTTGTTGTTGTTCTCGGGGAAATTTCGTTTGATATACCTTATTAGGTAACCCAATTATTGTCATTATTTGTACCAAATGTGCACGAAAATTCATTAATTTCGTCTCTTTTTGATTTTTTCTTCGTTTTTTTTTTTTTGAGAAGAAGAAGACGTTTGTTGACAAGGTTTCGAGCAATATATATGCAAATCAAAACGAGAAAATAAGAAAAAAATATTTCTTGTTGTTATCCGCTTATCATCATCCCTCTTCTGTGTATTTACAAATAAATATTATTCAGCTCACACCTCTTTTGCGGCATATTTCTTTCCATATCGCGCAAGAATATCAATACGCAACAAATCAATGGATTTCTCTGGCTCTTCATATGATTCATGTTCCAATATTAATCTTATTTCGCACACGTTACGTAACAAAATGGAATATTTTTTTGAGAGACGACGCGCGATGATATAATCCGTATTACTCGGAATTATCAGCAGCACAGAACAATGGAAAAATTGTAACAAATTGTGTTGTTTTTGTTTGAAAAAAAAGTTTTCTGTTTTGGACGAAAATATGCTCGATAACAATAGAAAGTTGTCATCGGCAAAAAAAATTCTGGATAAAAGCACGTTTATGATTCCCTTGTGAGATGCCAGTCAAGGACGTTCATGATTTACGGCGAAAATAAAAGTTTGACCTTTACTGCAGAAAAAAATTTACTTGCAGGAAATCATGAACGAAAAATTGACACACATTTATTTATGAAATCTCGTCACATTTCGTCGTTGACACGATTCACATTCATTAAATTTTTGGCAATTCTGTTCATATATGTGACCTACTTGTAACTTGAGGATTATTAGGGAGTTATAAATTGCCGTGTCACGCTCGTCATCATCTCGTCGGAAACTTTATCTTTTGTGGGATTTTTTGATTGTTGTTCATTTATTTAAAAAAAAATATTTTTAAAATTATTTTTATTTTATTATTTTAAAATATAAAAATTAATATTTATTTAAAAAAAAGTTAAATTAAAATTTAATAATTAAAAAATAATTTTTAAAATTAAAATAAAAAATTATTTTTTTTAATTATTCAAATCTAAAAATTATTTTTATTATTATTTAATTTTTAAAAATTATTTTAAAATAAATTTTAAAATTATTTTGAAAAAAATATTTAATTTTAAAAATTAAAAAAAAAATAAAAAAAATTTTTTTTAAAATTAAGTATAAAAATATTAATTTAATTAAAAATTAATATTATTAAATTATTTAAAAATTATTTAAAAAATAAAAAATTAAAATTAAAATTTAAAAAAAATATTTTTTAAATTAAAATTTAAATAATAAAAAATATTTTTTTTATTATTATTTAACTTTTTATTTTAATTTTAAAAATTATTTTTATTATTTTTTGAAAATAATTAGGTACTAAAATTATTAAAATATAAAATTTTAATTAAAAATATTTTTTTTTATTTATTTCAGGTAATTTCATCAAGTCCTCATAAAAAAAATTATAATAAATAAAATGGTCGAAAACGTGAGTAACAAAACAAAAAAAAATAATTTTTTATCACACACAAAAAAAAATAAATCTAACCCCAATAAATAAAAATATTTTTCCTATAGCAATAAATTTGTTTATTTATCTAAAACCTGATAAAAATTCTAATAAATAAATTTTAATTATGATAAAAATGTTAGTCTAATATTTTAAAATATTTTAACGGAAATTTAATAAGGCAGGTCATCGTTGATTAAAATTCGTTTTAAATTTATATGTCAACTTTTTCTACGTGACCAATGGCAATTGCACTGTGTAGCCATGCAATGCAAAGTAAAGGCAGATAAGCAACGATGAATAATTACAATCCAAAAATAAAATTATTTTTGTGTGTGGAATATATTTTAAATTTAACTTGACAAAAATATTTGATAATAATAGCGAACATTAACATAATGATAAAAGTTTTAGAATGGATTAGAATTTTGTTGTTGTTATTGTTACATGTCACAAATTAGTTTCAGAATTAATTTGTGCTTTTGGTTTATGGGTTTGAATTAAATTTTTGAAGTTTGGGCTCTGTAAAATATTTTTTTAATGAGAAAATTTTAAAATTTATTTTTTATTATTATGAATAAAAAATTAATTTAATTATTTTTTTTTATTTATTTAATTAATTTTAATTAATTTATTTTAAAAAAATTAATTAATTTAAATTAATTTTTTCGATTTACTTAATTAATTTATTTTTTAAATAATTAAATATTGAAAATTTTTAAAAAATTTAAAAAAAAATTATTATATAAAATTATTAATTAAATTAAAAACTTAAAAAATTACAAACATTTAAATGAAAATAATTCTGAAGTTAATTGTTTAAAATTGCAAACAAAAAATCAATTAAAATTATTGGTTGATGAAAAAATGTTCGATCATTTTATTTTCATACCAATCAATGGATCAACAAAAATAATCAAGATAAATATAAAAACAACAAAAATTGATGAAATAATTAAAAATGCAACACACCAAATTACATTAAAACCCTTCAATCCAAAGCCACACGAGAAAAAAAGTAATTTTATTCGATTTTTTCCTCCAATTGATTAACTTTTTATTTATTGACGTTTATTTGTCCTTTTTTTGCTCATCATGCCACTGATCAACCAACGTCGAGACTGTGATAAATTGCTTCCCAATATTAAAATTATATTAAAATTGCACAAAAAAAATGTCGGTATCAAGAACGGACAGTGAGTGAGTGTTGCGACATCAGATGAGCACTTTTAATAAACCATTTAATTTAATTCAATTAATTTTGTATGTGTGTTTGTCCCTCGTCGTTCGTTCCTTGCAACATATTTATTTTTAACACATAATCCATCCGCAACACCCTTGATGCATTTTTTCATGTCATTGTTGAGTAATTGTTTTAATCCAGTCCTCAATTCGCTCGACAATTTCATATTAAAAACATTTTATTAAGCATCTCTCTCTCACTCATTCGCTTCGTGTTCAAGAATTGCCCGACAAGTGAGTGAGAGAAAAAAAAAGTTTATTAAATTGAATCAATTTCCATTCATCTGCTCGTCTCTTGTCACCAATGTTGGCCAAAAAAAAAAATTTTTTTTTATATTTTTTGTGTCATGACGTGTGTGATGTTTCTCTTTTTTTACTTTATTTTATTTTATTATTAAATAAAATTAAAATAAAAAAAAAGTTGTCTACCATCACATCACAAAAGTTGATGATGAATGATGAAAAAAGAAGAGTGATTGTCACTTTTCCCCGTGTTTGCTCATTTTTCACCATTTTTCGCTCTAAACTCCATCTTTTTCCCTGAAATGTGTGAAAAAAGATACAAAAAATCGATCAAGCGGTAAATTCTTGTTTATTGACCAGAAAATGCGCTGATTGATCATTAAACTTCTTTCTATAACATTGTTATGACGGTTTAATCCCATTTCTTGAAAAAAAAAAAAAAAAAAAATGGCACAGAAAAAAATAATTTATCTTCGTCCCAAAAAAAAAAGTTTTATCTCACCTCACCGATGAAGAGTTTCAATTTCTTTTCATCATTTTCCATCGCACGTCACATCATCAATAATTTACTTCCTTCCAAATATTTGTCTTGCGAATTATTTTTTTATGTTTAATTAATTGTTTTTGGCACGCACGTGAATTTTTTTTCACCATTGATAATTTATATGAAAAAAAAAATAATAAAAAAACCAAATTAAACAAAAAGAAAAAATAAATAAATAAATAAAAAACAAGGCATCTCCATGCACACGCAGAAGCATGAAATAAATTTGACCACCTGGAGCGTAAAAAAATGTCATGACAATTATTTTTGATTTTTATTACATTTCACAATTATTATCATAATTGCCGTGACATCCCGCATTTTTTTTTTCGGGTTAATATTATTTTTTTTTGTTCGTTGAATTTACATATAAATTGTTGTTTGTGTGACCATCCCATACAAATATTAACAAAAAAAGGTTATAAAGTTATCGCGAAAAAAGATAGTATCACATTTATAGTTTTTTTATCCCAATGCACATTTTATTATTTTTTTTTTCAAATATTTTTTTATAAAATTTTTATTAAATATTTTTTTTTTAATTTTTTTCCAATAAATAATTAATTGTCCTTAATAATTATTCAAATTTTATTTTAATCATCTGTTTTAAATTTTTTAATTTATTTTTTTAAATTTTTTTAATTTAATAAATTTTTTTTTATTTTTTTTTTGCAAATTTTTAATTTTCTTCAAAATAATTTTTTTTAACTAAATTTTTATTTTTCTCCAATGAAGAATTAAAAAATTAATTTGCCCAAAAAAACAATTTTAAATTTTCAAAATTATTCCCAATGCAAAATTTAAAATATTTTTTATAACAAATATTTTATATTCTCATCCCAATGCACATTTTAATTTTTTTTAAATAAATTTTTATTGAATAATTTTTTTATAATAATTTTTCTTAATTAATTTCTCTTTAAGCTCCAAATAATAATTTAAATATGCTTTTTATCATATTTTTAAATTTTTTACCCAATGCATATTTCATCATTTTCCCAATGCAAAATTTCAAATTTTCTCTATTATAAATATTTACTATTTTCGATCCAATGTATATTCGAAATTTTTATTTCAATTAAGTTTGAAAATTTTGACCCAATGCATATTTCAAATCTGAGTCCCAATGCAAATTTTAAATTTTTTCAATTATTTCGACTAAAAAATAAAAATTTTGTTTTAAAATAATTTTTTTAAATCGTATTTTTTTGAATTTTTTACTGAATGAACGTCAAAAAAATTCGAAAAATATCAGTAAAATACCACAAAACAAATATCCACAGAGTAATGGTAACACAGCAATGGACATCTGGATAACAATTTTACGAGTCAATATTGGGTTGTTAAAATATTTATAATTTTATTATCAGTACTTGTCTGTAAAATTTAATAATAAAGAGCTATCTATTGATTTTTATTTTAAAAAAAATTAAAATTGCATTAAAATTAAAAATAATTACATTTTTACCGAATTCTCGACGAGCAGCTATCGGATGTCGTGCAATGTGATGCGATGACAAATAACGCCAATCATTCCAAAGCAATTATTTGAAATATTTCACAAATATTTCAAAGCCCGAAACAAAAAAAAATCAATCATAAAATATTGAGCTGCAGTCGCAATATCCCGAAATAAATAAAAATCTCATCCATTTTATATTTATCGCAGGGAATTTTTTTTATATTTTATATGAATTTCCATCCGCACGTCGGTACGCATCTCGAAACCTAATGCACGTCGTCCTCGTCGGTAGATTTTTGGCAAAATTTCAATTGAATTGTTAACACATTGTATATGCATTTGCGGACATAAAAGGCATTAAAAACATTGCACACACACACACACAACATATCAATAAAACAAGTTTTTATTTTTTTATAGAATTTTTTTTTCGCCGTACATTCGAGATGCATCTCTCATCGATACATCGCACCTAATAAATAAATATTCGACATAATTTCGAGAGAGCGAGAACGTCACGTGATCGTGCATGTGGATAACTAAATTTTATCACATATTTTACGGGAATTTTTTTGTGATTTTTTTTAATGTATAACATTGGTTTTAAAATAAAATATTAATTGTTTGTGTTTAGGGGGTCATAATAAATCACGAGAGACTAGAAATTGCACTTATGTGATGATGATGGTGATTGCAGAACAAGCCATGCAAGTCATGCATGAAGATAGAGAGTGACAATGAACGACGTCGATTCGTCGATGGCAACAAAAAACTGTTATCGACTTTTAGAAATTGATTTTGGGTGACTCGAGATTAAAGAATTTCTTTTGATAAGAGATGATTTTTAATATTTAATGTTTAATTTTTTTTTCTTTGTTTGAATTAATTAAAATATTTTTAATAAAGGAAAAATTTTCTTAATTATTGAAGAAAAATTAAAAATTTTTCAAGTCTCTAAAAATTTGAAAATAATTTTATCTTTAATTAAAATTATACCTAAATTAAATTAAAAAAATTAAATAAATAAAATTTAATTTTACATTTTTTAAAATTTTAAATTTGAAAAAAAATAAAATGTTACTTTAACTAAATTAAATTAAATGTTTAAATATCTTTAAAAATATTAAATTAAATTTATTTATTTAAGTATTTTTTTTTTTTTTTTTTTTGTAAAAAATTATTTTCAAAATAAATGCAAAAAAATATATATTTTAAAATTTTTATATCTAAAAAACATAAAAATTGTTTTTATAAATACATTTATGTTTAAAAAAATTTAAAAAAAATTACAATTTTTTAAAAATAATTTTTTGTATAATTTTTATAATAATAATTTATAAGCAAATTTTTGAAAAAATATGATAAATTTAAAAAAAAAATATTTTTTATACTAAAAATATTAAAAATGAAATATTAAATTTAAGAAATAAATATTATTAAAAAAAATATCATTAAAAATTTAATCGAAGGTAAAAAAAAATATTTTTTTACAAAAAAATAAAAATTATTTTATGAAAAAATTTATAAAAATTACATATTCGTAAAAATTTGTTAAATTATATTTTTTTTAAGAATTTAAAAATATTCAATATATTAAAAAATTTTATTTAAAATTATTAATTCAAAATAATAAATTTAAATAAATTTTTTTAACAATTTTTTTCTTTGAATTAAACGAGTCATCCTATTCAAAATTGATTAAATAAATAAAGTGCATTTGATTTTTCATTCTTTTTTTCTATTTTAGAAAAATAAAGCAATAAAAACGGCAAAAATCCTTCAACACAAAATCAGTAAAAATTTCATTCCTTTTATTTCTCCTCTAATACCTCCCAAAAAAAAATTCCCTCATCTAAAATCAAAGTAAACAACTTTTGTGTGCCTCGATGCATAAAAGAGAGAAATTTCTATTATATTAATCACGTAGTATGTTAAAGGTGAATAAGTTTCATTTCAAATATATTTTTTTTTTAGTTCGTAGCTCGTAGACAAATTCCAGTAAACCATGTTATGTTCGAGTTTCTGGCTGCTGCTAATCTAGATAGTTTTCAATATAATTTAATACTCGCTCATACGAGAGAAATAAATGCATTAAAAAGGCACGTATGAACATATGTTTCGGGATGATGTGTGTTAGATCTCTGTGTTTGATAGAAAAAAACGTCGAGCTGTACAATTGGTTTGGTATTTAAAGGCGTGTGCATGCTACTTTTTGACAGGAAAAGGAAAAAGAGGAAAATTTTTTTCTTGCACGTATTTTTGTTGTTACTCTCTCTCTCTCTATTCATGGCTTTTTGCTCTTTGAGACTCTTCTGAGTGAAATTCTTTCTGCAACTTTTTCTGTGTGTGTGTGTTGTCTGCTTTTGATCCTTACATTTACTGCGTCAGACCTACATTCGATTCAATTTAAAGTCGAATGTAGTTTTCTTGTCGACATACGAAAATCATATGTTTTATTTACCACACGAACACGGAGACGATAAATGCTTGAGATGTTCTTTCTGACATTGGAGGCAAAGCAAAAAACGCAAAAGAATCCTGAATTGAAAAGTTGTGTTATTTGTAAGTTTTTTTTTCTCTTTTTCACATGAAATAAGTGCATTTCCTTTTCCACAAAAAAAAAATTGAAAAAATAGAAGAAAAGAAAGTTCCTTAGTTCATCTTCGACTAACAAAAAAAAAGTTCAAAAGTCCTGAAAAAAAATTATAAAAATTTCCATGGACGAAAAATCGATTGGTTGACATGATGACACAAAGTAGGAACCAAAAGTTGTTGTTTACTTTTATGATTTACGACTTTCATAACTTTTCAAGTCCCTCGTAAACAATTCATCTCGAGCCGAGAACCAACAAAAAATAACAAAAGGATTCTCTCTAATTAACGAACGAAACGAACAAAAACATGTAAAATATTTTGCAAGCATCTACTGATGACTCAGGACTTCGCAAGCTGGCAAGACGGAAAGCAACAAAGTCATAAAAAACACGAAAATCCCTTGATAATTGCCTGCACAATGTGTAAAATAACACGAGAGACGCCTTCTCTCCTGCGATACCGACTCGCATGTGTGTTATAATAAAGTAAAAGTATCGCTTTCGAAAAAACACCCGACCATAGAATAACCGAACGCCTCAGACCGAAAATAACAAACACAAATATTATGACTAGACAAATCATGATCTGATATAGGACCGGAGTTTTTTGCATTGTTCTCGGAAAAAGGCAACGTAAATATTAGTTATTTTGCGAGATTTGAATCTCTCTCTCTCGCATAAATAGTTGTTTATTTGCGTGTTTGAATAACGGTTGCTGTTGTTTTATGATTTTTTGGCGTACACAGGAATAATATTTGTGCATATGCAATAAACTGACTTGTAGAGGTTTCGGATTGCGAGCGAGAAAAATATGCGAGGATATGCAAAAAATCTTCAAACAAATTAAAATTTTTGAGCTTACTTTGTTGTTGCTCTTGCACTGACCTACTAAGCGAACTTAATTCGTTTTTTTTTTTTTTTTTTTTTTTTTTAATTCACGGAAAACGCAGAGGGTTGAAAATTCATTAATTTTACTTTTGCTTTAATAAAAAAAAAAATATTAAATTTTTCCAATTTAATATTTAATTATTTTTTTTACAAATATTTATTTACTTTGATGAAATTTTAAAATTTACAAAAATTTAATAATTTTTTAAATCTAAACAAAAGTAAAGAAATAATTAAATTTTTGAAAATAAAAATAAATTAATTTTTTGAAAAGATTTTTTTTTAATTTTTCTTTATTTTATTTAATTTAATGTTGATTTATTTTAAAAAAAAAAGTTGTTAAAAATTTATTTTATTTTATTTTTATTTTTTTTGTTTTATTTTATTTTTGATTTTATTTTATTATATTTTTATTTAATTTTATTTTTTAATTATATTTTATTGTTCAGTTTTTTTATTCTATATTTTTTTTAAATAAATAATAAAAAAAAAAAAATGCATAAATATATTTAATAAAAATAAAAAAAAAATATTTTAAGTTTTAATTTAAAAAAAATTCCGGGAATTAACTAAAATTAATAAAATATTTTAAAAATTTTGAATTTTATTTAATTCAAGAATATTAAAAAAATTAAAACTTTTTAATAATTTAATAATTTATTCAATTATTAATTTAAAAATTTTTAATTTTTTTTAAATTTAATTTAAAACTGAACAAATACATTTTTTCGCTAATATTTTTTTTAAATTAGGATTGATTGAAAAATATTACAAAAAAAATCAAGAATGAATTTAAAAAATATTTTTAAAGAAAATAATTTTAAAACTAAAAATTTTTGCTTCAGGAATAATAATTAAATTTTTAAAACTATTTTTTTTTCGAAAAAAATTTAAAACTTACCTCATTTTATCTCAACGAGTCTCCCGAATGAGAAAAAAACCTAAACCAGGACTGACGCTAATAGTCTTAATTTTCCAAAAGCTCGTTCGTCGCCTCGCATGTCTCGCATGACATTTGTAAATGTTAACGTCTCTCTGCTGCTGCTGCATCTCGCCAACTCGTTCCCCGTTTGAAACGCAAAACGCAACAGTGTTTATTTAAGTTTCATAATTATATTAGTTTTTTGTGCTGTCTCATGCATGCATTTGGCATACCAATTACTATTATGTTGTAGACACAGTCCCACAACGGGGAAAAAACTTTGTTGTTATAACAATATTTTGAATCAACTATGGCCTGTTGTTTATCCACACACACACATATTTGCTGGACATGCAAAAAAAGAAATAATTACCTAGTTTTTAATGGCAGAGGAACTCATTTAATTTTCGTATAAAATTTGTCGGAAATGAATTTCGAGCCTTTTTTGACAATTTTAATTAACTTGAAGCCTAATTGTTCAGTTTTGGGTTTCAATTTCAGAGATTTTTTTCTATTTCAATTGAAGCCACAACAAAAACACGCATTTACGACAACAACTGAATTAACTGGAAAATTTATTGAAAAATAAATCTCATGTTAAAGTACCCCAAATACATTTTTTTGCTGTTTTCCATAAAAAAAAACCACACTAACGATATGCTTTTAAAACATATAATCCACTTACCACTTAATAATATTTGCATCGATTTTATTCTTCTTTAATTTCATTCATTTATTATAATAAAATACAATTTTTTTTTGTGCGCATTCGGGATTTGCGAATTTTCGTATATATATGGATGACGACATAACCTATTATCATTTATTTCATTATTAATGTGTTTATTTAATGTACTTCTCGCAAAGATTGTGTGAGTTTGTACAGCAGCGCAACATCATGCGTATCCGATTGAAACAGGAAGGAAGTTAATGGAAATGTTTGAGAGCAACATCGACAAACAAATGAAGCGAACGTGCGGCGATAATGGTTCATCTTTAATATTCTACAGAAAAAAAAATTAAAACGAAAAAGAGAGACAGGTTGTGAGAAAATTCATGATAAATTTCGAAAGCTTTTAAATTATTAAAAAATTGTAGGTATAAAAGGAGTGAAAGTTGAATTAGCGAAAGTGATAAATTTGTGATATTGTCATTTTTTCAATTTTTTAAATATTTAAAAGAATTATTTTTTTAAAATTCTTTTATTTTGTTACTGAGATCAATGAAATTCCATCTTTTGCAACCAGAGGGCATCATTTTTTAAATTTCTTTCATTAATTCAGATAATTTTATTAAAAAATAAAACTGAAAAATTTTGTATATTTTTTTCCGTAAAAAAATAATTATTTTAAATTAATTCAAAAAGATTTTAATCAACAAAAATCTAATATTAATTTATTTAATTAATTTTTTTAATTAATTTTTATTTATTTTTTTATAATTTAAATATTTTTTAAAGTTAAATAAAATTAATGCTAAAGAATTTTTTACCTTGAAAAAGTAAACCGAAAATTTTTATTAATATTTTTTTTTTTTTTTTTTTTTTTTTTTTGTAAATAATTATCTCAATATAAGAAGTTTTTAATCAACAAAAAAAATAATAATAATAAATATATAATTTTTTAAATATAATTGAAATTAATGCTAAAAATTTTTTGTAAATTAAAGAATGATATTAACTTAAATTAAATTAAATTAAATTATTAAATTAATTTAAAAACGTTTAAAACTATAGTTTAAAAAAAATTAAAATTAATTCAAAATAAATCTTTTTAAGATTTTGTCAATTTTAGCTCAATTTGAAATTTAAAATCAACTTGAGGTAAAATTTTAAAATTTAAATTTCTTAAAAACTCCATCTTGTGGTAAAAACGGGAACTTTAATGATCTTAACAACAATTTAAATTATATTGTATAGATCATCAAAGTTCCGGATTTCACCGCAAGATGGCTTTTAATATCTTTTTAAATCTTTTAAAAATTTATTAAAACCAAAATCAAAAATTTTCTCTTACAAAAACCTGTAAATGCAAATAAAACAGACTTTCACAAAAAAAAAGTTGAATGTGAAGTTGTCATAAATAAAGTACATTAATAATGCACCGAGAGAGAGAGAAAGACGCGCCATAATGCTGTTATTATTCCTTTTATATTTATTTTTTGTACATTTTTATTATTTTAATATTCCTGTTATTGTTGTAATATTTTTTAATATTATTTACTGATGATGCGACTCTGTTCCTTACAGCACAATAACAGTGCTTGTGTCTATCTCGTTGTCTGACAACAACCTGTTTATTGCATGCTGCACAATTTTTTATGCTTCTGCGAGACGTTATTACGCTTTATGTGTAAATAAATAAATTTTCCGAGTTATTTATTATCCATTTCCGACCTCAACTGTATTTCCTTTAATTTTCCCATCGTTTCTCCTCGTCGCTACCCATACATTGTCGCAGCTACTGCACTTCAGTCAATATAAAATTTATTATGAAAAAATTGTGTCCAATCCATCTTGTTGTTGTTGGCTTCGCTAAAAATTGATTGCAGATGTCATTAATTTGAACAGAATTCGTGCAGAATTCTAATCTCCTCTGAAAAATGTACATCTAATGTTGATGAATGGCTTCGACCTCGCGTTGTATGGCATATGATCATCATGTCGTCCGGATTTGAACGAAACAACAAAAAAAAAAGTCGGAAAATCTATTTAAATGTTTTTCAATAAATTTCAGCATTAGATTTTTTTTTTCTATAAAAATACTACTGCATCGCAGCACCTGCAAGTAATTGATATTGGCATCAAATTGCAACAATATGGATATTTTTTCCATCCTTGTTGTTGTTGTTGTTTTAATACATTTTTAAGCTTTTTCAGGCAGGTAACATTTTTTCATTGCCTTTTTCTCTCGCGCAGCACGACATTTATTATTTAAAATCCCGAGTTACGAACGGATCACGGTCAATCACCTGACGCCTGAACGTTGTTTACGCTTCCCTTTCGAATAACTGTTGCTCACGTTTTCGCGTTCAAAGTCTAAAATGAAGCCAAAAAAAATTGATAAATTTTGTTGTATTAAATTTTTAATCGTTTCTCATAATTTTCAGTCACAAAATTCATCCGTATTGGCATTGCTGATAAGAACGACAATCCTCCGTATTTTGACAAGGCATTGTACGAAGCAGAAGTCGACGAGAACGAGGATATTCAGCATACAGTATTGACAGTCACTGCAAAGGATCACGATGAATGTAAGTACCCAAAAAATATTTTTTTATATTTTTTTACCCGTTTGAAATTTTTATGGTAAAAATTTTCACAGAATTTTTTATTTTTTTTATAATAAAATTAACTTTATAAATAATAAAATTAAATAATTTAAAATAAATTAAATAATTCAAATTTAAAAATTATTTAAAAAATTAATAAAATTTAAATTAAAATAAAATTAGAATTAAAAAAAATTAAAAATAATATTTAAAAAAATTAAAAATTAAAAAAATTAAATAAAATTTAAATTTTATAAATTAAATCAAAATTTAAAAAAAAAATTAAATAAATTAAAATTAAAAAAATATTTTTTTTTAATAAAAATTAAAAATCATTTTTTTACAAAATTTAATTAAAAACAAAAATTTGAATTAAACATAATTTTTTTTATTAAATTTAATAATTTCTTTATTTATTTTTTAATTTAATTACTTTTATCGAAAATTTACATAATTTGAAAATAAAAAATTTAATAAAAAAAAATTAAACTTTATAAGATTGTATTAAAATTCAAATTATTTTTAAAAATAAAAAAAAATATTAAAATATAAAATTTAAAAATTATTTTTTTGTAAAATTATTAAAAATATTTTAAATATTTTTAAATAAAAATATTTTTTTTATTTTAAAAATAATTTAACACTAAATTTATTTTTTTATTTTATTATTTTTTTATTGTCATATAAATTACAAATCTGTGAATTTTTTTTACCATAAAAATTTCAATATGAATAAAAAATTCAATGGAAATTGATCGGTAATGACCGATAAACTGCTCCGTTAGCCAATCACTCGAAACGACATTCATTCAATTATCGCAACATTTCCTGTCCCGTAATTTGCTTTGGTGCATTCAGCAAAAAGGAGCAAGATAAAATTACGTGTAAATCGAATCAATTTAGGTAAATGTTGTGAGACTCGAGACACAAACATACAAGAGACTCTTCATTTGTAAGTGTGTCGTTTACCTTTATTTTTTTTTCCTGAAGGTATTCCTCCCCTTGTTCCATGCAATGCGATAAATATTGCGACTTCTTCTTCTTTTTTCTTTCTGCTGCAGAAGAAAAACATCGTTTACTTTGCAAGGTTTCTCCGTAAAAGAAGCTAAAGAATTCTCAAATAGATGAACGATAATAAAGTATTTTCAATCACCTTAGATGTTATCCTTTTAAAGGAAAATATATGGCATGCACTTAATATGGGGGAGGAGGCTTTTGTAAAGAGAAAGAAAAAAAGCATAAATTTTCAATGAGGCACAAAATCTATCGATTTACAAAAATACATACAGATAGATCGATTAGTTGGACTGAGCTCTTGACAAATTCCATCAATAAACATTTTACTGCCTCATCTGCAGAAAAGTTGATAAAAATACAACTAGATGCAAATTCCTATTTATGAGCATTGAGTAGCTCTCGTTTTACGAGCTTTGAGGAAATAAGAGTTCATTATGTTGGGAAGTAATATATGTTTGTGGTTTCACAAATATTTTAAACTGTCAATTTTTACAAGAACCAACAAATTTTAAGGCAAATCAGTAGATTTACTCGCAAACGAACGAAATGAAAAGAAAACGAAGTGGAAAAGTAAAGTGAAATGACATTGTGAAAAGCTCAAGTAAATTAAATTTAGCACTTGAACATAACATTATTTCCTCTTATTGCTCTCTCTCATCGTTCGTCTTCCTTTTTGTGTTGCTGCCGCTGCTGCGTAGAGCTCTTCGTAAAACATTTATTGAAAATGTTACCCATGAAAGGTGCAAAAATATATTTTGCGGTTTATTTTTCTTCGTTCGTGTTGAACTCTCTTTTGTGCCGACGCTGCCGCCGCCGCCAAAGCACACACTCCATTGTAATATTTTTACGTTTACATTTTATATTTTTTAAACACTCTGAAAATTGTTGAAGAACAGGGCAAGTGTATTTACCGCCGCAATTTATTCCATTTTTATTCACACACACACACAAAAAAAACGTATTATTATGATGATAAAAGTACATAAATACTACAGATGTAGTACATTGAAGGAACGAGAGAAAGGTTATGAATAAATTGAATTTGTACAAAACGATCGCATATGTTATGGAAAATCGGTTTTAGATTTTTTTTTCGATCGAGGGGTGACGGAATAAAAAAATATTTATTTTTTTTAAATTATTAAAATTATTCTTCAAAATAAAAATTTTTTATTATAATTATTGGAATAAAATTTTAAATAAATTTAAAATAATTTTTTTAAATATTTAATGAAATTAAATTCATTTTAAAATATATAAAATTTTCAGAATATTTTTTTAATTTAAAATTAACAAAAAAAGAGAAAAATTTTTTAAATCCTGAAAGTATGCAATAATTTTTAATTTTTAAAAAATTTTTAAAAATTAAAACTCAAGAACGACTATACTGCTCAAAATTATACTTCATGATGAATTATAAATTTATTACATTTTATTTAGTAAAATTATTCAAAGTTTACTTTTCATCAAAAGAATAAAATTATTTTCTCAAATTTCTCTTGAAATAAAATCCGCAGCGGTAAAGTCGTTCTTGAGTTTTGATTTTTTTTTTAATTATTGCATACTTTTAGGAGTTATTTTTTTCACATTTTTGTAAATTTTAATTTAAAAAATTTTCTAAATTTTTAAATTAAATTTATTTAAATTTAACAGGATATATTTTTAAAAATTTTTCAGGTTTATTTAAAATAAATTTAAAAAAAAATTATTTTTTCTTTATTTTAATAAAATAAAATATTTTAATAAAATTAATTAAATTAAAAATAAATTAAAAATTTAATTTATTTTTGTTGATTTCAATAATTTTAATTAATTTAATAATTTAAATTAATTTTGTTAATTTTAAATTTTATTATTTTTTTTTTATAAAAAATTAAATTTCAATAATTTATTTAAATTTTTATCCCAAAAAAATAAAATAATTTTTTTTATCATCCCTAATTTCAATTCAGCATTAGGTCTATTCATGCGCCCTCTTCGCTCAATAACAAACGACACCGCATCGGATGTAAAAAGAGAAAAATATTGATGCCAATAACAGACGTAAATTTGTTCATTGATTTAATTAACAAATAAACAATACAATAGAAAATTCAACGGAAAAAAATATTTCGCTCAAATTTTTAGAAATAAATAAACTGTTCAACAAATTAAATTAAAAAATCGAACCCAGCTGAGTGCATCAGGTGTCTTTCATTCTGTTTATCGAATATCTGTTTCTGACATGCAATCGTCAAATAATTCGCCAAAAGCATCAATTTCGTAGAAAAAAGAAAACAATTTTCCCTTGATTGATATAATAAGCCAAAATAATGTTGAATGTCAGACATTGCCTTGAAAAAAAATTTTGACATTAAAAAAAAAATTCATAGAAGAAAAGCCCTTTTGATACATTTTTAATGATAAACATCGTCGCATCTCCAAGTCTCCATCCCTCGTGTATTTAACTTTTTAATAATGCTTACACCACTTCATTGATGAAAAAAGTTGACTTTTAATTTAAATAAAATGAAAAAAGTTTTTTTAACATTTTTTTTTTCTGTCCGTCATTCAAAACGTTAGAGCAGAGAAAAGTGTGAGTCTATTAATAGTGAAACGTTAAGTGCATCATAAAGATAAGAAGAGTTCTACAACGATGACTGAAGCTAATTTTCTCTACTTTACATTTTAATATAAAATTAATGACGTTAAACTATTAAAGTCCGAATAAGTTGGAAATTGGTTAAACTGAGCGTGTTGAAAAAAATGTAGATTAAAATTTTTTATAATGAAAAAAAATTAAGTTGACAGGAAATTAAATATTTAATACAGAAAATATTAAATTTCTGATATAAACTCAAAAGGTTAATAAATAAAATTTAAATTATAAAATAATAAATTTAAATTATTAATTAATTAAATAAATTAAATTAATATTAATAAAAAAAATTTATTAATAAAAAAAAATTTTTTTAAATAAAAAATAATTTTAAAAATTCAGCGCCATCTGGATGTCAAAGATACAACTTATGATCTTTTCCCGCCCAAATTTATGTCAAAACAAAAAATGGCGGGAAAAATTTTATTTTTCTATATTTTTAGAAATTTCAAATGAATATATAAAATGAAAATATATAAAAGGCAAAAAAATACAAAGACACCTGTTCCTAACCAACTTCTCTACTTAATTCACATTCAATTTAACAAATTTATACATTCAACTTGACTTCATGGCACCGAAGAAGAATACAAAGCCAAGCCAAGTCCAAGTGAATGTTTAATAAATAATAAATTATGACATAACGAGGAGTAAAAAAGTGAATTGAAACCAAAGACAAAGTTTCTCGAAGGCTCATGAATAAAAACGAAGACATTGATTGTATTTATAAAATGTACAAATTATGTCCAATTTTCGAGAAAAAAGAGAGAAAATGCTACAAAATGCGGTAAAAATTACACACTTTACACACAAAAACTTTGTTTGTTTCCCAATTTAATTTTTAAACAGAAGCAAAACTCACACGTAAATTACGAAAAATTTTCCTCTTTTTGGAGAAAAAAAAACACGAAGCAACTTCTGTGATGTATGGATAAATGATTGCTGCTCACTTGTTGTTGCTCAACTTCATGTTTCTAATGGTTTCCATTTCTAATTTAAATGTGATGTTGCTTTGCAAATGAAAAAGTATCCTAATCAAAAGTCCATTATTGAAATTAGTTTCCTTTTTTGTGTATGTGTGGCTCTTATCAAAAACAGCATTAGTCTATCCAACTCACATTCAACACCTTGCGTGTGGTTTTTGTTTGACATAATGTAACTTTTTCCGAGAAAAAAGTTAATTGGATCCCATCCCAAAAATTTTAAATACACACAAAAAAAAAAGTTTGCACGAAATTTGTATGAAAAAATGTTCATTTCATAAATTTTTATGATTCCATTTCGAGCAATCATATTTTATTTATGCTTGCATGCACTTTTGAATTTTAAACAAGTACATTTTTATTCATTTATAAAAAAAAATAAAAATGTAAATAGCAGGAAAAAAAAGTTTGATAATGAAATGCGCATAATGACACTTTTTGAGGTGAAAATTTAATACTTTTAAAAACGCCTTTTTTATTTTTCGTCACGCATTTCTAACAAAAACGGAAATGATGACACCTGTTGGTCCAAAAGAGACAAAAAAAATGACAAGAATAAATTTTCATCAAACTTTCAATCAAACTGAAAATGACTGACAGATATCGATAACGACTAAGCACCGTAAAATCCTGAAACAAGCTGATTTACGGTTCATTGCTTCACCCTTTTCACAAGTTCAATCACGTTTTTAACCCAAATTTGTAAGCGAAGACTTAATATTTAAAGAAACAATGTTAAGAGATTTAAATTAACAGGAAATGAAATCAGGAACGATATTTCAAAATTTATATTAAGAATTTATTTGCTTGTTTACTGATGCATTTATTTTGTATTTGAGATGAGATTTATCGAGAACTAAATTCCATTTCCTGTCATTTTCTTCAATTTCAGAATATTTGTAATATGAAATTTTAATAATAATAAAAGTTGTTTGAGAATCTGTCTGGATCGTATCTATTTCAAGTTATTTGATATTTCTAAATAAATTTGTCTTGAATTCGAATCAGAGAAATTTTAAATTGTAGTTTATTAGAATTTGATGAAAATACGTTGAAGTTTATTTAATATTTAGACTAAGATGTTTATAAGATATTATGTTAATTAACTTTGAGGATTTATTTTAGTAAATTGAATTTAGTTTGCTAATTTTCGATCAATTTTTTTTCAAAAATTCATAAAAAAATTAAAAATTTTAAAAAAAAATTTTAAATAATTCAAGAAATTTTTTTATTTAAAAATTTGTAAAAATCTAAAAAAAAATAATTATTAAAAAAATTAAATAATAATTATAATGTAAAATAATTTTTTAAAAAGATATTTTTGCATGATATTATTTGATTTTTTTTATCCATTTAATTAATTTATTTAATTTTTTAAAATGAAATATTTTAATAATATTTATAAAATATTTGAAATTAATTATTTTAATTAATTAGATAAATTTTTTAAAATTTGAAATGTAAAAATTATTTTGCAGAGAAATTTAATATAAATTAAAATTTATTTTCTTTTGTATAAAAATAAAAAAAAACCATAAGACCTAACCTCAAATGAAAATTTAATATCCAAAGCGCCCCCTACCTTAAGATCCTCAAACTGCTTAATGAAAGATCGCCTCTCATTTATCTTCTGAATAATGGAGACGCCCTGTAATTTACTCTTTTTCTCCCATAAATAAATCACTTGAGCTCATTAGCAGTCGGAAATAAATTTGTTCTAATTATTCAAGCGCTAAAAAATGGCATCTATTTCTAAAACAATTTGAATTATTAAAAAACCGATCATGTTACATCTAATATTCTCAGCATGCTGCCAAATCAATGTTAATCGATGATTGCTTCAGTCGAGGCGCACGCAGCATGAAAAACACAAAACACTTTGTTATTTAAAAAAAAAAAACTCAACTGACAACAACCAACGCACTGAGACCGAATGAAAACAATGCCATCAGCAGTAAATAATTCTCTTTTATATTCAGGTGTTCATTCGTGTTGTATTTTTTTGTGTCTGATTTTTTTTCTGCTCCTTTCTTGATGCTTTATTTCTACATCAATAAATCAATGCAGACCGTTTATACAATTGAGGGCCTTTTGTTCCTCTCGTTTCAACATTTTTTTTTCCACAAACGCCGCGCAAAAAAAAAAATAACAATCATTCGCATGCCGTACAAGTTGCGTACAAAATTGAATAATAAAACTTGTATCCTTTCAAAAGGTTCGCAATTTTTTTTTTTTTTTTTGGTACAATAATCATCATTATTCGCGTACCGATGTTGCGATTTTTTTTTGTCGTTCTTTGGTCAGTAGCTTGCGGCGAGAATCTCAAAAAAAAAGACAAAAAAAATCGAAACAAATCATATTTTTGTCTATTTTTTGCCGGGAGCCAGAGAACGAATTGATTGTTGATCAACGACTGAGACGAGAGAGACTCGATGTTTTAATTACTCGCAAACTGTTTGTGTGCTTTGGCAACTTTCTCTTGGGGTGCATTTCGTGGGCATTGATTAAAAATGGAACAAAAGAAAACGAAGAGAGATACGAATTGGACATTCAAACAGCTCGCAGCGATTATTTGTGCTCAACTTTGTTGGAGGATTACGCTTTCAGAGACACACAAAAAGATAAATAAATACAAAATTGCAACGAAAAAAAAATGATGTTGATGCTCATGATGATAAAGCATTCACTTCTTTTCACGTTTCATCTCGTTTCGAAATTCCTTTCAATTTTTTTTTTCGTCATGGACAGCTTTTGTGGTTTCATTCGAGTTGAACTTCATCCTCATCATCAAGTGTAGTTTATTTCATTTGAACGCAGATAAATTTTTGGTGCTTCGAGCGAGAAAAAAAAGTTAAAAAAAAACGCAATTGACGACCAGAAGAGCAATTCACAAAAAAAAATAAAGAATACAAGAGAGAGTAGTTTTGGTCAAAAAATTGCTTACAATGGCGCGAAATGCAAATTAACGGAAATTTATGAAAAAGTTGCTCTTCTGCTAAAAAGGTCGTTAAAGCGGTAAAGACGTTCTTGAGTTTTGATGAAATATTTTTTGCATAATTAAAGGGGCTTGTTTGATAATTTTTTTAATTTATACAAAACTTAAATATTTTTATTCAATTTATTTTCAAAAATTAATTTCTAAAAATTCTCAATTAATAAAAAAATATTAAAATTAAAAAAATTAATTAATTTGAATTCTCATTAAAAAAATTAATAAGCAATTATTTTAATAAGAATTCAAATTAATTAATTTTTTTAATTAAGAATTTTTAGAAATTAAAAATTATTATAATTTTTTTTTATTCTAATTAAATTAAATTTTTAATTAATTAAAGTTAAAAATTAATTTTTCAATTAAATAAAAAAATTAATTTTTTGAAATTAAATTTTTAAAATTAAAAAAAAAAATTTAAAAAATAATTAAATTAAATTTTTAATAAATAATTAATTAATTTAAATTGTTCTTCTTTTTAACCTTAAAATAGAATGAAGAAAAAATAATTATTAATTTTTTAACAAATTTAATTTAAAAAAAAAACAATTTTAAAAAATTAAGAATAAAATATTATTCAATTTTAAAAAATAATTAAATATAATTTTAAAAAATAAAATAATTAATTAAATAAATAAAATAATTTAAAAATAATTAAATAATAAATTAAAAAAATAACAAATTGACATAAATTTTATTTTATAAAAAAATTTCAAAATTTTAATTTTTTTTTTAACGGCAAATTATTATAAATTAAAAAAAATAAATAAAATTGAAAAAAAAAATAAAAATCGAAAACTCAAAAACGACTTTACCGCTTAAGGCTTTTATAAAAAAATAATAATCTCCTTCTCCGAAAACCAAAAACTTTCACTTCCTGAACAATTTACCTCAAAATCCCAACAAAAACTTTCTCAGATTTTATGTACTTATGTAAATGAAAAATAATTTTCTTACTTATTGTTCATGCATTTATCCGAGAACAAACCAAAAAAAAAACTAAAAAATCGCTAAAGGCACATAATAAATGGCTTCTCTATGGCTTGCATTTATTTAAGCCACACACAGAGAAAAAGCAGCTTTTCAACTTGATGATAAAAGTAGTGGCTATTTAAGTAGAGAAAGGAACATAATTTTTTGGTTTTCCTTGCATTGTATTGCATCGCATCGAGGAAACACGCGCGCACACAATTTTCCAGCTTTTCTGTGTGTTTGGTTAAGTTTTGCGGCGGCTTCTCGTGTAATAAATATAAAAGTAATAGTATTGCTCATGTGGCAATAAAATAAAAGACTATTAAAGGCACAACGAAAATTTTATCTCACTTTTCACACATAATGCACAGTGTACAAATAAATTCCCGACCATTTTTTTTTTTTTAAACAGCAAAACTTTTTAAATTTTTTATTTATTTGAAGCCAGTTTAATGGGTTTTATTATGAAGGATAATCCGGCAGAGAAAAAAAAATTCTAAAAACTAAAAGTCGTGTTGCAAAATTATTTAATAATAATTTCGAAACAATTTTCGAACACAAACCGCAAATTTACTTTCCATGCGATGCCGAACGACGACGACGACGAGTACTCAACAAGATTGATTAAATCTCGTTTGAGACCACGATACATTTCAACTGCCTGTTTGCCATGCCGTAAATTTTAGTTGGGCTCACAGTGGCTTAAAAACCTCTTTCGTAATGCGAACAGCAAATTACAGTCATTAATTTTACAGTTCATGTATTAGCACCAAAGGTACCACAATCAAATATTCAATTTTGCCTGAAAACTACATCGATACACTCCTCGATACACGAAAAAAGGGAAAAACAACCAATGTACGCAAAATTCTAAAACTTGATGGTCTATCTATCTCGCTTGCTCTAATTTTTTCATGTTCAAACACAGTTCAGTACGTAAAATCCATTGATTGCATCTAAAAATACTAATTTAAGCCTTCAGTGAACATCAACCATAATTTTAGTGAAGCATGAGTTTCCATGCGGTAGCCTAATAATGTTGTTCTACTTTATTACATGTAGCCGAACAATGTACCGTTAAAAGGTAAACGCTAATGATTTATCAGTTTATAATGTGCACTTATGTCCTGTGGTATTTCATGATAAATAATTAGTTGTTTTGTAAAAAAAAATTGTCACAGGAAATGTTTTTAGCGTAAAATAGGGTTGAAAAGTGAGGGATTTCCATTAGGATTTGACAGATTTTTGGAATTTTTAAAAGGAATGAAGTTTTATGGGATTAAAGTTTAGCTTTTGGAAGCAAATTTTTGTTAATTTTTTTTTTATTTTTAGAAAATTTAGATTAAAAATTAAAAAATTAATTAAACTTTAACTTTGCAATTTAAAATTTAATGAAAATATTTTTTAATTAAATTAAAATTAAAAGAAATAAATAAAAAAAAATTATAAAATTTTTATTTTTTAAATAAAAAAATATATTCATTTATTTTTTTTTATTTGAATTAATTATTAAATTATTTATTTCCTTTATAATTTGTGAAATTATAACATTTATTTTAAACTTATTTTTTTTATTTTATTTAACCTTTATTTTTTTAATTAATTTTCAAAAAATCTTCATTAGGTACATTTGTTTTTAATAAAATTTTAAACTTCAATTTTAAATAATTTTTAAATTTGCGAAAATAAAATATAAATTTAATTAATTTTACTTAATTTTACTTATTATTTTATTTTTTTTTTCCTTAATTTTTATTTTAATTAATAAAAAAAAGTATATTTTTTTTTATAAAAATAATTAATTTAATTAAAAATTATTTTATCAAAAAAATCAAAAATTAAAAAAAAATAATTTTTTGAAAATTAATAATTCTGTCAATTAAAATATTTTTTAATTTTTGTTAAATGAAAAAAAATTAAATTTTTAATTAAAATTATTTTTTTTTTAAATTAAATTTAATTAATGAAAATTATTTTATTATTTAATTTTTTAAATTAAATTAAATTATTTAAAAAAAATAATTTTAACACAAAAATCAATCCTTCCAAATTCGTGATTAAATCTCCTACTATATTTACAGTTTCAGATATCAAAGCTAAATAAATAACGCCATGAATTGAATTGCTGCCTGTTTTGCATTTTGTCGATGTAAAATGCATTAATTATCGCATCTTTTGTACTCGCGTTTCGAAAAACGCTTCGATTTCCTCTAAAATAACTAAATTCACGTGAAAGCATTAAAGAAAGGCACTACACGTGAAAATTAATGAGTTTTACTACAATTTTCCAAATAATGAACTGACGCCGTATTTTATCTCTCTCTCTAAATATTTATTTGCACATTGAACACGTTCTTTGTGATTACCGATCATCGTGCCTCGTCACTCGAAACATCGAAATAATGACGATACTTGACCTACTTTCGCGAAAGTTTATCAATTTGTACGAAAAATGCCGCGCTTTAAAACTTTACAAGATCAAAGAAGGCTTTTTTCATCAATTAAGTGCAAAAAACAAAAGATTTTTTCGAAAAATTTCTCTGTCTTTGTCGCGAGGCAAAAACGCACTTTAATGTAATATTAAATGAAATAAAGGAAAGAAAAAAAAGGTTTTCTCACAAAGACAAAGAAGACGTCAAAGACGCTACCAAATTAATAAAATATTATCTAAAAAGAGGAAAAAAAGAGAAAAACAAAAGCTACGTAAATTCAAGTAAAATATGAGATAAATGTGCGGCACACACACAAAAAAAAATTAACAAAACAAAAAATGTTTTTTTTTATTTCGGGAAAAGACCTTTTTCGGCGTGCCATTATCTCTTATAGATTCGCGTTGCCTTAAATTAATATCCTCGGTACGGCAACAACATTTACCTTGTTTCGCCGCAAAATTAAGCGTATCAAGCCTTTTATCCTGTTAGCACCTGCTCAAAAAAACGCTACAAAAAAGATGAGTTGTAATCGTAATTTATCATGCAAATTTTTCGTCGCAATTCAAAAACTCTCAAAAAAAAACACGAGAGAACGAGATTTTCGTGGAAAACTTTTTTTTTTATCTGACAAAAAAAAATTTAACACGAGAAAGGATTTTTGTGAGCTTTTGTAAGCCAACACGTTTTCAATTTCACTAATTTTTTGACGTCTCTTTTTTTCTTGGTTTTTTTTTCAAAAAATCATGAGTGAGACATTTCAGCTAATTGACGATGTCCTTGATGAAATGACAAAAAAGTGTGTTGAAAGAAATTTTCGTTTTTCTTTTTTTTTTTTTTTTTTGTTAGATGATGATGATGAAAAATTATTATCACGTTTCTTATGCCTAGTCACGCCTAAACAAACTCTGACATTTCGCTAAACCCTTCTAATTTTTTGGATGATGATGGAGGAGATGTACGAAACATAAAACGAACGATCTAAATACGTGTTAAATAATTTTGTGTGAGATGAGGAAGAAACGAAAAAAAAAATGGAAATATACAAATTAAGTTTTTTTTTCGTTTTTGTCAAATCTGATTATTTATGGTAATTTTTGTGACCGAATAAACGGTTTTTGTTTTGTTTGAGGATGCAACGGGTGATTCGGAGATTAAATAATTAAAATTTTAAAAGGAATCAAATGATATTAAGGATTTTTCTAAATTATTTAGAAGCACACAAATATATATATTTTTTTTAATTTTTTAAATTTAAAATAAAAATTGAAGTTTTAAAATTAAAATTAAAAATTATATTTGTAAAATTTAAAATTAAAATTTATTTTAAAAAAAATTAAAATTATATTTTTAATTAAAATTTATTAAAATTAATTTTTTTTTAGAAAAATAAAAATATCAATATTTATGTTAATTAATTAAAATTTGATAATTTAAAATGTTAATTAATTTATATAATAATATTTTAAAATTTTAAATTATCAATTTTTATTTTAAAATTATTAATTTTTTTAATTAATTAAAAATTTAAATTTTAATAAAAATTTTAAAATTTTAAATTTTAAAATTAAAATTTAAAATTAATTATTAACACAACTATAAAAAATAATTTTTTTATATAGAACTAATAATTTCACTAACAAAAAATTTTCTATTTAATTTTAGTAAAAAATAATAACCTTTACCTTAAAAAAGGACAAAATCAACAAATTTTATAGTATACAAAAAAAAATTTTTTTTCATCAAGTAAAGGTCAAAAAGTTCAATTCATCATGAATATTTTAACTTA
This sequence comes from Culicoides brevitarsis, assembly GCF_036172545.1. NCBI lineage: Eukaryota > Metazoa > Arthropoda > Insecta > Diptera > Ceratopogonidae > Culicoides > Culicoides brevitarsis. The sequence goes on along the minus strand of NC_087086.1, from coordinate 4,434,581 downwards.
ATTTCCTTAACAACACTTGACATTCCAAATTGCCAAATTACCTAAAAATTAAACAAAATTCGATAAATTTAAAGTTGAATATTGTTCATGTGCAAAGGCAAATTGTGTTATCTCCATCTTCTGCTTTTGTGAACATTTTCAAAAATTTTATGAGAAAACTTTGAGAATGTTTCAATTAAAAGTATTACAAAACACACAATTGAAAATTGAACAATCACAAAATTTTACACAAATTTGCATGACAAAATAAATGGTTAAGGCAAAAATTTAATAAAATCCGATACATATAATAAAATATAAATGCAAAATTCTGTTACAATTTTATTGTATATATTTCCTGCCTCACATTCTGCAATAATCAGCAAATATTGGTTTTTTAATGCGTTGCTACGAGCAAAATTTGACAAAATATAATAAATTAATATAACAACAATAATAATTAATAAATTTGATGAACTCACTCCAGTCAACGATGTTCTGCGATGCGTGCAGTTTATGCCTCTTAGTAAATATATCGCATTAATTTTTGGTCCCTTCAGCTAAAATAGGCAGGATATCTGTTTGCGACAAGGCACATGTAGAACAATCTAACGACATGTGAGTGCTCAGTCACCCTAAAAAAAGCACACACACACACACATTCACATATTTTATGCCAATCAAGTGCACAAAGGACTGCAAACACACAAAATTTCATAATTAATTTATGCATCAATTTGTCACACATCAAAATAATAATAATAATTACAGCAAGTATATAGAACAGAGAGGCAAAATAGTGTCATTCTAGCTAGAAGCTTGCCCTTTTGTGTTGATGATGATGAGAGTAAATTGTGAAAAATTAATGTTTTGTTAATTTCTAAATAATTTAAAAAAAAAGTAAAAAAAAAATAATTTTAAAAAATTAATTTAAAAATAAATTAAAAAAATAATTTTAAAAAATAAAAAAAATAATTTTAAAAAATAAAAAAAAATTTTTTTAAATTACATTTTTTAATTCTTATAAGAATTGAAATTTTAAATCAAAACGAAAAAAAATAATTAAATATTTTTTTTTAAATTAAAAATATTTTTTAATCAAAAAAATTTTTAAAAATTAATTAAATTTAAATTAAAAAATATTCTTTTAGATCACAAAATTAATATTAGAATTGAATATTTTAAAATTAAATTAAAAAAAATAAAAAATATATTTTTCTTTGCATTATTTTTCTTAACAAATAAAAAATTTTAATTTTAAAAAAATAAAATAAAAAAATTTAAATTAAATTTGAATTTAAATAAATAAGAAATTTAAAAAAAAAATAAAAATATTTTTAAATAAATCATAAATTATTTTTAAAATATTTTAATAAAATTAAAAAATAATTATACCTATTCATTAAAAGGCTAAAATTTTAATGAAAAAAAAATATTTTAGTAATAGCTTGGTTTGAATTAATTGGAAAAGAATTTCTATTCATCACAAAATTTCGATGTTTGGAGCTCGAAAAATCTATTCACAATGATTTTATTGGGTACAAAACATCTTGTTGATTTCTGTTATTTTTCTTTCAAAATTGTAATTTGTCATCTCCTAAAAAAAATTATAAAAAATAGAAAAATTTATAAAAAATTAAAATTTTCTTACCATAAAATTGAATTTTCATAATTTTTTTTAAATTTTAATAATTTAAAAAAAATGCAAAACGTAAAGTTTTGCCACAGTGCAAGAATTTCTTGTATCGGACATGAAATTTATTTATGCATGATGACGATGATGATGTGGATGCTCACTGATGCATAAAATGTTTGTTAATGAGTAGTGGTCAAAATATATTCATTCGTAGATGTGACCATAAAGGTTTTCTCTCATATTTTATTGAATTAGTAAAATTTAGTAACCAACAACTTTGTGTCAAGCCAAAAATCTCCCATAGATAACTTTTTATGATGGAGTTTTTGACACAAACTTGGCAGAAATCTCTTCATGCCAACTTCCTCGATGCACTTTGCTGTGTGTGTGTGTGTGTGACTCAGGCACCTCCCAAGGCATGTTTATTTAAATTTAAGATGTATTTGATGTATTTGTGTTGCCAGACTTGTTCTGTGTGAATATTTACTGTGCGTGCGTGTCTTTTGTCATTAATATCATTAAATTAAAAGGACCATCAAGACTATCTCTCGTGTTCGGATTTGCCTTTGCTCTATTTTATGCACTGTTGTTTATCGTTGTTGTTGTTGTAGGATTTTAACACCATTGTTTTAATTGTTCTCAATCCTCGTTTGCTCCGTTTACGGGTCAGGAAGATTTAAGATAAACAATATAAGGGTTTAATCTTTCATACAATTATATGCATTTCTCATTCAAATTAGGTTTTATATACGTCATTTAACAAATTTCCTTATCTCGTTCCTTTTGTTGTTAATAATTTTTGGTTTTACTGCGTAACTTTGTGTGTGTGTGTGGCACGAGATAAAACAATGATTTTGCGTGAAACAATTGACGACCAACCGAGTGATGACGTTCAAGAGAGATAAATAAGAGCGGTGACGAGAAATAATTTTTCTGCATGATTTAATATACGACAACCGACGACAAATTTATTCCGAAATCGATTTCTTGTACATGTTTCTGATACTTGTCTGAGTAAGCAGGAAACAGTTTCAAAGGGTAGAATATCAAATTTTTGTCTGAAAAAATTTTTTTATGAAAAATTATTTTTTTTATTGTTTTGAAATATTTTCATAAATTTTTATTAAGAAAATTATTTTTAAAAAATTTAATAAAAACATATAAGAATTTTTAAAATATATAAGATTTTGAAAAAAAATATGAAAATTTTTCAAAAATAATTTTTTTTTAATTTATTTTAAAAAATTTCTTTAAAATTTTTTAAAAAAAAACTTAATTAATTTTTAATTTTTTTTACAAAATTTATATTTTTTTAACAATTGATTACAAAAAAAAATTATTTCCATTTTTTTATATTTATTTTTTTTTTTTAATAATTGATTACAAAAAAATCAATTTTTATTATTATTATTTAAAAAATATTAAAATGAAAAAAAATATATTTTTATTAAAAAAAAATAAATAATAATTTTAACATTTTAATAAAGCTTTTTCAGCTTCCTTTAAAAATTTATAAGTCTTCAAAAATATTTTTTTTTTTAATTTCTAAATAAATAAAATTCTTCTTACAAAAATATGAATTGATGATTAAGCTAATTTAACTTTTTTTTTAAATTTTATTATTATTTTTATTTTTTTTTTATTTTAATAATTTTATTTTTAACACAATATTAATTAAAATATTTAAAAAATATTGTGAAAAAACAAAAATTCTTATTAAAAAAATAGTTTCAAAATTTCCAACAAATTATCTGCTTTTAATTATTAAATTAATAAAAAAATTATAAAAATAATATAATTTAAAAAAAAATATATTAAAATAATTAAATTAAAAAAAAAACTAAATTAGCTAAAAAAATTAATTCATAATTTTTAAATAAGAATTTTATTTATTTAAAAATTTCTAAAAAATATTTTTGCATAAAAATTCACAAAAAACTATTAAAAAAAATATTTTTAAAAATCCTTACCTACCCTTCCTCAATAAAACAATAGTTTCGAGTACCAACAACAAGCACTTTCATGTTGTCACAGCACACTTTTCAGACATCACAATCAAGTGTTTTCTCTTCTCTTCCATCTCTCTTCACCTACAGAAGAAAAAAAGCAGATACAAAAGGATATTTCAGGAAATGACACACATGAGAGAAAGGAACTTTTAAAATAATAGTAAATATGTGGAACATACTTCCGTTCGTCGTTCTGTGTCGTTCGTAGTTCATAGACAATGCAACAAACACAGGATCAAAGCTCATAAAATGGTGACATAATAAATGTATGTCGTCTCGTTCGTTCATTCGCTCGTTCAAAAGACCCGAAAATAATCGTTTTTCAAGTTTTTCTTTGTTTTGTCTCATTGTTCGTGCTTCGCCGTTCGTTGAATGAAAAGCAATGGAGAAGCAGCTTCGTCCCCAAGGAAATCAACTTTTTAAAAGTTTTTGTGGCTGTTCTCCTTTTTTGCTGAACCTCCTCTGTGGGAGACGTAATTATTTCGCTCTCGTCCTTGAGCGAGGTTGAGCTCCTTTTAAATTTATGGGCGACACCGAAGTCCTTTCACTAAATCAAGAAAATCTTGAGAAAAATTCTAATTTTGTTTCGAGAGAGAAAAAAATGGAAAATTTTGATAAATAAATAATTTTAAAGAAAAATTTTCATTTTTACAGAAAAAATATTAAATAACTTCCAAAACTTCTTTGACACAATCATGACTCAGGAGCACGTCTCACACACACACGAAACATCATCTAAATGAGAAAATGATTGATGATGAGAAAAGTTTCAAACAATAATTTAAATTTAATGTTCCAATGTCTTGTCTATTCATTGCTGCTGCTGCTCGTCGTCTCAGAAGCCACTTACGAAGACGGAGAAAAGTTGCCTTGTACATGTCTTGTTCTCTCAATTTAAAGACATTCGTGTAAAAAAATAACAATTTTGACGTCGCTCGGCAATTTCGGTACAAAAGTTTCCCCAAAGTTGAGCTCGGTGCGTGTACTGCATTCGCAATTGAAAAACGAGATGACGAAAAATAATGGAGAGGAAACAAAGTTAACTCGGAGCGACATGATGACCTTATTAAAAATTAAATTTGTTTTTTGATTGACCTGAATTTCTTTGAAAAAAAATTTTTTTTTTGTTCAAATTGGCGACGAGGAACAATAAAAGGGGAGATAATTGCGCGAAATTTATCAAACAACAAAAAAAAACTTTAAACGTGCTACGAAACACATAAACAAACGTATTTTACACTCCATCAAGCAGTAAATAACCATGTTATTATAAATTAAAGGAGGATATGTTTTTAACAATTTATCTCATAAAAGTTTTATTCATTTGCTGTACGTACGGTGACACGCGCATTCCCGAAATTTTGTGTCGCGAGTGTTTTTTTTTATTTATTTATGTTTTTCGTTACAATTTATTACATTGAATAATGCGAAAAGTTTAATGATGCTCCATTTTCGGCATAATCCTCCGAACATGGAAACGTCTGGTATTTAATTGTCAAAAATATTATTTACAAAATTCTATGATAACGGTAAATTTACAAAAACACAGAGAGAGACAGAAAGAGAGCGAGAGATTGAAAATGGCGGATTAAGTATAATGTATAATATTTTTCGCGTTCATGACCTCACAAATATATTTTATTACAAAAACCTAACAGTAAATCATACGGAACACAGAGGAAATAATCCATCTATATTCAGGACGGAAATACAGCTGGAGGTAGAAAAATAGCAACAACAACGACGACGGTTGGTTGGGATGCATGTATAATTGAGTGCAAAGCTAAAGTTAAATCTGTTTATCAGGAAAATGCAGTCTTGGAACTATATTTACCTGTTTTGTGGCGAGATTTTTTGTTTTATAATATTTTTTTTATTTTATTTAAAAAAATAAATTTTAATTAAAATAACCTCAAGTTATTGAACGAAACAAATAAAGATTAAAATTTGTCGAACGAAGCTTTTATTTTTATTAGATTCGTTCGATAAATTTTTAATTTATTTTATTTTTTACAATTTTATTTATTTTTTTTATTTTTACTTTATTTTATTTATTTATTTTTTTTTATTTTATTTATTTTTTTTTTTTTTTGAATAAAAAAATTGTTTAGAATAAATAATTAAATTTAAATTAAATTAATTCTAACTTAAATTAATTAATTAAATTATTAAAAATATTTTTCTAAATTTAAATTTTATTTTTCTTATGAAAAATAATTTAATTAAATAAATATTATTTTATTGCAATAATTTTAAATTTAAATTCAATTAATTTTTTTTTACAATAAAAATTAAAGCTTCGTTCGATAATTTTTAATATTTTTTAGTTTTCTTTTAGTTTTTTTTAGTTTTATAATTACTTGAGGTTAATTCATTTAAAATTTATTTTTTTAATTTTAATAATTAATTTTACAAATTGTTCAATGAAAAAAGGTTCGTTCGAAAAACATAATATTAATTTTTTACAAGTTTTCACTTTTAAAAATTAAAAAAAAAAATTTTTGAATATTTTTAATGAAATATTTTAAATTAATTATTTTTTATTTTTAATTTAAATTTACCTAAATATTAATTTAAAATACTTTTTTTCTACAAAAAAAAATTAAAAATTTAAATAATGCATCGAAAAATCCTAATGAATTTCAAACATTTTTTAGGTTAGTTCGATTGATTTTTGTAAACGTAAATTTTAATTAAATTTTATTATTTGAATTAAAAATGAAAATAATTAAAATTAATGAAAATTTTTCGAACGAAGCTTTTGAATTTAGAAGATTCGTTCAAAATTATCAATTAATTATTTCAATATAATTTTTATAAAAAACATGATCTTTGAGAAGTTTAAAAATTATTTTTTTTAAATTAATTTTTAAATAATTAAAAATTTTTAAATGAAATTAAAAATTAATTAAATTAATTTAATTAATTAATTAAATAATTAATTTAAAATAAATTTTAAAAAATATTATCGAACGAAGCTCATATTTTTTTATTCTAAAGAAAGATCAACTGATCAAAGCTTCGTTCGATGAACATTCGCACAAAAATTGAATCAAATTCTAATTTTTCATTAAAATTCGAGTTAAAATCAACGCTCTTTAAAATTTTATCACACAAAATTAAGCACACATTAATTTATTTGTGTGATTGTCCATATCGCTCTGTTCTGCTTCCCTTTTCTCTCTATTTATATTTTTGCGTTGCTTGACACCTCGACGCTCGCACAATTTATATTTATATGCAAAACAGATCAGTTTTTGTTATTGTTAGTCGTTGTTCGAGCGCAAAACTAAAATCCATACACTTTCTCTCTATTTTCCCCGAAATGATATTTATTATACACAAACAGGAACACAAAATCATGCAAACTCCATAGTATTTTATTAGATATTTATTTTAAATCACGCCAGCAGATAATGCCACAACCGCACGCCGTGGTTGCTGGCCCGTTCGTTTCGTTATGGAAAAAGTGTTGCCTTGCAAAGGGAAATTTTCGCCCGCCGACATTAGGTCATCATCAAAATTATATTGAGTGATTCGGAAAAATTTTTCGCTTTAATTAATCACGCTGCGAAATTTGCTAATGATTTGAAGCTTTAATGATTTCACAAGTGAACGTTTAACGAACAACAATCGACATTTTGCCGATAACGAGTGAAAAATCGCGAGAGAGATAATTTCCATTGAATTGCGTGCATCAAAAATTCATTAACTGCCAAAACAATCGAGCTCATTAATTTAATGATTTATCTCTTCTTCTCTCTTTTCAGCTTCACGTATTCGTTATGAAATCACGAGTGGCAACATTGGCGGCGCATTTGCCGTGAAAAATATGACCGGTGCAATTTATGTTGCTGGCGCTCTCGACTACGAGACACGGAAACGGGTAAGTTTCGTTCGTTAGACAAAAAAAAATCTAACGAAAAAAATAATAAAAAATTTTCAGGTATCTCGCAGAATTTTTTTTTTACATGAAAATCGTGTTTGATTCGACAAATTGCGAAACAAGAGGAACAAAATTTTACGTGTTTTTGTATAAAAAGTAATGAAAAAATGTTGTTTAAATCAAATTAGAGCGTGAATGGAGGTGAATGAGACACGCGTTGGTATTCTCAAGAATGAGACATTTACCTAACAGTTACTTGTAAAATAACCTGTGAAATTAAAATTGATGAATTTTACATCTTCAAGGAACTTTTCGAGTTTTTTTTTAATAATTTGAGTATTAAAAAAAATATTTTATCAAAAATTATTTTAAATATTAAAATATTTTATCTAAAGTGTTATATTTAAATTTTTGTACAAGATATTTGCCTTTTTAGTACTAAAAATTATTTAATTAATTAATTAATTTTTTTTTTTTTTTTTTTTTTTTTTTGAAAAAATTATTAAAAATTTCCTTTTTTAAGAAAAAAAAATTAAAGAATCATTAAGTAATTTTAAATTTTTAGTACAAAATTTTTTTATTAAATCAAAAAATTTTAAAAAATATATTATAAATTAAAAAATATTAAATTAAATTTAAAAAATTTTTGATTTAAAAAAAAATTAAATTTAAATTTTTTAAATAATTTTTTACCTAACCATTTTTTTTATATAAAATATTTTTGTGTTTAAATTCTTAGTATTGTAAAATTAAAAATGAATTTTCAATCAAAAAAAATATTTAAATGGAGTAGGTACTAAATTTATTTAAAAAAATAAAAAATTATTTCAAAATGAAAAAAATATTTTAAGGTTCTAATTTTAAACATTTTTAAATAAAATTAAAAAAAATAAAGTACTAAATTAATTTTTATAAAATTTGTAAAATTCACCCATTTTTGCTTCACAGAACTTTCAGAAGAAGAATTATTTTTAAAAAAATGTCTCAACAGATGAAAAAAATGAACCAACCGGAAAATCTCCTGTCTATTTTTGTGTGGTTGCCTTTACACAGCGCTTCTGTACTAATCCTTGTATGTCATCATCCTCTTGTTAATTCAATTGGATTGGCTTAAATTACAAAACTTTCTCATTTTTTCCCTCTGCTGTACAAAAAAAAATACTTTTGCTCTCGGCTTTTCATTTCAATTAGCAAGCAATTCAACAGTGAACGACAAGGACAGCCAGGCAAATCCGGAAATTAAATCAATTAAAGGAAGTTTTGTGCGCTTTGTGAACGTGTTTCAGTCAATGCAACCACACAAATTCCAACTGTGAATGCAAGTGATTGAAAATACAGAGAGACATAGGAAAAAACCATAAAAATGTGTAATTAAATGGCACATTGACGTCATGCATTTCGCATTCAAATGCAATCAATTTTTTTTCTCCGGAAAATTAGCACAATTTGTCTGAATCAAACACGAAACGCGTCAAAGTCAACATTGAATTAAATTCCTCTTTTCAAAATTTTTAGTACGAACTCCGCTTAGCTGCCTCCGATAACTTGAAAGAAAATTACACGACAGTCGTGATTCACGTCAAAGATGTCAATGACAATCCGCCCGTTTTTGAAAGACCCACGTATCGTACGCAAATTACCGAAGAGGATGACCGCAATTTGCCCAAGCGTGTCTTGCAGGTCAATCTCGTTGTTTTTTCGCATTAATTGTGTATTGATTAGAAAGCATGTCTTTTTTTGGTAGAAGAGCAGCAGCTTTTAGTCCTTTTGTTTGCTCGTTAAAGATTTTTTCGTTCCCGCATATAAATTTGAATTTAAACGCAAAAAGACAACATATGGTTGCTTTTTTTCCTCTTTGCTTCGTTCCTCACTTATTATGTTTATTATATTCACATTTTCATATTATTATTATTTTTTTATACATTTTTCGTTCATTCGATTCCATTCGAGGTTCGAACACAAAAAGAACGAACTTTATGTCGATTTGATTTGATTTTATTTCATTTGATTGCATGTTATTTGAAAACACATGAAAGGAAAACCAAAAAAAAAGGAGGTTGGCGAATAAAGTTGTTGAACCCCTTTATGTACTAAAAAAAAATCATGAGAAATTTTTTTCCAATTTTTTTTTAAATTTATTTTAATAAAAAAAATTATTAAATTTAATTTAATTTTTTTTTTATTTTTTTTTTATTAATTTTAATAAATTTCATTAATTTTATTTTGTAAAAAAAAATTATTAAATTTAATTATTTTTTATATTTTATTTTTTTAACAATTTAATAAATTTTATTGTATAAAAAATATTTTAAATGATTTTAAAATTATTTAATTTAAAAAAAATTATAAAAAATTTTTTCAGTACAACAATTTATTTTAAATTTATTTTTTTTTTAAATCTTATTTAAAATTTTATATTTTTTAGTACAAAGGAATGTTAATTTTTTTCTACTGAAATTTTCATAAAAATTAAAAATTATTATTTAAAAAAAATTTTTTTAGTACACAAATTTTGTTTTTTTGCTCTGTACTAAAATATGTAATAAGTACTAAAATTTTCTTAATTTTTTTTTAATATTTATTTTAAAATATATTTTTTTTTATTTTATAAAATAAATTATGAATAAAATTTAAGGAAAACCTTCATGTTTAGTACAAATTTTATGAAAAATTAAATTTTTAGTACTAAAATTTGTACTAAATTTTTATTTTTAACTCAAAATATTTTTTTCTCAAAAATAAGTAACTCGTTCAATAATAGTTTCACATCTCTGTCAATATTTTATTTTGTTATTTCAAACAAAAACGAAGAAAGAAAAATAACGAATTCATCTCTTCAAATACTCATTGATTGATATTATTTTTCTCGAGTTTGTTTTGTTGTCGTCGTCTCCCAACATTTCTAATATCGTTTTTTTTTTCGTACATTCAAAGACATAAGTAATTTATTGCAGCTGTTGTGCATTTCTACTTCATCCTTTTTTTATAACATTTTTATTTATTTTTTTGTGCCTTTTTCATTATTTTTATTATCATTTTTTTGCATGGCTTTTTGTGTTTTTTTGTTTTTTTTTAGTACACTTTAACATTAGTGGCAAGCGATAGTCTAAACGAAAATCATACCACAGTGATTATCAATATAAAAGACGTAAATGATTTGCCACCTGAATTCCCGCAAAACTCGTACGAACATACCATGGACGAGGAACTGGATGCACCATTTAGGATTATGCAGGTTATTAATTAGTGTAATATTAATTATGGTAAAAGGGTTTTTTTCTCATTTTTACTTCTACTCGACGCGAAAGGAGAAAAGCAGATATAAAAAATTGAGACAAGAAAAATGTGGTAGATTAAAAAAAAAAAAGTTTTGCTATATACGAGCCAAGTAGGTAAATAATGAAGAAAGAAGAAGAAAATAGTGGATTTCAGGGCTATATATTTTATGGTAGCAACAAAAAAAGTCGGTCTGGCGAATCAACACACAAACTATCACTTTTTATCTGCTTGTTGTTGGTCGTGTTAGTCAAACGTAACTCATGAAAACTTTTCTTGAAAAGTAAAATACGGCAAAAGTCATCGTGAAACATCGTAAAAAACATAATTATAAAGACACGAATTGTGCCGTTAGGGTTTTAATCAAGTGAATTTACTGACAAAAAGGTCAAAGAAATTTATTTCAAGGATGATTTGTTTGAAAGAACTTTCATGGAAAACTATTTTAACATTTTTAGTACAAGAATTGAACAAATTTTAATTTTTAGTACAAAAATTTTAAAAATTTCAATTTTTAGTACAAGAAATGAAACAAATTTCAATTTTTAGTACAAGAATTAATTTTTAGTACAAAAAATAAAACAAATTTTAATTTTTAGTACAAGAAATGAAACAAATTTCAATTTTTAGTACAAGAAATGAAACAAATTTCAATTTTTAGTACAAGAAATGAAACAAATTTCAATTTTTAGTACAAGAAATGAAACAAATTTTAATTTTTAGTACAAGAAATGAGACAAATTTTAATTTTTAGTACAAGAAATGAAACAAATTTTAATTTTTAGTACAAAAATTTGAAAAAAATAATTTTTAGTACAAGAAATGACACAAATTTCAATTTTTAGTACAAGAATTGACACAAATTTCAATTTTTAGTACAGTAAATGAAACAAATTTTAATTTTTAGTACAAGAATTAAACTAAAAACAGAATTTCTTTAAATTTTATTCAAAATTCCGTAAAAAATTTACATTTTCTCTCTTTTATCATCCTTGAAGAACAAAATTTATCCCAAGCATCGCACTTTCCGCATTTTATGCAAGAAAAACTGCACTTTGCAGAAGATAATAATTAGAACAACGGAATAAATTAATCCTCTAGTTGCCTGTAAAGCGGCAAAAAGTGTTCTTCACAGAGAAAGCGACTGTCTGTTAAAAAGGCGAACAGCGGCAAACAGGAATTCAAAAGAGGAAAAATGCATTTTAAAAACGTTTTATGTAACAATTTAGCTATTTAAACGCAAAAAAACAACTTGAAACTTTTGATCATTATTCTTTTGTCGTCTTTTAGTACTACTTTGAATGATCCAAGCAATTTTACTTTCGAACCATAATGGATGCCACAGAAGAAAAGGGATTGAATCAACAATCCCAAGGAATTGTCATTCCCTTTCCATCCTCCGCGGTTATCCATTGACGTCTCTGTTAATTTTAATTAAAATTTTGTGGTCAAATTTTATTATCTTTATAAATCATGCCTGGTTTTCTCGGGGATTGCGGAAGAAAATAATAACAAATAAAAAAAAAGAGGGAAAAAGGAAAATCTTGTTAATAATATGACAAGGTAAGGACTTAATCGCGCGGGTGATTGTCTTTTTTTAAAAAAAAAAAAAGAGCTCGTGTTATTTTAATGCCGTCCTTCCATCATTTCCATCAAAAAAAAAATTATCTAAAAGCAATTGTTTCGTCTATCTCTTGTTAAAAGCCGCGTGTTTTTATGTTTTTTTTTTACGAGAGAAATTCATCATTTTTAGTTAGTTAAAAGACATTTTTAGCGTTCTTTTGTCCTTTTTCTTGTCCCCGAGATATTTCGCTCTCTGTGTTATCATCACGTCAAAACTTTTTCTATCTACTCGATTTTTTTTTTCGTGTTTGTGTTTCAAACAACTTTTTTAAAAAAAGAAAAAAAAATAACGATACACTTTTATCTTCGAAAAAATATTTTTTTTTTTTGCCTTTAAAAAATGTATGACGAAATTAATTAGATTTCTTAGAATTAGGCATAGTCTTCCGTTATCATCGGTTCGACGTCGTCGTCGGTTCATTGGATAAATTTCAAAAAAAAAAAACGGAAGACGATGAAGTTTCTTTTCACAAATAAGTATTTTGTGTTTGTGCACAAAAGGGAAAAACGCAAAGAAAATACGAAACTTTTAATTAAGTTTATATCAAATTCATTCCATTATTGCTGCGTATCACCATGGGTATGTACGATTAGTGCCCGGAAGGTAGACATGTACTTTTTTTTCGTCGACCAATATTTTTTCTTCTTTTTACAAGGATTAGCTCGCGCGCTCAAATTACGTTCCATTGTGTCACTAACTTTTACTTTTTTTTTACGTTTTTCGGGGAAATAAAAAAAGGTAAGACACGACAACGGTCAAAAATTATCCCTTTTTTGATGGAAGTTTTAACTGATTTTGCTGTGGGCGATGCATTTCGCGGATTTTTAGATACAATTTTCGTGTCATGTTTTGATTAAAAGAAACGCAGAAGAAATACAGAAGAAATTTATGATGGCTTTTAAAAAAAAATTTCAAAGGAAATTAAAAAAAAAAATAAAATTATCAAAAAAAAATGTTTTTGAATTATTTTGATAAAAAAAATAATTAATAATTAAAATGGTTGAAAAATTTCTTAAAATTTTAATTTTATATATTTTTTAATAATTTAAATTTTAATTAATTTTTTTTTTTATAAAAAAAACATAAATTATTCAAAACAAAAAATTTTAATGAATTAAGTTTTTACACAATTTCATTAAAAATTAAAATTTAAATTGAATTAATTTTAAAATAAATTTAAATTTTTTTAAAAATATTTTTTTCAAAATTTTTTAAATCTTTTTATTTTTTTTTATTTTAATTAGTTTATTTTTTAAAAATATAAAAAATGAAAAAAAAATATACTTTAAAATTTAAAAAAAAATTATTTAAAAAATTGTTAAAAATTCATATTTTACTAAAAATAATGAGCAAAAAATTTTAAAAATTTTTTTCACGTCTTTTAAAATTAAAAAATAAAAGAATAAAAATTTTTATTATTTTTTTTTTTTTTTTTAATTTAAAAAAAAAAAAAAAAAAAAAAAAAGAAAAAAAAAAAAAAAAAAAAAAAAAAAAAAAATTTTATTTTTTTATTTAATTTTATTTTTTTATATTTTTTAGATTATTGTCAAATAAAACATGTGCGTTTTTCACGCATAATTTCCCATCGCACGAATCTGCTGATAAAACACTTTTCCCATCCACGCTATCATCCTCCCCATTTCATAGTTAAGTGACACTTCGTGACGGTGCTAAAGCAATTTTCAACATTAATGTATGTAATTTTAAATTCAATTGAATTACTTCATTGTCTTTCATGTAACATCGCAGAGCATGGCACTCCGATGATGATTACATGAAATTATATAAATAAACATCATCATCGTTTTACGAGAAAATTGCCTCATACACACGTGTCATGATGAGAAAATATCGCGTGGAGACGCCCGGCAATTTTTAAAATCCTTAAAATTGAAGTTCCCACAGAAAAAATAAATTATTGATACGAAAAATTAACGTGGGAGGTAAAAACGTAAATTTAGGTATCCATTTCTTCCGTTTGTCTCGTAGAAATTTTTCAAAGATACCTAATTTTGGAAGCTGTGAGGTAAATCAATACCGGATACCGATTGCATATTAAAAAGTTTACTGAAAGACGATGAAAGTCTATCGTTCGACGACGTGTTCTGTGCCGAAAATGGGTATCTCGAGACATATTTTAAATATTTATTGGCTCAAATGACATTCGAATGCTCTGTGTGTGTGTTCGGAAGTGATATAAAATTCAAAATAACAACAAGTTTGACATGATATCTTGTTCGAATTGAATTGAAGTGCAAAATTTCCAAGGAAAGAAATTTATTTCTAATGCAGTTAGCACCAACTTTTAATCTATTTCCAATTCAGATATTGGAATTTTTCGACATAAATCTGATGTATCATCAATAAATCAATGTGAAAACACACACTTGCAAAAGATGATGATCAAAAGAGCCGAGAAAGTATGCTCGTTAACGTGTCTCTGAGGTAAAATGAACTTTGACTGAGGAGTTTTGTTAATAATTGCGAGCTGCAGGGTGTCGATAGAATTATTTTTGATGAACAAGAAGTCAAATTTAGAATATTTTAAATGAAATTTTGTTGAATTAAAGTCTGTTTTTGATAGAAAAAGTTAAATTTAGTGAAAAATGTAATTTAAAAATTATTAAAATATTATTTAATTTAAATTAATTTTTTGACTACAAATTCGTTCAAAAATTATTTTTTAATAATTTTTTTTGAAAAAAAAATTATTTATTTTTTTTATCAAATTTTTTGACAATTTTTCGAATATTAAAAATATATTTTTACATTGAAAAAATTAAAAATATTATTTAAAAACATTCACAAATTATTTTTAAAAAAATTATTTAATTTGATTATTTTTATTTAAATTAAATTTTAAATTTTCCCATATTTTCGTTTAAAAAAATAAAAATCCAAGAATAAAGTAAAAAATATTTTTTTTTTTTAATTTTAAAACTAAAAAGATTGCAATTAAAATTTAAAATTTAAAAAAATATTTTACAAAATTAATATTTAATTTAAATAATTAGTTTTATTAATCACAAAAATTAAAAAAAAAAAAAATAATAATTTTTTAAAATTAATTATGAATTTTTTTTTCAAAAAATCTAAAATTTTTTCATTTAGTATTATTTTTATTTAGTCAAAATTTAAAATAAAATCTATTAAAAAATTATGATTAAAATAAATTAAATTAAAATATTTTTTTTTTAAATTTAAAATTTTTCATTAATTTTTTTTTTATTATTTTTAAATTTTATAATTTCATTAATTAATTTTTTCCAAAAATTCTTCTTTCATAAACTTAAAAAAAAATAAATAAAATGAATAAAAAATTTTAAAAAATCTATACTTACAAAAATTTTCATCCCAAACAATCTAGACCAAAAATTCTATTCAAATTTTAGAAGAATTCCTGTTATTTGATCCACTGAGCTATCCAATTAACCACAGATTACGTTTGCCTTCAGTAAATTATCAAATTCTGAACAAAAATTTCCATTTCTCGTTCGTAACAAGAACATCCGAGCCACAAATGTAAAGAATTTAGCATGTTTTGTTCCGTTGTAGAATTTTAACAAAGTTTCGTTGTTGTAGCTTAGTTACTGCTGCTTTTGTAGATAATAACTTGCATGTTCATATTTCACATCGTTATCTCTCCCGTTCGAAAAATAAACCAATAATCTTTTCTCCGCAAACTTTCACAGGTCACAGCAACAGACGGCGACAAAGATCGACCTCAGAACATTGTCTACTTCTTGACCGGGCAGGGTATTGATCCCGATAATCCAGCCAACAGCAAATTCGACATAAATCGCACGACAGGCGAGATTTTCGTGCTAAAGGTAAGCAAATTGTCCCACATACACATTTTTTTGTTATTAATTGCGAGCTGATGACGAGCGTTCTGACACATTCATGATGACACGTCACATATTTTCCATGACCAAACCACGTGGTGTGTGTCTGTAATCCAACGATAAATTATTTTTGCTCTTTTCGTCTCGGCAAAATATTTTTTTTCGTTTTTTGCTGCCAAACGAGACATGTAATCGTCCCTTGGCTGAACGAAGAAAAGTTTCATATTTTATTCCACGCGGTAAAAAATGACTCGAGATAAATCATGTGTGTGTGTGTGTATCCTTGAATTAAGTCTCGATTTTTAGCTCATTCTGGAACACGGCACTGATTCGTGTAATTTCTTGTTGCAAAAAAAAAATAAATAAATATTAAAAGTCAAATATTTATCATAAAACCTGCGTCACCTGAGTTTTTGTGTTTACAAAACAATTATTTTAATTTTTAAAAGGGGAGAAACAGACAAAAATGCACTTAGAGCGCTTGTCTGCACGTATTTCGAGAGGTTTTTCACCTTTTTGTGCCTTGTTTGGAGACATCACAGTTGTAATGTGTGTGAAATTTTCGCACGTAATGCCTAACGAAGCTCACACAGAAAACAAATGATGGCATTTTTTCTCTCATTCCTGTCATTCGGGCATGTGATGAAGGTATTTAAATAACATTTTGCGAGAAAAATGTCCAAAAACGTATAAAATTGATGTTTTTGAATGATTTTTTAAAAAATAAATTGTGATGAAAATTAAAATTAAAATTTTTTATGAATTTATATAAAAAAAAATTTGAAAAATTCACTTTAAAAAAAACTTGAAAAAAATTAAAATAAAGTATATTTTTAAAATATTTTTAATAAAAAATAAATTAATTTTATTTATTTAAAAAAAAATTATTTAAAAATAAAAAATATTTAAATTTTTAAATTAATTTTCAAATAATATTATATTAATTTATATTTAATAATTTTTTTATGGAAAATATTTTATTAAAAATTTAATTTTTTTTTTAAATTAAAATTTTCAAAATAATTAATAAAATAAATTTTCAAAATTTTTTTTTATATATTAAATTAAATAAAATTTTGAATTATATTTTAAATCTTTTTATTTAAAAAAATCAATTAATAAATTGTATTAAAAATTTTTAATAATTTTTACAATACATATATTAATATTGTAAAAAATAATATTTAAATATAAAAAGAAATTAAATAAAAAAAAAATAATTATTATCCAAAATTTACAAAAATTATAAGTTTTTGTGAAATTTTAAAAATTTTAAATTTAAAAAAAATATAATTTTTTATTTAAAAAAAAAATATTTGCAAAAATTTAATAATTTATTTTTTTTATTTTAATTATTTCTTTTTCTTTTTGAAGAAAACTGATCAAATCCATTGTTTTTTTTTTATCAAAAAAAAATAAATAATAATAATTATAATAAAATTTAATAAATTAAAAATTATGGGGCAGTTTTCATTTTTTTTTTTCAGAAATATATTTAAGAATAAATCTGAAATAATTTTTAATTTTTTTTTATTTAATTTTAATTTAAAAAAAATTATCTAAAAAATAATTTAAATTTACAGAATATTTTTAATTTTTTTCAAAAAATCGCATCTAAACATTTCTCCCTTTCCCTTTTTTTATTTCATTTCGTCTTATTTTTTTCTGTCAGTCATTTTCACAAACACACGTCGTCCCATGTAAAATAAATAATGATGATGATGATTATTTCATCCAAACTAAAAGAACGTAATATACATATTATTTATGACAAACACACACAGAACGAATACGAAAACGCACCTGCAAACACACACACACACACATTTTTCTCCGAGTTAAACAAAGCTAATTGTTCCGCAAACACCGCATCGCATCGTCTCTCGTGTCACATGATACACCGATTTTTTACTCGTAATCCTAAATTGAGCTCAAATTTACTCGTTCACGGCGAAAATCACTCGCGGCAATGCAAATATTTCTTCAGAACGAGGAAAAAAAACGGAAGAAACCAAAAAGATGAAATTTAATGATAATTAATTGAGTTAATAACATATGTTGATGCGTTATAATAAATTATGTGTGTAAGTAACGTTTAATGGATTTATCGCGTAATCACGCGCAAAATATATCTCGTCACAACATTAATTAGGCACAAAGAAGCGAATTCGGCAGAAATTGAAATTGATTACAATTAAGATTCCGGTGAAACGTGACAAAATTTGCGGTTCATAAACTCCGTTATGGAAATTTCTCGGGCCAAAAATGCACAATTCTGACCAAAAATGTTCAAGCAAGAGATTTTAATCGAATTCGAGCCACATTATGCACCAAAAATGGCAAAAGTAAACATTTGCCCATGTCTCCAAGTCAAGGCAGGTCAGGCTTTCGTTCGTTTTTTGGCTTCTTTCCAGACAATTAATTATAAGTTGGAAGCTCGACGCCCCCATATGCTCCCATATGTGCATGCGTGTCACATTCATAATAAAATCTGATGACGATAATAATAATAATAAAAACAAATATTGAAAATTTATCTACAAAGTAATAAAATATATAGTTTTAAAATTAAATTTATTTCTTCTCGTGTCCTTTTGTTGACGCACGAACCTCAAACAAAAGGAGAATTTTGCACCGGAACAATTTTCGGGATGGAGAAGCATCACGTTTCGGTTGTAATTGTTTCAAATGACGGTTAAATGTTAAATATGAGTGAAAGAAGGGATCTCTTTATTGTTATTATTTCGAAATGTTTGAACGAGACACACAGGAAAATCGTTCATTGGAAAGAGAAACCCGGAAATTTTAGTTTATTCGATTGTTTATGTGATCCGAAGTACGAATCGATAGTAAAATGGATGAATTTAGAATTTTTGGAGGATTAATAAATAAATTCTAAATTGAGAAATAAATTAAATTTTATATATTTATATATTTTTTTTATTTAAAATTATTTATTTAAATTAAAAAAATTTTAATAAAAAATAAAAATAATAAAAAAAATATTTTAATTTTTTTTTTCATCAAATTATTTTTATTTTTTAATTTTTTTTTATTTTTAATTATTTTATTTAAATTTTATTTTAATTTTTAATTATATTTTTTTATTTAAATAATGAAATTAAAAATATTTAACTAAAAATTAAATTAAAAAAAAATTTAATTTTAATTTTTTCATTTAATTATTTTTTTTATTTTAATTTAATAAATTAATAAATAAATTCTAAATTGAGAAATAAATTAAATTTTTGAAAAATTTCGCAAATATTTTGAATTTTCGTAAAAATATATGAAAATTTTCTTTGAACCTCTTTTTCAAAAATTGTAAAATTAAAAAAAAGGTAAAAAAAACGTAATTTTCAATTTGAAAGTTAATTTGTTAATTCTGAAGCTTGAAATTCTTTAAAAATTACGAAAAATTTCTTTGGATGTCTTTTTAATGATTTTTAAGCTTGAAAATTTGAAAAATAAATAAACTTTAAAAATAAAAAATTTTTAAAATTTTGAAAGTCTTTTTCATCATTTCTAAAGCTTAAATTGATCAAGAAATAAAGAAATTTTTTTAAAAATTTTAAATGTTTAAAAATTTTTTTTAAAAGCATATAAGAAATAGAAAAAAAATTACCTTGACATTTTCGACGAGCCTTTTTAATGAAACAAAAAAAATGTTTCTTTTAAAAAATTGAGCGTCGCGTCGCTTCTCATCTTTACAAAATTAATGACTTGTACGTCACTGAATAAAAATCAAACGTCTTCATTTCACTTCGCATTTTTTTTTGTGATTTGAACTTTTTTACGGATCACTAACCTTTCACTCCTTTATTTATTCATGTTTTCATTTCATTCCGAAAAATTTCTCACGTTTTCGTCTAAACTTTTATTTTTGTGCACAAGAAAAAAAAATAAAAAAAAAATTGAACAATGACTTTTGTTCGTTTGAGTTTCACAGTAATCCGATTCTCGACACTTTTTCGCCAAATTAAACGTCATGCGAGCACTTTTATTGGTGTATTGTAACAAAACGATTCACGGGAAATCAAAAAATAAAATTCGAAGAATTAAACAACAAAAAAGCGAGATAAAGGAAAAAAAGGGTTTCTTCACTCGAATTCATGACACAACAAAGACATGACAGACAAAAACTCACACACACAAAAAAATGTGTTGATATGCAATTGCCTTTGGATATGTCATGCAAAAACACGCTATAATAAATACCTAAAATGCGTGAAATCCAAAAGTTTCCCTTTTTCCATCCTCTTTTGATGACATTT
The DNA here is from genome assembly GCF_036172545.1 of Culicoides brevitarsis. Lineage (NCBI taxonomy): Eukaryota > Metazoa > Arthropoda > Insecta > Diptera > Ceratopogonidae > Culicoides > Culicoides brevitarsis. The sequence continues at coordinate 4,414,052 of NC_087086.1, read as the reverse complement.
CTCGTCATCTCGTGTCATTTCGCGTGTTTCGCTACATTTCATCTCGCTGAAAAATGTCAATCAAAATTTATTTTTCGTTAAAAAAAAATTGTTTTGCAGCAAATAATAATTAGTCATGATTACGTTTGGCAGTTAATTACGCTCTCGTTAGTATTTTGACAACTATCGATAACAGATTGATTTATAATGAGGCACGCTAATTACCTTTGTGATGTTCCAAAATGCATTTAATTGCAGCAATTATTTAGAAATGTTTGTAATTTTGTAATTGATTGCGGTTTGGTCATGAATTCTCGTTAAAATTTCATTTTAATTACCACTTTGATAATTTCAATTTTTGTCAAAAGAGATTTTTGTGAGAAAATTAATTTTAAAAAAATTATTAAATTAATTAAAAATTATAGTTTAATTTTTTTTAATTAATTTAAATTTTTAACATTAAATTAATTTTTATTTAAAATTATTTATTTGAATTAAAAAATTTTTAATAAAAAAATAAAAATAATAAAAAAAATAATTTTAATTTTTTTCCATTAAATTATTTTTATTTATTTTTAATTATTTTATTTAAATTTTATTTTAATTTATTTTTAATTTTTTTTTTTATTTTTTTAAAATTATTTAAATAATTAAATTTAAAATATTTAAATAAAAATTAAACTGAAAAAAATATTTTATTTATTATTATTTTTTTTTTTTATTAAACTATTTTTTTTTTAAATAATTTTTTAAATTATAAAAATATTTAAATTAAATTTTTAAAAAAATTTCTCTTAATTTTTTTGACAAAAAATTGAAATTATTTAATTATTTCCCCCAAATTAACCAATTTTTATTTAATTTACAGCCATTGGATCGCGATCAACCAAATGGGCGCCCTCAATGGAGATTTACCGTGTTTGCTCAAGATGAAGGCGGCGAAGGTTTAGTCGGATATGCTGATGTTCAAGTCAACTTGAAAGACATCAACGACAATGCTCCTCTATTCCCGCAAGGAGTTTACTTCGGAAATGTCACTGAAAACGGAACAGCTGGTATGGTAGTAATGACAATGACAGCTGTCGACTATGACGATCCAAATGAAGGCACAAACGCAAAACTTGTCTATTCTATCGAGAAAAATGTCATTGAAGAAGAAACTGGATCTCCCATCTTCGAAATTGAACCTGATACGGGTGTCATTAAAACTGCTGTTTGTTGCTTGGATCGCGAACGTACGCCGGATTATTCGATACAGGTCGTTGCAATGGATGGAGGCGGGCTGAAAGGTACGGGCACGGCAAGTATACGTGTCAAAGATATCAACGATATGCCGCCGCAATTCACGAAAGACGAATGGTTTACGGAAGTTGACGAAACAGATGGCACCAACTTACCTGAGATGCCCATCTTGACAGTTACGGTTCACGACGAAGATGAAACAAACAAATTCCAATACAAAGTTATCGATAACTCCGGATATGGCGCTGATAAATTCACGATGGTACGAAATAATGATGGCACGGGAAGCTTGAAGATTGTTCAACCTCTCGACTATGAAGATCAACTTCAAAGCAATGGATTTAGATTCCGCATTCAAGTCAATGACAAAGGCGAAGATAATGACAACGACAAATATCATGTTGCTTACTCATGGGTTGTGGTTAAACTACGAGACATCAACGACAATAAACCTCAATTTGATCGGCCTAACATTGAAGTTTCTGTTCCCGAAAATGAAGGAGTTGGCAAAGCCTTGGAAACATTCAAAGCGAAAGATCCTGATCAGGGAGGAAAAAGTCGCGTATCATACGCTATTGATCGTACTTCAGATCGTCAACGTCAATTCTCCATAAACCAAGAAGGAACTGTTACAATTCAAAGATCGCTTGATCGTGAAGTTACGCCGAGACATCAAGTTAAGATCCTCGCAATTGACGATGGCGTTCCTCCGAAAACAGCTACTGCAACCTTGACAGTTGTTGTACTCGATATCAATGACAATGCTCCGAAATTCTTGAAAGATTATCGTCCTGTCTTGCCTGAACATGTACCGCCAAGAAAAGTTGTTGAAATCCTCGCTACTGATGACGATGATCGTTCAAAGAGTAATGGACCTCCATTCCAATTCCGTCTTGACCCTGGAGCGGATGATATTATTCGTGCATCGTTCAAAGTTGAACAAGATCAAAAAGGCGCTAATGGAGATGGTATGGCAATTGTATCTTCTCTCCGTTCATTTGATCGTGAACAACAAAAGGAATATTTGATTCCAATTGTTATCAAAGATCACGGAAATCCAGCAATGACAGGTACGAGCACATTGACAGTTGTTATTGGCGACGTGAATGACAACAAAATGCAACCTGGGGCAAAAGATATTTTCTGTTACAACTATCAAGGTCAAGCTCCGGATACACAAATTGGTCGAGTTTACGTTTATGACTTGGATGATTGGGATTTGCCAGATAAGAAATTCTATTGGGATGGTCCCGAACATCCGAGATTCAAGTTGGATGAAGATACGGGCATGATAACGATGCGACAAGGCACACGTGAGGGACGCTATCATTTACGCTTCAAAGTTTACGATCGAAAACATACACAAACGGATGTTCCTGCAAATGTTACGATCACGGTGAAGGAAATTCCGCACGAAGCAGTGATAAATTCAGGATCAATTCGAATCGCAGGTATCACAGATGAAGATTTCATTCGTGTTTGGAATTATCGTACCCAAAGCTTGTCACGCAGCAAAGCAGATCGCTTCAAAGATAAACTCGCTGATTTGTTAAACGCTTCTCCTGAAAATGTTGATGTCTTCAGTGTTCAATTACGTCGTAAACATCCGCCTCTAACAGATGTACGATTCTCGGCGCATGGATCTCCTTACTATAAACCTGTTAGACTTAATGGTATAGTTCTCATGCATCGCGAAGAAATCGAAAAAGATGTTGGAATCAACATCACAATGGTTGGTATCGACGAATGCTTATACGAGAATCACAATTGTGAAGGATCTTGTTCAAATACTTTGGATATCAGTTCGTTACCATACATGGTTAATGCAAATAAAACAGCTCTGGTTGGAGTTCGAGTAGATGTTCTTGCAGAATGCACTTGTGCTGCTCGTAACTTCAGTAAAGCTGAATCTTGTCGATCATCGCCATGCTATAACGGAGGAAGATGTATCGAAACGAGATATGGATTGACATGTCAATGTCCCGCAGGATATACAGGCCCAAGATGTCAACAAACAACAAGAAGCTTCCGTGGCAATGGATGGGCATGGTATCCTCCGCTTGAGATGTGTGACAATTCTCATTTAAGTTTTGAATTCATTACACGCCAACCTAACGGAATGATTTTGTACAATGGTCCAATTGTTCCTCCTGAACGTGATGAGATCCTTGTTTCTGATTTCATTGCTGTTGAATTGGAGAAAGGTTATCCTCGATTGCTGATTGATTTCGGATCAGGAACTCTCGAACTCAAGATAACTACAAAGAAAAAGTTGGATGATGGCGAATGGCATCGAATTGACATCTTTTGGGATACAGAAAATGTTCGCATGGTTGTTGATTATTGCAAATCTGCTGAAGTTGCTGAGATGGAAGATGGTTCAGCGCCTGAATTTGACGCTGTTTCATGTCAAGCTCAAGGTACAATTCCTCCATTCAACGAATACCTGAACGTAAACTCACCATTGCAAATTGGAGGTTTGTATCGTGAACAATTCGATCCAACTCACTTCAAATGGCAATACATGCCCAATGGAAAAGGATTCGACGGATGCATCAAAAACTTGATTCACAACAGTAAACTGTACGATCTTGCACATCCCGGATTATCTCGCAATAGTAACCATGGATGCCCTCAAACGGAAGAGGTTTGTAGTCAAAGTGAACAAACCGCAAGATGTTGGGAACACGGAAATTGCGTTGGAAGTTTCACTGAAGCTCGTTGTCAATGTCGCCCTGGATGGACAGGACCTGCTTGCAATATCCAAACTATCCCAACAACCTTCAAGCAACAAAGTTACGTGAAATACGCATTGAGCTTTGAACCTGATCGCTTCAGTACATTGATTCAACTTCGTTTCCGTACGCGTGAACAACATGGCGAACTTTTCCGTGTCAGCGATCAACATAATCGCGAATACGGAATTTTGGAAATCAAAGAAGCTCGTTTGCATTTCCGTTATAACCTGAACTCATTGAGAACGGAAGAGAAGGAAATTTGGTTGGCATCTATTACTGTCGATGATGGACAATGGCACGTTGTTCGTGTGAATCGACATGGATCAACAGCTACGTTAGAACTGGATGGCGGCGAAGGTCGACGATACAATGAAACGTTCTTGTTCGAAGGTCATCAATGGTTACTCGTAGATAAACAAGAGGGCGTGTATGCCGGAGGCAAGGCAGAATACACGGGCGTACGAACGTTCGAAGTGTATGCTGATTACCAAAAATCCTGCTTGGATGATATTCGGTAAGTGATATTTTTGAAATGAAAAAAAAAAGTTTTTATTGAAAAAAAAATTCACAGACTTGAAGGAAAACATTTGCCATTGCCTCCCGCAATGAATGGCACTCAATGGGGGCAAGCAACAATGGCACGCAACCTCGAACGTGGATGTCCATCGAACAAACCATGTGCAAATGTTATTTGTCCAGAGCCATTTGAGTGTGTTGATTTATGGAACGAATATGAATGCACGTAAGTACATTTTTTGCCATTCAAAAATTTTTTTTCATTGTTAACTGAACCTATTTTAACCACACTTGGGTAAATATTTTCAAATCAACAAAATAAACAGACAGATTTATTTATTTTTCCACACACAAAAAAAAAACATTTTTTACGGATGAACAATAAAAACGTTTCTCGACAGTTTCTCACTCTTATACGCTCTCCCAAAAGAGCTTCCAAAACAAAGAAAGATGCAAAATTTGTTGCGTACGATAACAAACAGACAACCTAGACAACAACAAAAACACAATGAAAACTTACTTAAAAAATTATTCTTTTCCCATGTAACTCATAAAATAAAACTCCAACTTCAAAACAAACAAACAAAAAAAAATCCAACAGACATTTTTCAGACAAAATGAAAATATTTACACATTTTTTCTACTATACGACACATTTCCTTCCTTATCTATTCATTTCGAGTTTTGTACGCGAAAGACTGCGTCTTCCCACTCTTTTTTTTTATTCATGCTGGATTAACCGCAAAAATCCCTGAAAAAAATTGAAAACTCGCCTCAATGTTTTATTTATGTATTCATGCAAAATTCAGAATAAAAAAAGCGAACCCTTATCTAGCTGAACAGACAACAAAAAAAAGAGCATTTTTTTTTTGCTTTTGTCAATCGCTTCCGGTTGAACACTCCCATTGCTGCTCAATTAATAATGAAACCAGTCTGCGCCCAAAAAAATAAAAAAAAAAACGCAAATGAATAGAAAAGGATTTAATGTTTTATTTTAAATTTTTATTTTAATATTAAAAACTATTTTTAACAAAGTTTCCTTTAGCACTGAGTACCCTCCACAAAAAAAAAATACATTCCAATTTAGTTTAAAACAAACAATAAATCTTACTTTTTTCAGTACTTTTTTTAAGTTAAAGTCGAGCGGTCCTTTTTTTAATATTACATTCCTACACAATTTAAACAAGTACGATACAAAAAAAAATATAAGAAACAAACAACTCAATACAAAATGCAAACAGAAAAAAACCCACAAAAAAAATAAGACAACATTTACTCAACCTAAGTCATAATAGTAAAACGGAGGATTTTCTTTTATTATTATGATGATTTTCTATTTACATTTTTTTATCCTTCGCATGAGATCTCATCATATTTGCATCCGGTTTTTATGATCGGAGGATATTTAAATATATATACAGAGAATTGGTTTTTATTTAAACACACAAAAAAACGCGTTATGAGGTTTTGTTAAAGGGGGAAATAAGGAGTTAGAAGGTGTCTGTCTGTAAAATGGGGAAATTACTAAATTAATGAATATCAGGCGTCTCCATTAAAATTTGAAGTTTCAATAAAAATTTAAAAAATATATAAAAAAAATTAATAAATACAAAGTTACAAAAAAAAGTATTTAACGAAATTTCAAACTTCTAAAAAAATTAAATTTAATAAAAAAGACAAACTTCAAAATAAAATAATTAATTAATTTAAATCGATCGAACATTTAAGGAATTTTCGTAAAATACAAAATTTTCGTTACAAACTTAAATTTATCTAAATTGAAAAGAAATTTGAAAAAAAGTCAAAAATATTTGGCTTTCAGTTTTTACTAAAAAAAAAAGTTTCTGAATATGACTTAATTCAGCTTAAAATTGAAAATTTAAACTTTTATTTTATCTTTTACTTGATTTCGATCAAATATCCAAGAAATTTAACTTTAAATTAATTTTACATACCTTAAAGTTCTATTGATGAAAAAAATCCATCATTATCTCAAGAAACAAAATTTAAGGAAAAATTTCTTGTTCTTTTTAATAGCTTTGATTTATTTTTTAAACGATTTAACCGCTTCTAATTTACCTAAAAAAAAAATAAAAAATGTAAAATAAAAAAAAATTTAAAAGTTTTAATAAAAAAAAAATTTTCATAAAAATTTTTTTTTAAATTTTTCATAAAAAAAAAAAAATTTTAAATTAAAAAAAAAAATAAAATTAAAAAAATAATAAAAAAAAAATAAAAAAAAATTTTAATAAAAAAAATTAAGAAAAAATTTTAATAAAAAAAATTAAGAAAAAATTTTAATAAAAAAAATAAAAAAAAATTTAAAAAAAAAATTATTTTAAATTTAAAAAAAATTTAAAAGCCGTATTTTTTTTTAAATTTAAAAAAAATAAATTTCAACAAATACGCTTTTAAAAATTAAACTTACCAAAACCCTAAACAATGGCCATTTCACATTCAAATCAAATTCAATCATTTTTCGGCTTAAACGCATTTAAAATGCTTTCAACTTTTGTGCCATTCTTCGTTCGTTGAATTACCAAAAACAATTATTTCAAATTTTAACTATGGAAATTATTTCTCTCTGCCTCTCGAGAAAATACAAAAAAAAAATAACGTTCTACCCATAAAAAGGTGATTTAAAACAATTCTAACAACTAACATTTTAATGCTCAACTTTTTGAATGTGTTGATTTTATTTTATTTAATTTTATATAACACAATTATTGCACGAGAACGACGACGACGAAGCTCTTCTCCCTACACAAAATTTCCCACTTTATGTCTCTGTCTCTTGTTCTGTGTGTGTGTGTGCATTTGCATCGCAACCGCAAAATCACACAAAACATTTGGCATTCAGTTCAGTAAATGGTGCAAAGCAATGCAAATACACAAAATGTAATATTATAAAATTTACAAAATTATGGAAGAGACGTGAAGTAGTGAAGAGAAGGCATTTCAACAATTTTAATTGAATCACATCACTAAACTGAATTTTTGTCGTTCGAATACGTTCGAACGTCTCGTGCGCGAAAACTTTTGTGCGGAATAACCGTCCATTCAACCGAGCACTTTAAAATGAAATTTACTGTAATTTTAATGAGTAAGCATTGTTTTTTATCGACTTCGCAGCGAATGTCACCATTTTACGATGAGGTTGGAGAAATATGTAATAATAATTGTAAAATCTCACTTTTCAACCAAACCAACTGCAAATCGCATAGAAATCCTTCCAATTAGTTTTTTTTTATTTCATTTCGCTTTTTTTCCATTCTAAAATTAATTATTCCCACTTAACTTTTGCTGTTCGTCATGCTGCATATTCTGCAGAAAAGTGAATTATTTTATTATTAAGCGAACGAGCAAGCAATGGAGCGATGATGATGATGATTTTTTTTTACTTCATAACTTTAAAGACATTTTTATTGCAATTATCATCGTGACTTGTTGTCCCTGGCGATGAGAGATGATGCAGCAGCAAACACGGATGATAGACATGAAATTGACCGTGTTTGCGTGTCATGCATTGTTATTACGCGTCGTCTCCAGGTATTTTGTAGCACACGCGGATGAAGAGAGAGAATGATGATAATAATTTCTAAAGTTTATTACATTTTTTTTGCACAGACGAGCTTTTGTTACACATTTCACACAATAAAAAAAAGTGTAATGAAAAAAAAGTTGATACTTTCACACAACGTTTCTACCTGGCTCGTTTAATGATACTGCTGCTTATTGCGATAGCTACAGTTGGGCATCACTCATCGGCATGACGTAACGTGATAAGACAAGAATGATGAAGAAGAAGAAGAACTTTTTGCGAGCGAAACTGTTGCCTTTGTTCCCAGAATTGAGATTCGCCGCAAAGTTTAAAACGCCAAGTCATCTCTTGTTAATTTCTCTATTCATTCTACTTCATCTTGTACTTTTCATATTTTATCACTTTACTATTCGATTGTTATTTGCCACTCGATGAAATTGCAAGTCATGCACAAAAATAAAAAAAAAACACTTACCTCTATTGGGAAATACATACCGGAATTGTTTTAACAAGAAAACTTTTGTACAATTTTGGAAAGTTGGAAATTTTGGGATCACATGACTTGAAGAGATACCCCGAAAATTGATGTCAGGTAAGAAATTGACAATTTAATCTAAATTGAAAAATATTACTAATGAAAAAACTATAAAGCTGGTATCCTTACCGCTAGACAATATGGGAAATTATAAAAAAAAAACTTTTTGTTGACCATGACAAAGAGATATTTACAATGTTAATGTTACATAACACGCCCTTTGCGCTTCATGTTCGATGCGCCCATAATTCAATGTGAGTCATGTTCGTCGTTGCGCTCCAACAAAAGGCGTAAAACGGTATAAATTACACATCAAATACACTCTTTTGGCACATGGCTCGGCATCATCGCGCCAAGAGGCACGTCTTGTCACAAACTAACGTTCTGCGGCATAAATAAACAATTAAAAGCATGTTAACGAGAAGTTTTTTTCTTCACGTCTTGCGAGTTTTAGTTTTCATTTCGAGTCAAAACCACACAAACACTCAAAAGCAACTAAAACATCGTTATCCGAAATTAATTAATTTAATAATAAAATAATAATAATAATAATTCAACAACGGTAATAACATGAAAATTTTCGGTTTGTCTCGTTTTTCCTCGCCGATGCCATTAAATGTTTTATTAAATCAAAAGCGAGGCTTGTCAAAAAAGGGATTAACATTCTGTGTACAATTGTTAAAATTTGTTCTCATTATGAACACGATATAATAATTAAATGCGTTGTATACCACTCGCATTAATGCAAATATTAGGGTGAGAATAATTAATTTTTGATATCAATTAAATGTATACAAAGAATAAACACATTTTAAATGCATAATTATTAAATGGAGCTGTCCGATTTTATTAACTGTGAGGGTTGCGTTTTTGCAGGTAGACAAAAAATTAATTGATAATTTGTTGATTAAAATGTTTTTGTTAATTAAAAATTTTGATTAATTTTTACGTCGAAATTTATTAATTTTAAATATGAAAATTATTCAAGAAAAACCTCAAAAGTGAGGTTAATAAAATTTTTAAAAAATGTCAAATAATTTTTAATGTTCAAATTGTGACATAAATCTCGACATAAATTAACATCAAAAATTTTTAAATTAATTATATGATGAATTATGATGATTATAAAAAATTGTCTTGATTTGGAATGAATTTTTCCATTAAAATGATTTTAAAAATAATTTAATAATATTTTATTTTTTTTATCTGAATGAAAAAAAATCTCTCAATAAAAACAAACTTTAAAAATTAATTAAAAAAAAATAATTAATTAAAATTTAAATTTTTTTTTAATTAATTTAAAAATTAAATTTTTTAATTCATTTAAAAAAGTATAACTTTAAAAATTAAAAATTACTTAAGAATTTTAAAATAAAAATTAAAAAGTTATTTTATTAAATTTGTTTAAGAAATTTAAGAGCTTATAATTTTCCGAAACCTTTCAAATCGATTTTTATGTTTTAAAAATAAAATTAAAAATTTATTTTTAAAAATTGATAAAATAAAAATTAATTATAAAAATTAAAATAAAATTTAAACACTATAAATTTTGAAAATTGTATTTAAAAAAAAAATAAAAAAAATAATTTTACAAAAACAAAAATTTGGACATTAATTTAAAAATTATAATTAATTTAATTAAAAATTTCAAAAATTTAATTATAAAAAATATTTTAAAATAATAAATTTAAATAATTTATTTTTCAAAAAATAAACAATTTTCACTTAAAATTTGATATCGAAACAAATTTTGATTGAAAGTTGAATATATTGAAGCAAAAATAGATCAAATTCCCTGAAAATGGAGACGCCTTGTAATTTACTCCGAAAAATTTGTTGTTGAACGATTTGAATTTCAATTATTCAAATCTATCGTCTGTCGAGACATGTTTTAGTTTTTCCATGCATCATGTCGCCTGATCTCCTCCCCCTTTTTACTACACGACAAAACATTTTGCGCCATCCAGACATATCACATTACACAGACAATCAATTATCCCGTTTAATTGATATAATACTATACTAATTATTAATTAAATTATCATTATATCAAACAACACGAACAACGACGCACACTCCAAACACACTTCAAATTCTCTCTCTGTCTCTCTGTGGAAAATCTGTGAAAATTATTTAATTTTGCATTTCCATCCATCTCCTCATTAATGTTCGCCGTACACAGTTGCGGTGAAGGTCGCATAATGTCAACAGATGGCAAGGGTTGTACGGACCGTAATGAATGCTTGGATTTGCCATGTTTGAATGGCGGCACTTGTATCAACGAAGAGCCGCATTTGCGTTATCGCTGCATCTGCCCCGACGGGTATTGGGGCGAAAATTGCGAGCTCATTCAAGAAGGTCAAACACTAAAATTGAGCATGGGAGCTTTGGCAGCTATTTTAGTGTGTCTACTTGTGATTCTAAGTGAGCCAAAAAAAAATTAATTAAAATTTATTTGCACGTTACTCACACATCGTCCTTGAAAAAAAATTTCTTATTGTTATTTTTGCATGCCCAGCCAAGTTCATATATTTTTTTCTTTTTTGCTGTAATAATTTTTCTTACTCAAGATTAGGCTCATAGAGCGATCCAATGACGCACATTGTTAATAATTAACGCACAAAATCCTTTATTTTTGTTCCGCTGTACAAAAAATATATTTATTTATTCAGTGTTACGTGTTGTTCCTCGTATTATCGCAAAAAAAAATATATCTTCGATCATTTCTCACTTTTACCTTCTTCAAGCGAAAAAATCATCAAATATTTTAATAAATTCCTTTTTCCTCTCAATAAAATCCAGAAATAACAAATACCCACAATTATCTAAAAAAAAAAAAAATAAAAAGGGAAAAAATCAGTAATTTTTCATCTTCCATAACAAATTTAAATTAATTCAAGTGGCAAACTGATTGATTTCCTGCAATCCTCCTTGCAATAATAGCGCCCTATTTTCTGCGCGCGCGAACCTCGATGACAGGTGTGTGTGTTTGTAACAACGAAGTAAAAATACAAAAAAAAAAAAATTTATGACGGAAAAAACACCGCACAGAGAAAGGAGGAAACTTTGATTAATTCGACAACAAGAGAAGAGGAGAAACAAGAAAAAAAACGACGATGAGAAAATCAATCAAAGCGGATTTAGAAAAATAATTCAAATCAAGCTAATTTTTTGTTGTCTTTCGGTTTGTTTGTTCTTAGGTATTTTAAAGGAAAGAAAAGACAAATAAAAAGAGGAAAAAGGGGATTTTTAAATTTATTGACGTTTGTTGATATTTTAAGACAAGCTTAATTTTCTGGAATATTTTGATTGATAAAAAAATTTAATGTTAAAAAGATGTTAAATTTTTAAAGAGTTAAAAAGATATTATTTTTTCTTAATTTTCATATAAAATTATTTAAAATTTTTTTTAAAAAATTATTTAAAATTTTTTTGACAGTTATTAAAATTTAAAAACAATTTTGGATTATTTAATTTAAAAAAAATATTTATTTTTATTTATTTAAAAATATTTGATTCAAAATTTTTAATTTATTTTAATTAATTAACTAATTAATAGAAATAAATAAAATAATTAATTAATTTTAAACGAATTTTTTTATCAAAAATATTTTATTAATTTATACTTTAGAAAATTTAATTCAAAAATATTAAATTTTAAAAATTCTAATATTTTTTTTATTTAAAATTTAATTTAATTTAATTTAGAAAAAAATAATTTAAAATGATTTTTTTAATTAAAAACATTTCATCAACTTATTATTTTTTTTAAATTTTAATTCTAAAATAATTAATTAATTTTATTAAAAAATAACAAAAAAATCAAAAAATTTTTTTTTTAATTTTTTATTTGATTATTTTATTTTTTTTTTTTTTCAAAAAAAATTAAAATAATTAATTTAATAAATTTCTAAAAAAAAATCCAATAAAATAAACATTTTTCATCCTCTTATACGTCGCCATAATTTCAAAAAAAAAATTCTCACACAAAAATTAAAACAATTTTTTTTCACTGACCGTCATCCGTCATTTCTTGTTGACTTTCCACATGTTGATTGACAAATTTTCCGCCTTTTATTACGACACCAAAAAAAAAAGTATAAAAAAAATATTGTGACTGTCCATCGACTGAGAAACAGCATGGGCAATAAAGAGCAGATTATGTCAAAAATTTTCTTCTCCTTTTTTCGGTCTCCTCATTCACATCCAATCAATATGCTTCTCGTCTCTTTTGTGCTTTGTTATATTCCGTTAACACAGAGACACATCACTTTTTTTGAGTATAATGGAGTTTTCATCATCATTGGAAAAAGAGAAATAAATAAAGGCCGGCATGCTAATCGATTTCTCTCTTTTTTTTCTTCTTTCACAAATCAATCAATTTATTAATGAAAGAAATTTTTTGATTGATGATGTTTGACTTTTTTTGTACTTATCCGTAGTCCCGTTATTTTTCGTCATTTTTAGACAAAATGCTTCGCAAGGATATTCATAGTCGATTAAGCACAATGCCTTATTTTTTTTTATTATTCGTTCATAGTAATAATTCATGTATTGTACAAACAAAAAAAAATCTCTTTAGTCTCGAAAAAAAAAATTATAACTCAGTGCTGGAAACTGGTAAGTAAGCTATTAGCAAAGTGTAGTTATTAATCATGTTTTTGTTATTTTTCCTTTATTTTCATATATTCCCGATTGATTTATTTCGTATTCCTGGATTATTTTTTTGCACCAATTTTATTAACTCTTCGCACAAAAAAAAAACTTACAAAAAAAATCAGATGTAAGGAAGGCACAAAAATGCAAGGTAGCGGATGCGTCAATGTGAACGAATGCGAATGGCATCCGTGTCGCAATGGCGGAAGGTGTCGTGATCAAGAGCCGCCCGTAATGTATGAATGCCATTGCCCGTTCGGCTATACGGGAATGCATTGCGAACTCGAATTACTCGCATCTGGCGTCCTTACTCCGTCACGCGATTTCATAATTGCACTAATTATGTGTGCAAGTTCCCTGATATGTAAGTACAAATTTTTATTTTATTAGTTAGGCAAAGGCAATTTTGTAAAAATAAAATGTTTCACATTATTTTTAATTTAAAAATATTAAATTTTAATTAATAATTTTTTTTTCTAATAATTTAATTTTAATATTTAATTAGTTTTTTTAATACAATTTTTATTATAATTAATTTAATATAAAAAATTTTTAAGTAAAAAATTTTTGTTTAAAAAAATAATTAATTTATTTAATTAACATACAAATTTAAAAAAAATTGTTATATTATTTTTGTTAAAATTTAATTAAACTATTTTAAAAACTTAACAAAAATAATTAATCAAAAATCTGAAATAATAATTTTTATAATTTTATTATAATTAATTTAAATTTAAAAATAAAAAAAAATTAATTGAAAAATTATTTTTATTCAAAATATAATTAAAATATTTAATTATTTAAAATATTTAATTAATTAAATTTTTAAAAATATTTAATTAAAAAAAAAATTTAATTTATTTTTTTTTTACAATTTTTAAATTTAATTAATTTTTTTTATTTATTTTTTATTTATTTATTTTTTTTTTTTTTTTAAATTTTTTATTTTGATATTAAAAAAAATTATTAATTTATTCAAACGTAATTTAAAAATTTTGATCAATTTTAATTAAAAAAAAAATTAATTAATTTTTTAAAAAAATTGTATCTCAAAAGTTAAAAATATTATAACTTTTCTTTTTAAATTTAATTTATTTTTATTAATTTTTTTTTTTTAAAAAAAAAAAAAATGTGAAACATTTTTTTTTTCTTGTTGCTCTCGCCTAATTATTATTTGCCTTCGTAGTTTTGTAAAAAGTAGCATTGTTTTACACTTTTTCTGTTTGAGTCGATTATTAACTTCTAACATGTAAGAAGACAGGTAAAGTACAGCAATAACATGCATAATCTTAGTAATTAGCATTCCCTTTAAAAAAAATTCTCTAAAATTAAGTACTTAAGTAACGAAGTAGCAATTACGAGTCACACGCATGAAACACGAGCTTTTCTCGGCATTTTTGTAATAAATCATAATATTAACGCACATGACACATTAAAATTTTCCTCTTTTACTTTGGCGATGTGTGAACAACAAAAAAGTAGCAGAAAAATAAAACTTTTCACTAATACCATATTTTCTTGTCTTTTTTCCCTCCAAACAACAACGAAAAAAACACACACTTGTTAACAACAACAATAAATCAACAGTTTTGGTGCTCGTGTTTGTCGTGTACAATCGACGACGCGAATCACACATCAAGTATCCCGGACCGGATGATGATGTACGAGAAAATATTATCAATTACGATGATGAAGGAGGCGGCGAAGACGACATGACAGCTTTTGACATTACGCCGTTGCAAATTCCAATTGGTGGCCCGATGCCGGAACTAACGCAATGTAAAATGCCGCCGATTATGTGTAAGTATCGCGCTGCGAGATGATTTATAGTTTTGTTGTTTCACTTTTTTTTTTTTTGCTGTATTTTGTGTCCTTTTATTATTTGTCGAGTCGTTTTTTTACGCGTGACACGGATAAAAATAGAAAATTCTTAAAGTGAGAGTTATATTTTTTTTATAATTTTTTTTTTACTTAAATTTTTATTTTAATTTACTTTATTAAAAATTTTAATTAATTTTTTTTTAACAAATTTTTTTATTTTATTATTTTTTGTAAAAAAAACTAATTTATTTATTTTTTTTATTTTTGTAAAATTTTTATTTTGATACATTTTTACAAAAAAAAAATAATTTTTTTAAAAAGATTTTTCTAAAAATATAGAAAAGCTTCAAAAAAATATTTTTAATGTTAAATTTCTTATGTTAAATTAAATATTAATTATTTTTATTAATTTTTTTTTTAACTTTTTTTATAATTTTTTATAATTCTCAATAATATTGAAAACTTCTAAAAATTCTCTTATTAAAATTTTTTTAAATATTTTTTATCAATTTTCATGAAAAAAAAAATTTAAAAAAATAAAAAAAAGAAAATTTTTAAAAATTTTTACTAAAACGAAAAGTATAAAATAATTTTAAAGATATTTTTTAAACAAAAAAAAAATGAAATGAAATATTTTCAATTTAAAATTTTATTAAACGTTTGAATAAAAAAAATAATTTTCTTAAAAAATAAACATTTTTAATTTAATTTAATTAAAATAATATAATTAATTCTTAATAATTTAATTAAATTAAAAAATATATTTAATAATTTTTATTAAAAAAATTGAAAATTCTTTCAAAAACTCGCACTTAAAGAAAAAAAAATTCCAACCCAACAAAATTCTTTAATTACACCTTTTTTATCCCTCAACAAAAAAAAATCTCACAAAATATTTATCCTTTTTTTACTTCCTTAATCCAAAAATAGATCCTGTGATGACAATGGGTCCCGGACAGGAACCAAATGTCGGCATGTTCATCGACGAGCACAAGAAACGCGCTGATAGCGATCCAAATGCTCCTCCCTTCGACGATTTACGAAACTACGCTTATGAAGGAGGCGGCAGTACTGCAGGATCTCTCAGCTCTTTGCAATCAGGTAATTTATTGAAAAAATATTTTTTTATCAAAAAACAAATTTTTATGTAAAAAAATAATTTTAGGCACTGACGATGAACAACAAGACTACAATTATTTGGGAGCATGGGGCCCACGCTTCGACAAGTTACACAACATGTATGGCAACGAGCATCATACAGACTTGGACTTAGATTTACATTAAATCACTCATCCCTGAAAAAAAAACAAAAAAAAAAACATATTTTAATTTTTAAGCAAAAAGTACGTAACTTCATCGAATGATAGAAAAATATTCTAAGCAGAAACGAGGATTTTACCAAAAAAAAAAATCGGATAACCGCCAGTAATTTTTTTAGTTTTTAGTTTTTGTACAAAGATAAGGACAAAAAGTCATAAATTAGATGCAATTTTAAATAAACAGCGTTAAAGACGGTCAATCAATGTATGTACAGATCAGCGTGAAATTCAGACCAGAAACCAACCAGCTGGTAGCATAAACCAAAAATTAGATTTTTAAAATAAAAAATTCTTTTGTTTTATATTTATGTAGAGTGTTATAGTAATATATTAAGGAAACCCGCTATTGAAACAAGAAAAAATCTTTAGATACATTTTAATGTAGTATTAAAAAAAAACAGAAAATAGTAGAAATTCCTCGCGATTAAAAATTCACTCATATTAAAAAAAATAATGAAAAATATACACACTCACTCACATTCACACAAAAAAAAAACACACAAGTCTCAAATATAGTAATAAATAATTAATAAAGTATATTAATATATATTTAAATGAATGATAAATTAATTCTCTTTGTACAACAAAACAAAAATTTGAATAAATTTTTACCTTTAAATAAACTTCGAACGTTCAACATCATATACAACATACATAATTAATTATTAAAAAAATACTAAATTAACAAAATTAATAATAATTTGTCTTTGGTACACAAAATTTTTAGCAAAATTATACAAAAAAAAATATTAGTATTATCAGTAATCTAAATTTAAAAAAAATTAATGGTAGCGAAAAAAAATATTATTTTAATTTTTGATCTCATTTTTCATAAAAAAATAACATTTTACATCGAAAAATAGTATGAATCATTAATTTTTGTATTTTTCATAATTAAAAAAAAAATAATATTAATATAAAAAATAACTTTTTTCTTACTAAAACAAAAAATTCTTATAAGAATTTGTCATGTATTTGTGTAAATGTTTTTGATATAAACAAATAAATTTTTAACTAAGTTGCAAAAAGCAAAAAATATACTAAATTAGCAGGACAAACATTATAAGGTTTAAGATAAAAAAAAAGAAATATGACACCACAAGAAGTATTATAATAAAAAAAAGTAAGAAATTGTAAGGATTAGTCATTTTTTTTTTAATAATTTGCAAAATTAATATCTTGAATGAATGAACTCTATAATTGCCATATTTATTGCATTTTTGCTGAAACTGCCCTCAGATAGTAACTTTAGCTTCTATATCAAATATTATTAATTATTATTATTAGAGCAATCAGCCAAAAAATTTCCATAATCAAAATATCTGTTAATTTTTTTATTAACATAATATTTAATTATTAAGGATTGTTATACTTATTATAACATTTTTTGTTATAATTTTCCGAAAAGATAATTTTAACTCACTTAATACACAACTTTCATACCTTACAAAAATCACACCTTACCTTCTAAATAAAAATAAAAAATGATGATGATATGAGTGAATGCAATTGTTAAGAAAACAAAAAAAAAGATAATGATGCACTATATATTATTATAATTATTAATGATTATTAATATGAGAAAAAAATAAGGATGTAAAATATTTTTAAGAGACATGCCGAATAAGTAGAGAAAAAACATAAATTAATATATAATATAAAATAATGCAAGTATATGAATAAATGAATTAAAACTGTATTAATTGTATTGTAATAAAGAATAAAAAAAATAAAAATAGAACAAAAATTAATTATTATTATTATTATATATAAACGATACAAAATAATGATAAAAAAAAATAAAATTAAAAAAAAAATGAAACGTATCCAAAGACTGTTTTTTAAGTTAATTCTGTTCCAATTTATTATTACTATTAACATTAAAAATATATATTATATATAGATTAATGGACTTATTATTAAACATAAAATATGAAAAAAAAATACATAAAAAATAAGTATAAAAAATATATATGATAAAAAAAAATAACTTTAACAAAATAATACACAATTAAAATGTTTAAAAGTTATTCAATTTTTCTAACACATCATACATACAAGAAATTTTTCGAGAAAAAAATACATAAAACTGCCTACTATTACTACTTACTTCATTTTTAATAACGAAAAAATTATTATCATAATATGTATTATACATAAAGTTTTTAAAACATATACAATACAGAAAGTTATACAATTTTAATTAATTTTTTTTTATTAAAAATCAACATTTTGAAATAGAAAAATAGTTTTTTTCTTTGTTAAATGAATAACATTAATAAATAATAATTTTTTTGTATTTTAAATTTAATTAATTAAAAAAAATAAACATCCCTCAAACAACAACAAAACATATATAATGATAATAATTCCTTAGTCAATTCATAATAAAAGTTTACAACAACAGAAAAAATAATTTTTAAATGATCTGTTAGAAATTTGATGAAAAAAAAAATAAAGTAATACGATGAAAACATTGTGTATAAATAAAATAAAGTAAAAAAAAAGTTGGATAATTGCTAATAATAACTACAACAACAAAAAATGAATATGATTGGTATGATAAAATTATAAATAAAAATGATAAAAAAAATAATAAAAAAAATCGATTATGATAAAAACATTGTCTTTTTAATGAACTTTTAATCCTATTTTGTTGGTCTTTCGTTTTTTGCTTCGACCCGAGTTATTATCAATTTTCAATTTATTTTTTTCCATTGTTAATTGATGTTTATTATATTATATCTGATGATCTGATCAATTAATTAAGTACCTCGATATTAACAATCCCATATAATAAATTAGCTGAATGGCGTAAAGGAAGGTATTGTACATACAAACAATGGTGTCAATTATGCGTTTTATAATAAATAAATTGGATGTAATGAAGAAATCGTAATTGGGTCAAAATTCCTTAATCCAGAACATAATTTTATTTGTATTGATGCCGATCATTAATTTGCCATTTTTGAATCTTTTTAATCGCAGAGGATTTTTTTTCGGTTTGATATAAAATGAAATGTTTTTTTAAAGTTGATTAAAAAAAAAATATTTTGAAAAATTAAAAATTTTTTATTAAAAAATTATATAGGAACCTAATTTTAATTATAATTATTTTTTAAATATTTAATTATTAAATAAATTATTTTTCTAATATGAAAGAACGTCAACACAATGTTGTTTAAAAAAAATTAAAAAATGCGATCAAAATAAAAAAACGAATTAATTTTAAAAATTTAAATAAAATAATTTTGAGAGTCAATTTTATTATTTTTTGATTTTTTTTTTATTTTTAAATAAAAAAAATTAAATTTTTCTTAAATTCTCTTAAAATTTATTTTTTTTTATTTTTAAATTATTTTTCATTTTGAACAAAAAAAAATATTTAAAAATTAATTTATTTATTAATTTTATTTTTTAAAAACTTAATCTTCTATAAAATATAATGAAATAATTTTCTCTATATATAATAAATAAAATAAAAAAATTAAATGTTTAAAAAAAAATTATATTGAAATTTTTTACTTTTGATTTTAATTGTTTATTTTTTTAAATTTTAATACTAAAATATATCGTTAAATTATTTTTTATAAAAATATTTAAAAAATTATTTTTTTATAAAAATATTTAAAAAAATTATTTTTTTATAAAATAAAATTTTTATAAAAAAAAAACATTTTTTTGTAAAAATCAAAAATTACTCACCTGATCATTATTTAATTTTTTTTCAAAATACTTGAAATTCAAATAAAACAAATAAAATTTATTATTTAAATGTATCATATATATTTTTATTATATATATATTTATTTTATTATTTTTCATTTTGTTGTCTGCGCATATTTACAGTTGTTTGTTTGTTTTTTTTCTTCATAGTTTTTGTATATTTTACTAATTATCATGATTAGCGATGATTTTTTTTTTGTACATTATATTTAATTTTTTTCGTTTCTTATCAAATAGAAACTCAGTTTATTTACAAAAAATTAAGTTTAGGTTAAATTAAGTCTTAAAAAGTATCGGGTATATAACATCTAAAAGTTTATTTTATTTATTTTGCATTTTTGTTTTAATTTTTTTCTTTCTATAGTACAATTATTTACAAATATTGCTGTTTTTAGCGCCTTATCTTAATTTTTTTTCGTTTAAATTAAATTATGCCCTTTTTGTTTTTTCTAATTTTAATTTTTTTTATCATGGGGGTAACAAATTCTTACAAATTAAAAACTTACAAACTACTAAAAGTATTCAATTGACTAAAAATTAATAAGTTTAAGCAATAAAAAGTGTTTTTTTTTTAGAAAAATTTAATGGCGTCTGTAGTTGTTTTCCCTTTGATTATGATACCGATTGTTGCCGCCATTATAATGACTAAAATTGCGTCGATTATTGTTTCGATGCCCGTTTTTAAAGTTGTTCCGATTGTTGTTGCCGTTGTACGAGGAGGAATTATTTGACGAAAAATGTCTCTGATATCCGTTGGATGAGGAACTATCTGAATTTTTGTTGCCTCCATGATGATGAAAGGCCTTACTCCGGTTGTTGGCGAGCCATTTTGCACGATTCTGATGCGCATTTTCGCGATTTTGCTGCTGCTGGAATGCATTTCCGTTGTGTTCGGATCGCGAACGAAACTCCTCGTGACTTTTCTTGACTTTTTTCGTGCGACCGCGATCCATTTCTGTCTCTCTGTCGTCCTGAAATTGTCGTTTTCGGTCTTCGCGTTTCTCCTCGGCGAGTTCCTTGTCCATTTTCGTGCGTTCGCCATTCCATGTTTGAACGTTTGACGTTCCGTAGCCACGATGGGACATTTGTAGGAGATGCGGAAGAGCGTCGGCGACGACATTTGACGTGCTATTGCCGTTGAAACTGTTTGAACGTTTGCAATTTGACTTGTCGGAGTGATTATTTTGCTCGTAATTCGGGGAATTGTTGCCTGTGGGAGTCGAAGGCGCTGAAGCGGGTCTACTTGCAAAGTTATCTGTGCTTCCTTGACGACTCGGAGCTTCGGGCGAACTATCACTTATGTGCCAGAGACCTGTTTTGGTTTCAAGAACATTTTCCGCATCATCGTCGTCGTCGTCAGCGGCGTCTTTTTTGACTCCATTTGCAACATTTGGCCCAGTTTCAGAATCCGATTCGTCAAGATCATACGGCACAAGACTCTTTGGCTTGTCATCAAGAAACCCATTCGTTTGGAGGACTTTTTGCTTTGCGGGCGATGGCGACGGCGATTTTTGCACCGAGGAACACGTCAAAGTTGGCATACTTGGCAGTGTGGGACCTTTTTGGGCTTCTTCCTGTTTGTTATTTACACTTGAAGGCGACGTCGTGATAAGGCTTGGTTTGTTATTTTTCGCTGGGGACAAAATTTGGATCTTTTTCGGACTAACAATGCCGTTCGAAAGTGCTTTTTCGCCACTAATTACCTTACTTCCGAGCAGAATTTTGTTCACGAGAGGCTTATTCGTGCCATTTATCGCACTCGAGCCGTTCTTTTGAGGCAACATGGGCCCAATAAACTTCTTTTCCGTCGATCCAACGCCATTTGTCGTCCCATTAGTTGATGTCGAAGCAACGGGCGAGACGACTTTTTTATCTTGCGCGAACATATTGTACTCTTTTTCCACGGGAGTGACAATTTTCACGCCCCCATTCGCCGTCGACGGGATTAATTCGTAGAAAAGGAGATAAGCTTGCGTCTCCAAGACACGCTGCGGTTGCACATGACTCACCATACTGTCGTCAAAATGATAATATTGCCCACTTTCGGTGCATCCGATGGCAGTATAATGTCCGCAATGTTGCGACGCGCCAATATGCGTGACCAGAGACACCAATCGATACGACAAATTTCGCGTTTCAGCCTTATTCGAGGCATAAGCGTTCAAATTCAACGTATGTCTCATCGAAATATGTTTGTTAATTTTTCCGCCGAGCACCGAGAACCGTTTCAGTTGCACGCATAACGCAATCGGAGCCTTTTCTATCGAAAATTGTTTCGTTGCTGTCACACGTTTCTTGCAAGCTTCACATTTGTAGCCCGTATCTTCGAGTCGTTCGCGCGCAAAATAATTTTCCACGCCCTCGTCGATGCTGTTCGACTTCCGCACATCCAACAACAAATCCTGGAAGTGCTGGAATGTGACGGAAACGTGTTGACAACTCAAACATTTCACTGCCGACTTGAGATATCCGCCGAGAATTTGATTTAGCGGAGTTGTTTCCTTTGTATATTGGTCGAATTCTTTCCATCCCTTGAAACGGGCGAGATATGCCTTTTCCATGGCTTCGATCAGATAACGCAGGAACTCGTGCGCATCTTCCTGACGACCCGGCGTGAGATGTTTGCAAATGTGTTTCAGCTTGAAATAGACATTTTGCGGTCTAAAGGGGTTATTTCCGTTTTGGGATTGCATCAGGGTCTTCGCCATGGCGCATATAATGCATCCGCTATCTGAAATTTAAAAAAAATTAATTAAAAAATTTATGAATTAAAATTTATTTCAAAAATTAAAAAAAAAAATCTCATAAATATTTCATAAAATATCAAAAAATTTGTGCTTTTTCATATATTTTTTTTTATTTGAAAATTAATTTTAAAAAATTATTGAATATTAAAAAAAAATTAAAAAATTGAAAATATTAAAATTAAAAAATTAAAAAAAAAAAATTAAAAAAATAAATTTTAAAAAAAATTATAAATTAAAAAATATTAAAAAATTTATTTAAAAAACAAAAATAACTTTAAATTGAGTTGAATTTTTTTCTCCAAAATAATTTTTCATAAAATGATGAATTTTTCAAATTTAAACATTTTTTTTTTTTTTAATTTTTTTCTGAAAATAATTTTTAATAAAGATGAATTTTAAATGCAAACAAATTTTTTAAATAAAAAAAATATATTTAAAATAATTATCATTAATATTTGTTAATATAATTTTTTTCTCGAAATTAAAATTAATTTGAGAAAATTTCAATTTAAAAATTTCAAAAAAAAAATTCAAAAATTTTGTGAAATAAAATTTAAAAAAATAAAAAAATTAAAAAAAAACATAAAAAAAAAATTAAATTAAATTTTAACAATATTTTTATAAAATTAAATTTAAATTTTAATTATAAATAATATTTAAATAAAATAAAAAAAATTCGATAAAATTTAAAATTTTTTTAATAATATTTTCATAAAAAAATTAACATTTAAATTAATTTTTTTTTAAATTTTAATTTTATTTTACAAAATCTGTTTAAAAATGCAAAATTAAACAAAAAATTCGTAAAATATTCTAAAAAATCTCGAAAAGTTCAATTTTTAACAAAATTCTTTATAAATTTTCGATTTTTTTAATAAAAAATTCCACAAAAATTAAAAGTTTACAATTTTCTGATTAAAAATTAAAAATTCTCACCATTTTCGCAACACCTCTGACGATGATCAACATCGGAGATGAGCCACGACGCCACGGAGGGCACGTGAAAAATCGCCTGCAACGTCGAATTCAGGTAGCAAGTATTGCCCATGTTGATCATGCCGGATCCCACATTCCATCGGCGGCCCAAACTCTTCCATCCGATGTGCACATTGCTGATTGGAAAAAGAATACGTTTCGGCTTTGGCAGTGTTGGTGTCTGTTTGTTGTTCCCTAAAAAAGACGAAAAAAAAAAATTCGAGATTAAATCACTTTCTCTCCGTATCTCGCTGCTGCTCGCACACGCATACGATGCGACGACGTCTCAATGCCAGACAGTGCGTGTCTGTCGTCGTACATTGAGTAATCGATATTGGTAAATATTTACAAAAAATATTCCAAAATTTCTTCGAAAAAAAATTTTTTTTTATTTTTTTGAAGAAATTTCATGAAAATTTCGGATTTTTTTATTTTTTTTTTTAATTTTCAGAAGAGAAAAAATAAAAATCGTAGAATGTTCGACCTCATTTTTAAGGTTATGTATATTTTACACGTACACTCGTACGTATGGCGCACACACAAGACAGATGAAAGATTTTTTCCGCGTAAATTTGTCGTACTCACCTTGTTGTGTTCCCGAATGCCCGTTCGCAAGAACGTTCCTCTCCGGCAAATGCATCCCATTTTGCAGCAATTTCTGTCCTCCCGTCGTCGTCGTCGTCGTTGCCGCTGCAATGCCAGGCTTCAACACGGTATATTTGCTCTTGAGATTTTCGTACAACGTCGTACTCGAACTGGGCGCTTCTTCGTACTCGAGTTTATTGATTAGTAATCGCTTCGCACAGGCAATCAGGCGATCCTGGATATTCAGCTCGTCGTTGCCGTTGATCCCGTTGCCGTGCGAGCCGCCGTGACTCGTGCTCGAGGACAAGGCTTCGCGAATTGCCCCGCTCAAGGTACTTTCACAAACCATTTTTGCCTCCGACGAATCACAAATTACGGGCATAATATACGCGACGACTTTTCGCTGTGTGTGCGTTTCCGTGTCGCTGTGTGTGAATGGATGAGTTGGTGTCTGTGTCTGTGAATGTGTGTGTGTGTGTGTGTTGCGAGGGCTTTTTCTACTTTCGCATAAATGCACTTTTACGAGGTTAGTAATTGAAAGTTCTTCACACGATTGTGTTAGGCAAGCGGATCATTTTGTCCGTTCTGAGTTTAAACCACTTTTTGCGGGTATTTTTCCGTAGATTTTACTTTTTTTACGCTGATAAAAAATATTCCTCTCACAGCATGGAAATAGCTGTCAAATTTCTGCCCAATGCACAACATGACAGTTGTCTCGTGCCCAGTTGACATAAAAATTCGCTTGAATTGTGCATTGGGATTTTATCATTTTCATTCGTCTCATTTGCGTACGACTGGTTGTTTGTTGAAATTTATTTTTTTAATTTATTTTTTTAATTTTTAAAAATAAGAAAAAAAATATGTCAAATATTTTAAAGATTTCCAAAAAAAATTAAAATTTTTTGATATTTTTTTTTTATTTTTTAAAACATTAAAATTTTAAATTTAATTGAAATACTTTAATTTATTTTTTTTTTATATTTTAATTTAATTATTTTTTTTATTATTTTAATTTTTTTATATGATTTGATTTAATATAATTTTGAAAAATAAAAAAAAATAAATTAATAATTCTTTCGACCCATAACATTATTTTAATATTTTAACTTTTTTGATATATTTTATTTCTTAAAACATTGAAATATTAAAAATTAATTTTTAAATATTTTAAATTTAAATTTAATTTTTTTAATATTTTAATTTTATTTATTTAATTAAAAATTAATTAAATTTTAAAAATCTCAAAATAATTCACATAAAAAAATATGGTTTATTTGCACTAAAAAAAATAAAAATTTGTTTTAATAATAAATAATTGTCAAATATTCATTTGAATTTATTAAATAAATAAAATATTGTTCATTATATTTATAGTTTTTTTTTTATTTTTTATTATTTTTTATTTTTTTTTTTTGTAAAATTTTATTCTTTTAAATTATTATTTTATTTTTTTTAAATTTGAAGTTTTTTGATTTAAAATAATGAAATTAATTGAATTACATAAAAAAAATATTTTTCTTATAAAATTGCACGAAAAAAAAAATAAAAAAATTTAGATATAAAATTATAATTTTTATTATTAAAAATTAAAAAAAAATAAATAATTTAATTTAAACAGTAAAAATTTTCAAAATAAATTAACATTTAATTTTTAACTTTTTTGCCATTCAAAAGTTTGAAAAAATAATTACAAATTTTCTTATCTCCAATTTCATTTTTGACTATATCACAAATTGTCGCTTTCAGACATTTCTCGTCACATCCTCGACGTAACGTTGGATCGCCTCTTTTCATCTTCAACTCCCAAAATTTGCTCAAAAGTTTACGATCGGCCGCAAATTGATGAACCAAGTCATTTAACGAAGTCAAATTTGTATTTTCTAAATTAAACTGATCTTTAAATGAATAAAGTTTAAACCATTCCGGGCCTTTTTCAATATTTTCATTTGCTTTTGTCAAATTATATGACCACGATTCGTAATCCAAAACATCCTGAAATTAATTAAATTTTATTTTTTGAATTTTTTTAATTTTTTTTGTTACTTACAAAACTTATTTTGCTGACATTGTAGATCAAATAATTTGGATTAATGTCATTAAAAGGCGTTAAAGATCCGCCATTCCATCCAACATTTATCGGTTTTTGGGGATTTTGATTCTCGTAGAATATATTAAACTCATCGTAATGCGAATGCCCGTAAAATTGCGCTCTGATCGTTTCGTGAAAGCGTTCGATAATTCTTTTATACTCGCGAGACCAAACCACGAAGCAAGATCCTTCGCCCGGGTAAATATGCGCAAGAACGTGAACTTTTTCGTTATTTTTCTCCGCTTCGAATAACGTGTCATGGAACCATTGCAATTGCTCTAATTGGGCATCCGTTGAATAAAGAGTCCACCAATTGTAGATGTAACAATCGTTGTTGTTCAAAGCGATGACGCGAAGTTTTGGTTTAATTAAAGTTGTGTAAAAGCCTCCTTTTTTGATGGTTGAAAGAGTTGAGTTTGGCAACCAATGAAGCCATGCCTCAGAAATGTAGTTAAAAAGCCAATTTGTCGAAAGTTCGTTGTCAGAAATGTGGTTTGGAGCAAAAATGTTGACAGGATGCGCTGAAAAAATTAAATAAAAAAAAATTAATTTATTAAAATTAAAAAATTAAAATTGTTTTTTAAAAAATTTTTATAAGAAATTTTAATTTTTTAAAAATTTTCTTAAAAATAATTTTAAAATATTCTTTTTTTTATTTTATTAAATTATTTTTTATTTTATTTTATTTTATTTTTTATTTTATTTTATTTTTTATTTTTTTTATTTTTTTTTTTTTTTTTTTTTTGAAAAAAATTATTTAATTTTTTTTTTTTTTTTAAAAAAAGATAAATTTTGCAAAGATTTAAAAAAACAAATAAAAATAATTTAAAGAAAATTAAAGAATAAAATTCTTTTTAAAAATAATTAAGAAAAAAAAATAAATAAAAAAAAAAAAAAAAAAAATAAAATAAAAATATTGTACTTAATACTTGAAAATTCTTAACTAAAAATTTCATAACCTTTCTAAAAAATTTTTTTTTTAATTTTTGAAAATTATAAGTTTGTACTGAAAATTAAAAATCCGTAAGCCGATTTTTTTTAAATTTATAATTTTGAATAAAAGTTCAAAATTTTTTGTTTCAAAAAAATAAATAAATCTTAAAATTTTTCTAAAATTTGTAAATTTTACAAAAATAAAACTTTATTTTAAAAATAAAATTTTCAAACTTTAATTCATACGTAAAATATAATTAAATGGTTGAAAAAAAAAATTTTTTTTAATTTCGGAAAAAAATCATCAAATTTTACATTTTCAATTAAAATTTGTTAAAAATAGTTAAAAACTTACTTTCATGATTTCCCAAAATCGGAAATAACGGCGTTTCAGGAAACGTTTCTCGCAACAATTGAAAGACTTTTTCCATAATTTCAACATTATTTTCAACTGAAGTCTCCCAAATTCCATGATCGACGAGATCTCCCGTGAAATATATCCAATCGAGGTCTTTATGCGTTTCGTTGATATGGCTCATTGCATTAACAACCGAATGCCATGGAACATCACAACTTCGATAATCGCCATAAAATCCGGCAGCATCTTCGGGTGAGTCTGGTTCGCCTGATCTGCAACATGTTGGCTCGTCACATTGAGCTAAATGAAAAATTTCAAGTAAAAATTTAAAAAAAAATTTAGAAAAAATTCGAACCATTGGATCCTGGTTTGTATCTCGGGTCAAAATGAATATCCGTGATATGCAAGACTCGATAACTCGTTTCGTCAGAAATTTGATTTTCTTCGTTTTTCTGACTTTCCTTTGACTTTTCTTCAATTTTTACCGAATAATTGATGTTCGTTGAGCCGCAATTGCTTGTCTGCAAAATCATGCTGCAAATATGGTTTGCCTCCAATTTCGGATTTTGATCAATTATGTACACAAGAGGAGGGATGTGCATCTGAATTATCGCTTCGCACGTACTTTCCGGCTGCAAATTCATCGATAAACAAAGGTCGACAGCTTCTTCCAACAATTGCTCCTCGTCGTACTTCTCGATTCGGCGATAATCTAAAAATGTGTTAATAATTGCACGACACATGAGACACGTTACATCTTGCTTTTCTTCCGACATTTCGTTGTCGCTTCGCGTAAACGGCGAGAAAGATGTTAATTTTTGTTCGATTTCCGAATTAGAAATTGACTCGTCTTTTGTTAATGAGGAATATTCGGATAAGAAATCTTTTCGAATTTTTTGAATCCAGTTGGAATTTTTAACTCTTGGGAGTTTATCATTTTTAATGCAATTTACATGAAGAATGGTAAATATTAAAATAAAATAAATTTTTTTCATTTTTTTTTTTAAGGAATTAAATTTTAACAAAAAAAATATTAACACGTAAGATTAAAATGACAACAACAACTGGTTGACCATCTCTAACGTTGATTTAATAAAAAGAAATTAGAAAGTCTTTAAAAAATAATTTAACAAAAGTGTATTTATCTAATTAGTTAAAAAAATTATTTAAAAAAAAATATTTTTTTTTCATAAAAAATAAATAAATTTAAAAATTTTTAATTAAAAAAAAATGAATTTATTTATTAATTTTTGAATTAATTTATTTTTAAATGATTATAAATAAATTAATTAAAAAATTATTTTTAAAAATTTAATTTAATTTAATTAAATTTAAAAAATACAAATTTTTATCAGTTAATTAATTTATTTATTTTATTTTTTTTATTTTTTTTTTTTTTTTTTTGAATTAAAATGACGGACAATGTTAATTTTAATACGTTCAATATTTATAAAATTAATGTATGAAAAAACCGGTATTAAAAAGTAGAATATGTATGTCATACCGGCTTCTTCACATATTTGACAACATACTACTGATAAAATTATAAATATTTGTATTTTCTTTTTATGCTTATTTAAACATTTTTTTATTTCTTGAATTTATTTTAAATTATATTTATTTTTTTAAATTAAAATTAAAATATTTGACATTGAAATATTACTTTAATTATTTTTGTTAAAACAATTAAAAATTTACTAACTTTAATTTATTAATTTTTTTTCTTATAAAAAATATTAAATTTATTTATTGAAATAAATATTTATTAATATTTTTTTTAATTATGTATTAATAAAATAAAATTATTTATTAATTATTGAATTAATTTATTTTTAAATGTATTTAAATTAACTAAACAAAAAAAATTAATGAATTAAAAAAATATTTTTTTAGACATAAATGTTGAAAAAATGAAGAATTAATTTAATTTTTTAAAACTTCATTTAAATAAAGAAATAAATAAATTTTAAAAAATTGTCTCAAAATAAAATATGGCATTTTTATTTAAAATTAATTGTATTTTTTTATAAATTTTTATAATTTAATTAAAATTATTATAAATTAAGTTTTTTTTTATTTGAAATTATTTTTAAAAAAATAAATTAAAGAAAAAATAATTAAACATATTTATTTTTTAAATACCTATTTAGTTTAAATTTTTTTTGTCTATTTATTAAATAATTAATTTTTCTTTTAATTTTATTTTAAAATTAATTTTTAATATTTTTTTTTTTAATTATTATTTTTATTTTTTAAAAAATATTTTTTAATTATTATTTAATTTAAATTAAATAGGTATGTATTTTTAATAAAAAAATTAAATAATAATTTAAAATAAAAATATTTTTTAAAAAATAAAAAAAAAATTAAATAAAAAAAAGACAAAAAAATATTGAGCATCTGGCAACCGCTTACTACTTCGACATCAATTGTTCGAAGACCAACAACTTACTTGGCGGATAAAATTAACGTCGAAGACACAAAAAATACCACAAAAATGAATCAAGTACGTATAATTTTAACAATTTTTTCAACTTTTTACTTGAAATTTCTCTTGTTAGGCATTCATCTTGGCTCAGTCAAGTGCAGGTTTGACCTTACTCGAGCTTCCAACCCTCAAAAATCACAATGTTTACACATCGCAAAAGCTGACGGGCATCTTCAAGGATCAAGCAAAGTCCTTGACGGGCACAGAACTCATCGGAATCACAAATCAGCCGGTTTTCGTTCAACTTTACGACGATCAAAAAAGTATGGAGTTGCTTCGTGTCAAATCTGTGGATGGAAATGGTATGAAATTTCTTGAAAATCTAAGATTTTTTTTTAATATTTCGTGAATTTTTTAAGGAATCGTCGAAAAAATGAAAAAAATGTCATTTTCCCAGACAATGTCAACGATCGCAGGTCCAAAGAAGGAGTCAGCTGACATCGCAGTGGGATATGCAACAGGTCATGTGCGCCTCATAAATTTCCAAACGAATGTTCGCACAAAATCATTCAACCCTGACGTGATGAATAACTTGGTAGAATGGATCGATTTCAACTGTAACGACGAGTATGTCGTCGTTCTGTACGACAACGGGCACGTTCGCACATTCAATGTCAAAACGGGAATTTTGAGCGAAAAGATCAAGGTTGAGAACTCCATCGGCGTAATTCGTTACCATCACTCGAAGCCGCACATAATGGGAATGGCATCACGTACCGGCAGCATCCATATTTGGGATTCGTTGAAAAAACGGCAAATTTACAAGGATTCCGAGGCACATAACGCCCCCATACGGGACATTGCATGGGATGCGCAAAATCCCGACATTCTCTATTCAGGCGGGTACGATTGTTGCGTCAAAGTTGTCGACATCCGGAAACGTTTTTGCGAATTAACGCTCAAAAATCAGCATCCCGTGAACTGTTTCAACGTCTCGTCGTGCGGAAATTTCATCACGACGGGAAATTTGGCGGGTTTTGTGACTTTATTCGATACGCGTCACACGAAAAGGTTCGTTTCTGAGGCAGATTTGAGCGGCGGCAACTCAAATGTGAAAATTCAACGAATAATCGAAGTGCCTTTCAATCGCGAGACGACTTTGCAGTCCGAACAGAGCAATGTGAGCATCTCCGAGACTCAACTCGACACTTCTCCAGCGAATATCACGCCAAATACCGAAATAGATGACTTGATTGCCGAAGCACGGAACAACAAAGCGCGCGTTAGCATCAGCGGAGATACGGTTGGCGATCTCTCGATGGGTTTCGGACAACGTGCCTCCATCGCAGGACGTCGTTCGAGCATCGGCATGGGCGGAAAACGTCTTTCAGCGGATTTTGGAGCGCAAAATCTCATGCGATATTTGGATATTTCGACGGAAAGTGTTGATTCGCCCGTCAAAGCGTCACCCACGGCATCCGAAAGCTTCTCCAAACGACGTTCCTTACACAATATCTCCGATAATGCGATCCGCGAGCAACAAGAACCCATTTCAACAACACCCAAAAGCAGCACAATCGCGTCATCGCGTCTCAATACGCTGAAAAAAGTCGATGAATCTGAGGAAGTTGAGACTTTTGGCACACCTCCAACGCATCTCGTGCCCGAAATCACGCATCAAAGCGAAAATAAGGAAAATACTCCGTTCATTCCGAATTCCATGCATTCCAGCACGCCAAATATCGCGGCGCAAGTCAGCTCGAAACAAAGTTCGACGATAAATATTGCTTCGGAAACGGGAATTGCGGAGAAACAAACTCCGCCAACGCTTTCGAATACAATTTCCGGCGCGGATTTGAGTCAAATTATGAACGCCATTAATGGATTGCATGCGCGAATGGATAAACTAGAGGCGAATATCAAGGAGCAGGTCATGCAAACGCAATTTCGGTTGCAAGAAGAGCATTACGAGCGATTTTGGGGCATTCATAACACGTTGTTGCTGCAGGCGGGACAGATTAAGGATCGCATTGCGGAAGTCGATGAAGGCATGAATGTCATTGGAGCGTACTTGAATTTGGCATGTCCGATACCGACAGAACATGTCGACTTGCCATTGAGCTTGGAACGGATTCATGACGTCAATGAGGAGCGAGAAAAGCAATTTTGAGATTTTTTTTATTATTTTTGAATCTTCCGTAATATTTTTTTTTGTATCATTTTTACTCGTTAAATAATAAAATAAAGAATTTTTTGTACTAATATTTTCTAAATATAAAATTAATCTTTAAAATATTGTATATTTCCATTAAAACTTTCTCTAAAAATTAAGAATTTAATTTTTTTTTATTAATTAGGCCGCTCCAATTAAATTTTGAACTTTTTTTCAAAAATAAAAAAATTAGTTTTGAAATTTTTTTTTTCATATAAAATGACAAAATTTTAACAATTTTTTTGTCATTAATCAATAATTTAGTTGATTTTAAGGTATCTACATTGACATTTGATAATTTGAAATTGATAACAGAATTAAATATTAAAATTAAAAAAAAATCACAAAAATAAGCGTTAAAAATTTTTGAAAAATTATTTTTTTTTTGAAATTAAAATAAAATCCAAATAAAAATCAAAAATAAAGTCCGATGCCCCATCTTAAAAGTCCAAAATCCAATGTTGCAAAATAAAAAAAAGTTAAAAATTTTATCAAAATCGATCGATTTCAAAAAAAAATTTCAATTATTTTAATTTTTGTTTTGAAAATCATATTTTAACTTGAATTTTCTTCTCTAAAAATATTTTTCATAAAATAACTGAATTTTTTTTTTCAAATTTTTTTGACAGTTTTTTTTTTATGAAATTTTGATTTTTCAATTTTTAACTTAAAATGATCTAAAATCAATTTTTAATTTGAAAATTTCAAGGAAGATTATAAAAAAAAAACAAAAATGTTGATCAACGATCGAAAATTGCTAAAATTTTATATGAAAATAAGTATTTCAAATTTTTTTTTTTATTTCTATGAAAAATTATTGTTTACAAAAAAAAATCCAAAAAATAAAAGAAACTCGCTTAATTTAGGCGAGTTGTAAAAAAAAAATTGTTTAGTCACGTGACCAAAATAATTTTTTTAAAAATTTTTTATTTTGGGAGATTTTGATTAATTTTTCTTCACTTTAGAGTTCAAATTTAAAAATAATATAAATTTAAAATAAACGCCCAAAAACGTTAAAAAATTACAAAGAAAAAAATTCAAAAAAAAATATTATTTGAAATAATTGAAAATTTTAAATTTATTCGCCTTATTTTTATTTTAAAATTATAATTTAAGTGCCATAAAATTTAAAAATACAACTTAAAATTATTTTAAAAGCTAAAATTTAAAATCTACAGGAATTATGTACGTATACGAATTCTCTTCATCTGAATTTGATCAATAGATGTATCTACGTTAGTGTAACCATCAGCATAAATTCTCACATTGTTCCGTGTGTTCCGTTCTGTAGCAAAATTACCTCTTCGCGTTCTATAAAGATAAGCCACAATGAGAATTAGAACAAGAAAACCAATGAAAAACGCAGTCCAAAATACTATTTGATGGATTTTGTAATAACCGTCGGTGTTTTTGTCTCTTTGTGATAATTCAATTTTTAAAGAATCGATAGTTTCCGTAAGATTTTTCGTCGTTTCTTCACATTTTTTGGTAAGACTGTGCATAATCATCAAACTGTTGAAAATTTTTTCATCGCCTACAACATCTGATCCCTTCAACAAAAATTCATTCAATAGTTCTACAGTCCATTGATTTTCTGATAAACATTGAATTTTGTCTATCTCATTGGGAGTGTAATGCCGGTCTCTAATTGTATTGTTATTTGGATCGAGTTTAATGTTATTCTGTTTGAGAAAAGACAAGATTTCCGCCAATCGACTGCATTTGAAATTATTATCAGATAAGTTAATTTTTTTGAGCCTTGGTGAGTTTATTAATATTTCTCCAACATGCAAATCAAAAATATGATTGGAATTCAACCATAATTCTTCTAAATTGTGTTGTTTGGCAAGCATACTAGCCTCAAATGTAACAATATTGGATTTGAATATCCCAAATAACTTCAACGATTTCAAATTTTGTAAGTTTAATTTTATGTTTTGTGTTTTTACTCCTGATATCAACAAGGTCCTCACTGATTTCAAACTATTGAACGCATTTTCGTCAATTTTTACAAATTTATTGACTTGTAAATTCAAAAAAATTAAATTTTGACAAGCAGTAAGGGCATTATGTTCTATCTCTTCTATTTCACTTTTGTTAGCATCAAAGTCCTCCAAATTTGGCAAAGATTCACAAATTCCAGCTTTTAACACGGGCACAGTTCCTCTGATAACAATTTCTGTTACTGCATTCGGATTTGCTGTTTGAGGTTCAATTGAGGAATAATTTCGCGTCAAATTTAATTCTTTTATATTACAAGTTTTGTCGTTGTCAGACAATGAACACGAAATCTTGAGGTTAAACACTTTTGGAACGAACAAAATATTAATTAACAAAAATAAAAAACTCTTCATTTTATGCTTTTTTTTCGTGAAACGTCAAAAGCGATTGAATATTGTTGAAATATTGAATTAAAAAAAGTGTCGAAAAAATCTTATCAAAAATTATTTGATAATGAAAGATTAAAAGTGATTCACAAATTCGCTAAATCGATAAAAATCCGCAAAAAAAATCTTCAACAAATTAAAATAAAAGTGATAGAATATTTGAAGGGTTGAAAGGATAAATCGCACATATGAAACAAAAAATGTGATTTTTAAGGTTTTCTTATTTCAATGTTTTCTTGAAATGTTTGGTTCAAAAATACTTTTTATGCCTTAAAAAGGATAAAGAACACAAAAAAAAATAGAAAAAAATTATTTTAGAGCAATTTGAAAATTTGGCTTTTAACCTGTTTGTATCTTCTTCAATAAAATAATGATGATTAAAATAAAATAATATTTAATTACAAACAAAGTGATTAAATGTAAAATATGTATTATATGAAAACCTTCTTAAATTTATTTTTTTAAGGATCATTATTTGAAATTGAGTTTCGTTCATTGGTAAGAAAAATGATTGACTCTTTTTTAATTTTCAAAATTTATAAGATTTATGTCCAAAATTTTTATTTTATTCTTGCTCTGTAGTTTGAATAAAATCAAAAAAAAAATACATTGTAAGTAATGATTCATTTGCTAAATCTAACATTTCTATTTTATTTTCTTTAGCTTTTCGATTCATTAAAGGAAGTACAACAATGTATTTTATGATATTTGCTGGATGTGAAGTAGACATCCATTTCCTTTTGATTATTATTTTAACAAAATAGTTAGGTATTTTTTCTGTACAGTTTAGTAAAAATTGTCAACCTCTAAAGAAGTTTAAGCAAAAAAGGAGTAAAATGAGTAAAATTTTATTTCTGTTAATTTACATTTTGTTCGTTCCAAAAGTGTTTAACCTCAAGATTTCGTGTTCATTGGCTCATAATGGCAAAACTTGTGAATTATATAATTTGAAATTGACGAGAAATTACTCTTCAATTGAACCTCAAACAGAAAATTCGACTGCAATAAAAAAAATTGTTATCAGAGGAACTGTGCCCGTGTTAAAAGCA
Organism: Culicoides brevitarsis; assembly: GCF_036172545.1. NCBI lineage: Eukaryota > Metazoa > Arthropoda > Insecta > Diptera > Ceratopogonidae > Culicoides > Culicoides brevitarsis. Next base: position 4,378,216 of record NC_087086.1, on the reverse strand, counting down.
GGAATTTGTGAATCTTTGCCAAATTTGGAGTGGATTGATGCTGACAGAAGTGAAATAGAAGAGATCGAAGAAAATGCGTTTAAGGCTTGTAAAAATTTAAACAGAATAGATTTAGACAGGAATAAATTTAAAAGAATTGGCGAAAATGTTTTTAAAGAATTAAAATTGTTAGAAACAATTTTTATTTCTGGATTGCAAACACAAGAGTTGAAATTGAATTTACAAAATTTGAAATTGTTGAATAGCTTAACAATAAGAGAATCGAACCTTGTAAAATTTGAATCTAATATGCTGGCTGAACAAGAAAACTTGGAGATATTATCGTTATTATCGAACCATTTGTTTGATTTAAACATTGAAGAAATTTTAAAAAATTCACCAAAGCTCAAAAAAATTTACTTAGCTGACAATAATTTCAAATGCAGTCGATTAACAGAAATCTTGTATTTACTAAAAGAGAAAAATATTACAGTACTTTCATCGTTGAACGACCCACGAAAACGCGACTATACTCCGGATAAGATTGATGGAATTCACTGCTTATCAGACAATCAATGGACTGCTGAACTCATAAAAGGTGTTCCAATCTTTAAGGGTCAGTCTTTGGAAGAAATATTAAATAATTTTGAAGAAACGACGAAAAATCTCACGAAAACAAATGAATGTTTAAAACCTGAGTTATCGCAGAAACATCAAACGGCATTATGGATCTTTGCGTCTGTCACTTTTTTCGTAGTTATCTTGCTTGTAGCTTATAATTTGATTTATTTGAGAACAAATTCCGCACAATAAAAAACATTTTGAATTTTATACGAAAAACAAATAAAAAATTTCTTAAAATCAATTTAAAAAAATAATAATATATAAATATATAAATAAAATTTATATAAATTTGAAACAGTACGAATTTTAAAAGAATAAAAAATTCTATCTCAGTATGCAAAAAAAAAGTTTAAGCAAAGTTTTTAAATTTTGTACTATTTAATTAATAATAAATATCATATTATATAAAATATTATACATACAAAAATATTATAATCAAAATATTCAATATTATATCTATATATTAATATATTAAAAAAAATCAATAAGCCTTAAAAAAACTATTTTTTAACAACTTAGGCCGCTCCAAATGAAACTCAATATTTTTGTCCAAAATTTTTGAAATAAAAATTTGGGGGGCAAAAAAAATTCGAAATACTTTTTTCATATGTGCCAAATTTTAAAAAATTTTTGATCGTTAATAATATTATTACATTTAAAAGCATTGTTTGAAAAATTGATATTTATAATGTATATAATATGTATATGATTTGCATATAATTTTTATATAAATTTTTTTCATACTAAAAATTAAAAGTGTTTTTGTTTAATTTATACAATTAAAAGATCAATTTAAGCTAAAACTTTTGATATTTAGTATAAAATTTTTATATATATAAATTGAAAATGCATATGATATACAATAAAATTCATGTTTAATATTTAATTTTTCCGCAGCTTTAATAAATATCATATTATATAAAATATTATACATATAAAAATATTATTATCAACTTATTCAATATATTATATCTATATATTATATATCTATCAATAAAAATAATACATTCAAAAAATATATATTAAGCCTTAAAAAATCTTAATAAATACTAAAATTTTTCTAAAAATTCAAAAATTTTTGTAAAAATTGTCTTGAAAAATTTTTAAAATTAAAAAATCGGTAATTTTTGATGAAATTTTTAATATTTTTTTTATTTTGACCCATTTAAAATTTAAAAAATAAATCGGACAAAACTATTTAATTTTTTAAATAATTTTTTATTTGAATTAAATTTTTTAATGAAATATGACATCAATTAATAAAAACCATATTATAAATACAAAAATATTATAATCAAAATTATCAATTGTATTTAAAAAAATATATATTTAAATACGCTTTAAATAAATTTTATTTGCAAACCTCTTATGTTTTTTTTTTTTATTTTAACAAGGATATTTTTATTTAAGCGATTTGTTTTATTAAATATTTGATATTCAAAAAATATTTGAAATACCCCATCGAAAATAGGGTTGCCAGAAATTGTCCTTTTTATGAAATCTGGCAACCTTATTTTGTGCCTGATCAATTTCATTCGTCTCACGAATTCCCGCCTGACAGCCAGCTGCAAAAATTCGCATTCTTTCATCATTGTTTACCTCGTCAAATTGCGAAAAAATCGTGCAAAATCAACCGGAATTTTATGTAAAAATCGACCAAAACTCGTCTTCACGTACTTTTAAATCGAAATCATTCCCGAAAATGTCGCTGCGAGCATTCAGAATCGAGAAAAAGACACCGGTGAAGGATCCGCCATCAATTTCCGAGAATGGATCATGTAAAAATAATTAAATTGTTTCCTCTGCAAATAATTAAAACTCTTTTTCTTTCACAGCTCCCGTGACAAACGAAAATCACACTCCCGAAAAACCCGTGCTGGACAAGGCAGAAAAGGAGTTTCGTTTGGTGTCGCTGCGCAAGGCGAATCCCGACTACGACATAATGGCGATCCAAGACGCCTTGCTGAAGAACGAATGGGACTTGGTGCGCGCCGAAAAACACTTGAAAGAAAATTCACGTCCCAAAATTCGGTATGGCGTCGTCAAAACTTCGCCAATTTCCGCTTCAGCTGCTCTCCAATCGCCGCCGCGTCAAATGAATAAACAAACGACTCCCGTAAAGTCGCAGGAAAAAGTTCCCTCGGTTGGCTCGGAAGCTCCCGAGATCATCAAACAGATGCAAATTCATCAGTCGCAACAACCGGTGCCCGTGACGAACGGAAATGCAAAGTCGAGCTTTCGTCGCATCAAGAAGCCCGACTCGGATCGCGACTCTGAGGATGATTTCGACGACAAACCGAGTCAAGCAGTGTTCGATAGCGACGAAAGTGACGACGATGCCGAGTTCATGACGAAAGAACGGAAAGAAGTGTTCGAATTCATGAATAACGCAAAAGTTACAGACTTGATAAACGTCAAATCGCTGTCTCAGCGAAAAGCTGACATTCTATTGGAGCTTCGACCATTCACGAGTTGGCCTGATTTGTTGTCGAAAATGAAGGCAAACAAATATTTGTCCATGGAACTGCTAAATAACTGTCAGGATTTCTTGTGTCGTCGCAACAATTTGACCAACATCATGAAAAAATGTCAAAAAATCGTGAAAAAAATCGGAAAAGCTGTCGAAAGTGGTCAAACTGTCCCGAAGCCTCCTGCTCTGTTGAGTTCCGAACTAAAATTGAGCGAATATCAGCTCATCGGCCTCAACTGGCTCGCAATTTTGCACAAAAATGACGTCAACGGGATCTTAGCTGATGAAATGGGTCTCGGCAAAACGGTTCAAGTAATTTCCTTTCTCGCCTACCTGAAGGAAAATAATTTGGCGAAACGAACACATTTAATTGTCGTCCCATCCTCGACTCTGAACAACTGGGATCAAGAGTTGTCGAAATGGTGTCCCGATTTGACGGTTCTCAAGTACTATGGGAGTCAAGATGAGCGTCGTTCGATGCGAATTCAGATCGCGAAACAGGGCATGGATGAGGATATCATGCTGACGACATATCACATGATCGGCGCCTCGAACGAGGAGAAAAAAATGTTTCGCGTCACGAAATTCCATTACGTCGTGTTCGACGAAGCGCACATGCTGAAGAATATGCTGAGTCAGCGGTACATTTTGTTGCAGCGAATCGATGCGGCAAACCGAATTTTGCTCACGGGAACGCCGCTGCAGAACAATTTGCTGGAACTCATGTCACTTTTGTGCTTTGTGATGCCCTCGATGTTTGCGGGAAAGGCCGAAGACATTAAAGCACTTTTCCAAAATAAGGCAAAGAAGGGCGAGGAAACGACTGCCGACGAGTTGGAGCAACAGCAGATCGAACAAGCGAAGCAAATTATGAAACCTTTCATTTTGCGACGTCTCAAAAAGGATGTCTTGAGCTTCTTGCCCGCCAAAAAGGAGGAAATTATGCGAATTGACCTGAATCCGAGTCAACGTCAAAAATACGATCAACTCGTGCAAGAGTACAAGTCGGAAGCTCGTCTTGCGCAAGCTGAACGTGAAATCAGTGGCATGACATTCCTCATGGACTTGCGAAAACTCGCGAATCATCCGTTACTCCTTCGTTACTACTTCACCGACGAACAAGTTCACAAAATGGCGAAAGCTCTCGCACGCGATCCTTCGTACAAAAACACAAAACCCGAGGAAATTTTCCAAGATATCGCTCCCTTATCGGACTTCAAACTCTACCAAATGGCAGAAAAACATCACAGCTTGATAAATCTCGTACGAATCCCGGACGAGTACGTTTTGGATGCCGGCAAATTCAAAATTCTCGATGAGCTGTTGCCCAAATTGAAGGAAGAGGGACATCGCGTTTTGATTTTCAGCCAGTTCACGATGATGCTCGATGTGATAGAAAAATATTTGGAAATACGACGTTTCGGATTTTTGCGATTGGATGGGCAAACGGCAGTTGAAGACAGGCAGGATATGATCAATATGTACAACAAAGATCCGAATATCTTTATTTTTTTGTTGTCGACACGCGCAGGCGGTTTGGGCATTAATTTGACGTCGGCAGACACTGTGATCATCTATGACATTGATTTTAATCCGTACAATGATAAGCAAGCCGAGGATCGGTGTCATCGCATTGGGCAAACGAAGGAAGTGACAATTTATAAGTTGATTGCGAATAATACGATTGATGAGGCGATGTTGAGTATCGCGCAGGATAAGCTCAAATTGGAGCAGGAAGTTACGTCAGAAGAAGGTAAGTTATTGGTTTTATTGAATTTCAATGAAAAAATTATATAAAAGTTGACAAATTTGCATTGGGATGAAATTTCAAAATGTGTATTGGGTCAAAAAATTTAAAAATGTGCACATGGAATTTTTTTTTAAAATTAAATTTTTAATCCAGATTTGAAAATTTATTTCCAAAAATCATTTTTAAGAAATATTGACATTTTAAAATTAAAAGAATAGCCAAAATTTTAAAATTTTTATTCAAAAATTCGTTGAAATCGATTTAAAAAAATTTTTCGAATAAAATGTGCATTGGGATTTTATATTAAAATTTGTCAAAATTCGTATCAAATAAATTTTAAAATATGCGAAAAGTGATAAATTTCAATTTATTTTTTTTAAATATTTATTTTTAATATTTTTTGCATATTTTAAAATATCATCCTATTGCAAATTATAAATTTTTAACCCAATGCATATTTTTCTATTTTTTTCAATTTTTTTTAAATTTTCTAAAATTTTATTTTTACTCAAAAAAATGAAAAACAATTAAAATTTAAAAAAAAATAATTTTAAATTCGACATATCCTAATGCGAATTTTAAAAAATTTCCCCATTGCAAATTTTAAGTTTTCAACCTAATGCAAATTATTAAACTTAGTTCCATTTTATAATTTAATTATTTATTTTAAATATTTTGTGATGAAAAAAGAAAAATTTCTATATTCAAAAGACTTCAAAATGACTTAAAATTTTTCAAAATATGCATTGGGATGAAAATTTAAAATGTTTATTGGGCTATTAATTGTTTTTAAATTTTAAATTTTTTTTTTTAAATTTTTGTATTTTAACTTGATTCAATTCAAACTAAGATTCAATATTTAATTGCAAAAAATGACAACCCAATACAAATTTTAAAATTTTGCCCCAATACACACTTTAAATTTTCAACCCAATGCATATTTCGAAAATTTTTAAATTCTTTTAAATTAAATAATCTAAAATATTAATTTTTTGCTAATTTTTCTTTACAGCTGAGGAAAAAGAAACCCACAAATGTGTCGTAAAACTCCTGACTCTCGCACTCGGAACAGATGAGACTCGTGCCGAGCACATGCTCTCTCCCAGTAAAGAAATGCCTCTAACGAAAAAGGCTCGTCGAGATGATGCCGACGATTAAGCAGTATTTTAGTTTTGTTATAAAAAAAAAATTCTCATGATTACCTGATTTTTAAACGTAGATCACTTTTTTTTAAATTTTATTATTATCGAATAATTCACACGCCTTGCTGATTATTTATTATTCTTACATCGCAGATGGACAAATAAACTTAAAGAAATTGTATTTTTCAGAAAAAAAAAATCAAGTTTTTGTGGCTTCGTATGCCTTTTGAGCGTAATTTTGGACCTCAGTTAGGACTTCTTTGATACGCGGATCGTACTCGAATTTTTGCGAGTGTTGTTCGAGCAATTTTTTACGTTCAAGAAAGTCTTCTGGATTGGAAAATTCTTTATGGGAAAGCATTTCGGGCGACATTTCATCGAAATTGACACCTTCAAGTTTGATGACTTTGACAAAATTTTCATTTTTCATCCCGAATTCCTTCCAAGCTTTCTCCAAAAGTCGTCCCTCGTTGAGAACAAAGATCACATGCCAGAGTTTTCGTAATTTTTGGTATTTAGCTCCGTCGATGATGTCATCTCCAACTGTTGAAGTGTCCAAAAGATGCTTTGTGAAGTTCAGAAAATACTCGATTTGTGCTACGAACTGAGATTTCGTATCGAGTTCCAATATTTGGAGACAATGTTCCAAAATTACGTCAGTCAAGTCGAACGAATCGACGAATTTTTGCTCGTACAAAAGTTGAAACATTTCACAACAAGCTAAATTTCCCTTTAAAAGCTCATTTTGGGCAAAAAACGCATCAACTTTCAATCCGAGAAGAATTCCCGTCAAATATTTGAAGAAAATTTCGGGAGTTTCCATCGAAATGGCTTCAAGACAAATTTCTAGAGCCTTTCTTTCATCATCCGTCATGGAACTTTGAAGCTCCAACAAATTTTTCTCCAATTTCTCATGAAAATTTGAACCCATTTGGACTTCCGAGACGGAAGATGTTGCTACAGCGAACAAATCTGACAACAGAGAAAACACACGAGTTGACATCATCGGAGGATCCAAGCACAGTTCGGATAACATAAAGGTAAAATTATCACGTTGCTCGTCCTTGTACTGAAAAATCTCAAAATCCAAGATTTGGCGAAGGCTTCGGATGATTGTCCAGTTGAGGTTTAATGGAAAATACGTCATTTTTAACTGAAATTTAATAATTTTTATGAATTTTGATGAAAATTCGAAAAATTTACTCACTCAAAGGTTAAATTTTAGGGTCAAGAAATGAAGATTTACGCGAAATTTGAAGAATTTCAGGAAAAATTGTCGACCATGCGGAATTTTTGTTGTTTGTTTACGATTTGATCACCCAGCTAACGCTAATATGCAACTGCTATGTTGTCTCCAACTGCAATTTTGTGAGAAATTAATACAAAATCTATGAAAATATTGAAAATTTTCTTACTTCTCAAAAATTCTTGCTTTGTCATAACTCGTTTTCGTATTCCGTGATCATATTCCATCCTTTCCCATTTTGCATCAGATACGCATGTAAGTCCTTCAACTTCATTTCCGTACAAAAAAAGCTCGTGTTCGCTGGTTTTTCGACGCTCAAAATATTTTCTAACCTCAACTTTGCGATCTTTAAAAGCTTTTACGATTTTCGGGACTTTTTTGCATTTAAAAAAATTTCCGCCTAACCAAATTTCTTTCAAATTTGGCAATTTCAAGAGCATTCCTTCGTAATAAATATCAAACAACCTCGAAGAATAAAGCCATAATTTCTCCAAATTTTTTAAACCATAAAATTTTTGCGATGGAATGATCACTAAAGGATTTCGACTCAAACTTAGCTTTTTTAGGTTTTTACATTCAGCAAATGTGTCATCTTTTATAGTTTGAATTCCATTTTCTCTTAATATCAAATCCGTTAAATTCGGAAAAATTTCACAGACGTTTGTAGATAAGGCAGGAACACTACTGTTGAAGAGCTGAAATCTTCTTATTTCACTTGGATGTTCGGCTAAAGGTTCAATCGAGTCGTTATCAGGCAAAATTATATTGAATAAATGACAATTTCTTCCATTTTTTGCTATTTTACAGATGAACTCTTCCGCCAAAGTATTTGAGATTAAAAAACTCAAGAATACTAAAAATTTTCTGATCATCTTTTACTGAAGAAGCAATGTGAGAAACTGACTAAATAAATAAATAAATATTCATTGATAATTTTTATAAGGAAGTGCATTAGTTTAGAAATAACGTATGAAGAGGAATTCCGCTATTTAAGTTCATAGTCAAATTATAAAGATCAAGGGATTTTCAATGTAAATTTGTCAATAAATTCATTTAAAAATGATAATTATTTAAAATAATCAAAAAAAAAAAATTATACTCAAATTTGTAACAAAAATTTATTTGATCAAAACGTAAATTTAAAAAAAAAATATGAAAAATAACATAACCTAAAAATTTATTTTTAAAGAAAAATTAAATAATAGAAAATATAAAACATCGTATAATTGGCATATTTTTTTAATTCTTATCAATTAAGTAATTAAAAACAAAACTATGTCAAAGGAAATTTTTTTTTTTCAGTTTCAATTTTTTGGCAGTTTTGAGTTATAAAATGATTAAAAATGATAAATTAGAGCCCTCTGACAAATTTTTATCCATTTGGAAATTTTTACACAGTTTTTTTGCCATTTGTTTTCAAAACAAAACTATGTCAAAGGAAAAAAAATTTTCAGTTTCAATTTTTTGACAGTTTTGAAAAAATGATTAAAAATGCTTTGACAAATTTTTATCCATTTGTTTTTGCTTTGACACAGTTTTTGACACAGTTTTTTTGCTCTTGATTTAGTTTTCAAAACAAAACTATGTCAAAGGAAAAAAAAATTTTTCAGTTTCAATTTTTTGGCAGTTTTGAGTTATAAAATGATTAAAAATGATAAATTAGAGCCCTCTGATAAATTTTTATCCATTTGAAGCAAGATATGACAAAAATTGCTTTGACACAGTTTTTGACACAGTTTTTTTGCTCTTGATTTAGTTTTCAAAACAAAACTATGTCAAAGGAAAAAAAAATTTTCAGTTTCAATTTTTTGGCAGTTTTGAGTTATTAAATGATTAAAAATGATAAATTAGAGCCCTCTGACAAATTTTTATCCATTTGGAGCAAGATTTGACAAAAATTGCTTTGACACAGTTTTTGACACAGTTTTTTTGCTCTTGATTTAGTTTTCAAAACAAAACTATGTCAAAGGAAAAAAAAATTTTCAGTTTCAATTTTTTGGCAGTTTTGAGTTATAAAATGATTAAAAATGATAAATTAGAGCCCTCTGACAAATTTTTATCCATTTGGAGCAAGATTTGACAAAAATTGCTTTGACACAGTTTTTGACACAGTTTTTTTGCTCTTGATTTAGTTTTCAAAACAAAACTATGTCAAAGGAAAAAAAAATTTTTCAGTTTCAATTTTTTGGCAGTTTTGAGTTACAAAATGATTAAAAATGATAAATTAGAGCCCTCTGACAAATTTTTATCCATTTGGAGCAAGATTTGACAAAAATTGCTTTGACACAGTTTTTGACACAGTTTTTTTGCTCTTGATTTAGTTTTCAAAACAAAACTATGTCAAAGGAAAAAAAATTTTTCAGTTTCAATTTTTTGGCAGTTTTGAGTTACAAAATGATTAAAAATAATAAATTAGAGCCCTCTGATAAATTTTTATCCATTTGGATCAAGATTTGACATAACCTTAAAAAAAATCTTAAACGATAAATTTTCTTACCAATTTCGTTGATTTCGATCTCTTAAAATGACAATTAATTTCCAATGGAGCAATTTGAATTTTGCTTTTGCTCAGTTTTTGACACAGTGACGTCTCTTGCTTTTGCTCAGGACAAATAACCTCAAAAAATCTTAAACGGGATAAATTTTCTTACCAATTTCGTACAGAAATGAATAAAAATTAATTTTCCACGTGAAAGATCAACAAAATCATTTTCAGATGAGAAAAAACTTAAATTAGTAAATAAAACTCAATAATTTTTATTTTTTAATAAACAGTTAATTATTTTATTTATTTTCAATAAACTTTTTTACTGTGTATGTTGTTTTTCTTTGTTTTGTAGAAGAAGATATTTTCCATTTTTAATCTAAATTTCTATTTATCTCATTCATCTCATCATGCTTAAAACTTTATCATATATTTATATATATATTTTATATAATAATATTAATAATCATATAATAATAATAATAATTTTATTTCTCAACTATTTTTTATAATAATTTTAATTTTTTTTTTTGTAATTGCCTCTTTTAAAAAATATTTCCTCCAAAAGGGGCCTTACACAATTATTTTTTTCTTTTAAATTTTCTTCTAGGTACTAAATTTACTTTCACGAAGAAAATTTCCAAATATTTTTTTTTAATACTTTCTTTCTTTAATTTTTTCATTAATATTATTTATTTATTAAGAATTAATAAAAAATAATAATAAAATGGAAAAAATAGCAAAAAAATTTATATTTAAAGATTAATGTACAGAGTTAATAAAAATAAAAAATAATTATTCGTTGGTACTTTATTATAGTTTATATAATTTTTTTTTAAATGTAATATTAATAATTAATTAATATTTTAATTAAATATTTTATTTTTTTAAGAAAACTCAAAAATTCAAATAAAGAAGGCGATTGTGTCTAAAATTTATATAAATTTTGAAAGTTTATAAAGTTATCAGTTCTTCTTTATATAGTTTTGTGTATAATTTAATATAATAATATTTTTTTAGGCGATTTAGCTTACAAAGATTTTTTCCAAAAAAATGTATATCAGGAGAAGGTATGTAGTGCCATTTATTTTTTTTTTTTTTATATTATTAATTTTTAAAAATATTTTTTTATTTATTATTATTACTTTTGTTACATCAACAAGCTTTTTTCTATTATTTTTTAATTATTCTGTCTTGCACGCATTTATTTTTATTTTTATCTACATTTATAATTTTATTTTTTTTTTTTAATTTGAACTACAAAACATTTATTTTTTTTATTTATTTTTAATATTTTTGTAGTTGCTGTATTGTGATTTATATTTGGTAACCAACACATAGCTGTAGCTTCGTCTCTCAACTGTGATTTGAGAGATTTTTTGGTTTGCTGTGGATCAAAATTTTGGTACCTTCGTGCGTTCTGTGCCGACCGAGGGAATGTTGGCTTTGGTATTTTTTGTTGGTTTATTATTTTATTTTATTTTATTATTTTTTTTAAATGAAAAATGTGATGTTTGTGTAAAAATTTAAAAAAACTTAACTTTGAGAGTGAAAAAAAAAATCTTAAAAATTACAAAAAATAATATTTTACAAGAAATTATAGAAAAATTCCCTTTAAGGGATTTTTTGTTAATATTTTTTTAAGTTTATTGCACGGATGTACCTTGCCTTATAATTATATTTATTTAATAAGTGATTAAATAAAGATTTATTTACATAATTAATGCTGATGTTGTCAGTCGTAAGTCGTTTGTCAAGCTCGATCAGGTCAAAAATATTTTTTCAGATTTTTTTTAGATATATTTTTTTTTTAACATTTAAACATTTATGGATCTACATTTGATGTATACCAATAATATAAATTTTTATAGACACTTTCCAAATTAAATTGACATCTGCTTGATTATTTTTTTAATGTATTATTACACAAAATTTCATCTAATAGACATCGACTTTGAGGGTTAATTATACGTTCTTGTTGTCAAATAAGATATTTTTTGGTCAATTTCTGGTTTTTTCGACGTTCGCATTTAAAGTTGCGACATGGAATGTGGTCCATTGGGTTGCGGTGATGGGACATATTCCTTCAAGAGGTCTCGTAATCGTAAAATTTCCTTGCCAGCAGCTGCGAGATCGCCCTGTAATGATAATTCTCGTTCGCGGAGGCGTTTGATGTCACGTTGACAGGTCTGAAAAAAATTAAAAAAAATATTAACTTTTATTTTTTGTGATTTTAAATTATTTTTTTTTATTTTAATTTTTTTATTCAATAAAAAAAATATTTTTAAATAATTTAATAATTTCATTTAATTTAATTTTAAAAAAAATTAAATTAATTTTAATTATTTTATCTTAAATTAATTCAATAATAATTTAATTTATTTTTTAAAATTAAAATTTTATTTTATTTTATTTTAAATATCTTTTTTTTAATTTAATTTTTCTTTTTAATTATTTTTATTTTTAAATATTTTTTTAAATTTTTAATAAATTTTAATTTAAAAAAATTATTTAAATAAATTTTATGATTTTTTTTTCATTTTCAGTAAAAAAAAATAAACTTACCACATTCTGTCGCAATAAATCGAGTTTGTCACACTTGAGTCTCGTAACTTCTTGTCTCAATCCATCGATTTGTTGGAAAACTTCGGGACCTGCAGGCATCAAATTCGGCGCTCCATCTAAACACAAGGAGCAAGCTTTGGTTGTTGCTTCCGCAGATGACATTGATTCAAGTCCTGTGTCACTATCGATGTAAGTTGCTCCTGCATCTGCAAAAAAATCAAAATTTAACAAAAATTTCTTCAAAAAAAACTAAAATTTTCTTACCCATTGGATCCAAATCGACACTATTTAAGCTTGAATCGTCGCTCGTTTCCGACATTGCGACTCCATTATTGCCGTTCGCGTTGTTATTGTTGTTCGCATGCGGATTGCAGGCGTTGTTGTTGTTGTTATTGTTGCTGCTGAGACTGCGATTAAGCGTTGCGCGCGACGTTATATCAGGCGAAGATGCTGCCGAGTCATTGGGAGATCGTTTACTCAACGTGCCGTTCTTCGAAAGTGTACGAATGCCCTGAAAATAGCGGAAAAAACAGGTTGTAGGAAGGGTTTTGTTTACGCATGCAGTTGCGAGTATGCATCAAACGACAAATTACACGACTTTTCAAGGAGTAAATTCTATTTGGGAAATTCACATCACACAGAAAAGGGTATGAAATTTATCGTTATTTTAATTTTTTTAAATGAATTTTCATGAATTTTTTAAATAGTTTGATTAAATTTATTTAAAAATGATCAAAATTATTTAAAAAGTATTTTTTTTAATTAAAAAATTTTAAAAAGTATTTTAATTTAATTTTAAAATAAATTAAATTTTATTAATTAATTATTTTTTTCATTTTTTTAAATAACTTTTTTTTTAATTCAAAATAAAATTCATAATTTTCTGTGCTTCAATTTAATGATATTTATTTTTAAAAATTAAAAAAAAAAACTTTATCAATTAATTCATTTATTTTTTGAAAATTAAAATAATTAAAACAAAAACATAAAATTTTGATTTTAATTTACAAAATATTAAAATAAATTATTTGATTAAATTAATTTTTAAATTTTAAATTTAATATTTTATTAAATTTAAAATAATTTATTTTTTTTTATTTTAATTTTTTAAATTAAATTAATTTTTAAAAAATTATAAAACTTTTATCAATACAATAAAAAAAATAAATTTATAATTTTTTAAAAATTTAAAAAAAATAAAAAAAAATTATTTTAATTCAGATAAAAAATTAAAAAAAAAATTTTAATGTTTTTATAATTTATTTTAATTTTTTGAATTTTTTTTTAAAATTTTTTTTTTAAATATTTTTTTTTAAATATTTTTTTTTATTTGTCGTTATTTTATTTTTTTCTTAAATTATTAAAAAAAATACTTACATTATTACTGCTCATTTCAGCGATACTTGGTTCCTTGGAGCGTTTTCCCGTCAACGAATGCTTGTTCGAGCTCTCTACCTGATCAACACTCTGCGATCTTACACGAGAAATCAACGCTTTTTTCACGGTATCAATGAATCGTGTGCCCGCATTTCCGCTTTCGCTCTTCGGAGTATCAGGCGTTGGCGACGTTGCTCCTCCCGGTAAGAGATCTGATCCCAAAAAGTCACGAGTTTTCTCTTTCAGCTCTTCAACCAAGTTCTGCAAGAGCGACGTTCGTGTTCGTAACTCGAGTTTTGCGAATTTCTCGGCTTTGTAGCACGCATTTTCAGCATTAATTAGTTTCGTCAAGAGGAATTCCTTGAGTTCGGGTCCTTTGCGAAAAACTGCGGGATTTGGCAAAGTTGGTCCGAAGAAGGGAACATCGTCGCGCGCTGTTACGGAGACCTTGTATCGCGTATTGGGAGTATTTGGCTCGAGTGGTTGGATAATGATGAATGCGTGCAAGAAATGACTGGCAATCATGTCGGGCGAAAAGGGCGTATTTGACTCTTGGAACACGATGGCGACAATATCGTTGCCAATGTGACGTTTCCGTTGCAATTGTTGCGGATCGGCATCCGTGTACGGGAGCAAAGTCGAGACATGGAACATAATTTCGCGTTCTTTGAAGACCTCATAGACCGCCGTGTCGCCCGTATGCCCATTTTGGATATCCAAACCGCCGCGATACCCTTTGTGATCTTTCAGACGAATCCGCTGCCCAATTACATCCAAAAATTCCTCGAAAGCGGGCGACGTACAATTATTTCCGAACAACTCCTCTTCCGTCGTTTGTCCGAATCTTTGGTATAAAACGCCAAATTTGAAATTTGAGACAAGCACATGCTCGTCGTAGTTGGCAATCGCATTCGATGCCTTCGGACAAAGCACTGGCATGAAGTTATCGACGCTAATTTGCTCGTTCAACAGTTGCGCCATCTTGATGGGACTCGGATTGGCGCCCAAACACGACGCCGGAATAATTTCGTGCATCGTTCCCGTCCTCAAACGCAACAAAATCCTTATATGCTCCTGATTTGCGACATTTTCCGACTTGATCGACAACAAAACGGGTCCCAATTGATCATCGTGCCCCACGAGATTCGAGTGTTCTCGTCCCACAAAGAACCTCCGGTAGCATTTCGCCGTGTCATCTGTCTCGAATTTGGCGCGCCACGCAGAATTGGGCAACACGGGATTGCCACGAGCGTCAAAAGCGCATTCGTGATCGGTGCCGTCGAGCCAATAACCTCCGTTAGCGGGCAGAACAATCATGGGATATGGACCTGGTTTGGCGAGAGCCTCTTCGAGGAGACGCTGCGATGCGGGAATTGTCGAGACAATTGAGGACGATTGCGAACTCACGCTGGATTGGGAGTGATATTGATGCCCATTGGACAAATGGGAGGAATTGAGTTGCGGAGAGGCTGGCGTCGATACGGAGGTTGAACTGTTTGCGGAGTGTCGTTGGGAACGAGGCAGCGACGATTGATGTGTCAGGGATAAACTGTCGCTGTGTAAGTTGGGCACTCGTTCTTCGCGGGAACTCTGAAAAGAGAAACAGGAAAAATATTTTATTAAAAAATTTGTTTAATTTTCTTTTTTTTTAATTTTAAATTTAAAATTATTTTTTTTAAATTCAATTTTAAAAGTTTTAAATAATTTTTTTTAAAATATTAATTTTATTGGTTTTTTTTTATTTCAAGTTTTTAATTTTTATTATTTTCTGTAAATTATCGAATTTTATTTCACTTTAATTTTTTCATTTTTATTTTTTTTTTTTTAACTTTAAAGTTTAAAGTTCATTTTTATGAACTTTCATGAATTTTGATTTTTAAATATTTTTTTTTTAAATTTTTACTAATTTTTCATAAACTCTGCTTTTAAATAAATTTCTTTTAAATAATTTTTTTTTTATTTCAATTTTTAATTTAATTTTTTTTTTAATTTTTAGATTATTTTTTGTTCAAATATTAATTTAATATTTTTTTAACTGAAATTTTTATTTACTTTATTTATTCATTTTTTCATTTATTTTTAACTTTAAATAAAATTTTTAAATAATTTTTTTTTTTATTTTTAACTTTATTAAATTTAAACTTTATTTTTAAATTATTCAATTTTTTTAATTTTTAAATAATTTTTTTTTTTTTTTAAATTAAATTTTTTTTTATGGTTTAAAAATTTATTATTTTTAATTTAATTTTTATTTATTAAATTATTCTTAATTTTTTTAATTTTAAATAATTTTTTATTTTTTTTTTTTTTTTATTTTTTAAATAATTTTTTTTGCTTGAATTTTTTTTTTCACAATTAAAATTATATTTTTTTTTATTTAAAATATTTAATTGAACTTTTAATATTTTTAAATTTTAAATTATTTTTTTTATTATTTTTTAGATATTTTGTTCGCACTTCTTCACTATCATCATCGTCATCGTCAATACTCCTGCGATGGTGACAAAGCACCCAATAACGCACATCGCCCATTCGCTGCATCTTAACTTTCACTCTTAAATTTTTTCCGGTAAATATTTATTATTTTTTTTTATTTATTTTCCGTTTTAGCGACAAGAACGTCTTATTCGCTCAACAATTCACCGACTAATAAAACATTTACCGGATAAATATCACGACAATGCCTCAACACACATTCGATTTTCTTGCAAGAAGATACGTTCCGATCATGTGAATGCTCTGCAAACATATATTTATTGAACTTGAATGGGCTCTCAATGCAACGGCATTCGTACACACAAGTCAGCGGGATGCAGAAAACAGCTAAAAACACGTTCTCCATTGATAAGCTGATAAGAAAATGTGAGGAAAGTTTTTTTTTTTGGTTTCGTAAGAACATGAACGCACGAACATGACAAAGGGAGAAAATTTCGCGGAAATTCTAATGATACCGATTTACGAGAAGTCATCAAATTACCTTTTAATTGCAAGACAAGAAAGACTTTTTTCCGGAAAATCTGACAATGACAACGGAGCAATAATAATTGTTGTTTGTTTATAAATAAATTCGTTTCTTTAGAGTTTTTTTTTTGTCGTTCTCTTGGAAAATTGCCAAGTCAATTTCATAAACTCCCAATCCACATAATAACAGTAAAGAAAATGGAGTTTTGCACAAATTTGCTTGTTTCTTTTGTCTTTTTGTGTGTTTTTGGAGAAATAATGAATATTTAAAGTTTTTTTCTTGTGTGTAACGGAAAACGATAAAAAGCCATCGGCGAAAAATTGCTTCCAATAATTTTTTATTTTTATGATTTTAATGCACGATGAGGGATGTTGCTGAGCAATTTTTTGGTAATGGTTCATGAAAATGTTAAATTTTATTTTTTGAAGTGCCTTTGTTAAGTAAATTATTTGAAGAAAAAATAATTTTTGGGACTTATTCATAGAAATTCTCTTAATTTTTTTTTCAAAGTTTATAAAACTTTTAAATTAGAATAAAAAATATTTTTTTTACAATTTTTTGAGAAAAAATTTCACATTTTCAAAAAAATAAAAATATTTTTTTTTTAATTTTTGGTATTTTTTTTTTAATTTTTCAAAAATTACTCAAAGCTATAAAAAATTTAAAAATCTTATATTTAAAAAAAAATTTAATGAGTTAATTTTTTTTAAAAGAAAACTCACTTTTTTGCTTTTCAATTTCTGAATTTTTATCCTTAAATTAGATTTTTTCTTCAATTTTTTTAAAATTTTCATGATTTTTGCCAAAATTGATTTTTTTTTCTTCTTTCAAAGCAATTTTTCGTTACAAATTTTAACAAAAATTGATTTTTTTTTCAATAACTTTTAATGAAAACTTTAATTTTGTTCTTGTTTGAGTACAAAATTTTTGTAGTATTTTTTCTCTTGACTGAATGTCAACTAAAAGGCAAAAAAAAAAATATTTTCCTTTGATTTTTTTTTTCTTCTGAGTCATTTTTCTGTTCTAAGGAACGGATCATTACGTAAATTTTTTTCCTGTTTTTCTATTTTTATTTTTTTTTATCAAACAAGGAACTATTGAGACGTAAATAAACAAGAAAAAAACTACCTTTGTCATCCTTTTAAATTTTTTTCATATATTTTCGTCGAATTTCGCTACAAGGGAGACACAAAAAGTAAGAAAATTCACTCAAAAAGAATTTTAGAAGACATTTTAATCCCTTTTCGGCTTATTTTTGTGAGATTATCTCTTGAAAGTGTGTCACATTAGAGTCGCAGGTGCTTTTAACTGACTCCAAATGTTTGCTTGACTTTCGTACGAAAATATTTTCAAGCAAAAAAAATTTTTTTTTTTTATAATTTTTGTCCTTCAAAGGCTTTAAAGTGCCTTTTTTCTGTGTAGAAAAGACTTAATTGAGTCTCTTCATCCAAGGTTTTCCACGTTTTCAAAAGAAAATTGTTGTCGAGATTCATCAAACATGTGAGGTACGTACGACAAATAGAAACATGTGCATTATTCATGAGATTTTGAGCATCATCGTTGATGGATGTTTGACATGCGGTTCAAGTGCCAGAGCCGTATTTTCTCTCGTATGTCGCATTTGGCGCAAAACGTTTTCTCGCAACATCCCTGAAAAATCTGCACGTTTGTCTCACGTTATCGAAATCGATTTTCCTCCTTTTTTGCTATATTTATGAATGGAAAGTTTGTTTTCCCTGTTATTTGTGGTACGTCATGCAAGTTCACATTCGACGACGGGGAAGTCAGAGAAACGCACCGAGGAACATGTGATTTAATTTACATTTCTTGCGAATACGTTGCACGTTGAGATGAAAAGAAAATAGTTGGAAATAAAGGGGGAAAGTTCAAGATTTATCGAAGACGGGTAAGTTCATGAACAGTTTTTGACAAGAATAAATTTTTTTTTTGACAAATGTCACGTTTTTATAAAAATTTAGGATTTTTAGAGGGTTTTTAAAAAAAAAATTATTTGATAAAATTTTTTTTTCTTAAAATTTAATTTTTAGAGTTATTTTTAATTTTAAATTAAATTAAAAATTAAATAATTATTAATTAATATATTTTTTTAATTTTCAAATATTTAAAATTATTTTTAATTTAATTAATTTTTAAATTTGAATAATTTTTTTATTTATTTGAAAATTAAAAAAAATTATTTAAAATTAATTTAATAACAAATTTTATTTTATTTTTTTATTAAAAATATTCTTTTTTTAATTTTTTATTTTATTTTATTTTTTTTTTAACTGAAAAATTAATAAAAAAAATAATTCTTTAGAATTTTATTAAATTAAATTAAATTTTATTTTTAAAATAATTAAATTATTTTATTTTAATTAATTATTTTAAAATAATTTTTAATTTTTTTTTTTAATAAAATTTTGAATTTAAATAAATTCAAAGAAATTTTATGTAAAATTTTTTTTTAAATAAAAATCTGAATAATTTCCTTGAAAAAAAATGAAAGAAAATTCAAATCCAAAAACTATATGAACAAAAGTCTTGTGAGTGCAATTCAAACAAGAAGAAATATCAAAAAAAGAAAAATTCTTATCGCGTCCGGCATTTTTCCATATAAAACACATACGGAAAGGCGTTGATGATGATTGTACAAAATAATGATGATTATGGGAAATTCGACATATTTTCTTGTATTTCCTTCATATCTCTCTTTATTGCACTATAATTTCGTGTTTCCTCCCCCATTTTCTTATATTTTTTCCTGCATACTTTTTCTTGTTAGTTTTCTGCTGGTAGAATTATTTGATTTATGCAAAAAAAAAAAAAAAATGAAAGAAGTTCGTGCTCAAGTGTGCAATTTTTGACTTCTTTTACAACTGTCGAGACAACTCGTCGTGAAATCGACATGAAAGACTCGGAATTTGATAAAATTCACACATATTGCGTCAAAAATTGGAACAAAGCGTGAATTAATTACGAATTATTATTTAATTGCTTCTTTTTTTTTCATTTACGTAACAAATTGTCGGTTTGTCTGTTAATGAAGCGAACACCTTATTTTTTCATGTCAAAGTCATCCGATCGCTGCTGATTAGTTGACGAGCTGGAGGAGGACAGAACGTAAGCTGAACGTGATTGAATTTGTTGACCATCGAAGGTAAGTTGCAAAAAAAAAAATATTATTGACCATTGTTTATTTTTTCAAAAGGGGAGACACGCATTTTATGATTAACTGGATTTATATCGTATCGTGCGATAATAGCGGGAGTTGCAATAGAAAGCGACGTTTTATTGGTTTTTGGCACTCCAGCACGTATTTTACGCAATTACAGACGAGAACGGGCGATGAGTCATCCTTGTTTGGGTTGAACGGGAAGCGAAAAGAGGGAAATGGAACACAAAAAGAGGGAAAAAAGGGAGAAACAGATAAAAATAGAAGAGGAAAAAGGTGAATTTTTGATGAATAGTTTTAAAGTAAAAGGAGAGAACGGTCCTCTCAGAGACGAGTTTTATGAGTTTTTGTAGGGAAATTGTTTGTTTTTGTCTTGTTTTCGATTTTTTGCACTATTTTGGCAGAGACTAGACTTTTTGTAGACATAAAATTAATTTCGCTTCGTCTGCGTTGTTTTGCTTTTGTCTCGAATTTTAACTTGAGACAATTGAATAGCAAAGTCAACTATTCGACATGTGTCGCAAAGCAGTTGCGATCAGCAGTAATTTAATTTATTTACTCAGCTTTGCTGGTTTTTGTTCTCTGTGTTTGGAAAATAAATTAATCTTAAGTCATTTAATTTGATTTATTTTTTCAAAGGTCTTAAATTTAACATTTCTTTTAGAAAAAAATTTTCAAGACCTCGAGAGAGAAATTTGAACTCTCAGAGAGAAATTTTAGACCTCAAGAGAGAATTTTAAGTCTCAAGAGAGAATTTAAGACTCTCAGAGAGAAATTTTAGACCTCAAGAGAGAATTTTAAGACTCTCAGAGAGAAATTTTAGACCTCAAGAGAGAAATTTAAGACTCTCAAAGAGAAAATTTAAACCTCAAGAGAGAATTTTAAGACTCTCAGAGAGAATTTTAAATCTCAAAAGAGAAAATTAATCTCTCAGAGAGAAATTTAAGACTCTCAGAGAGAAATTTTAGACCTCAAGAGAGAATTTAAGACTCTCAGAGAGAAATTTTAGACCTCAAGAGAGAATTTTAAGTCTCAAGAGAGAAATTTGAACTCTCAGAGAGAAATTTTAGACCTCAAGAGAGAATTTTAAGACTCTCAAAAAGAAAATTTAAAACTCAAGGGAGAATTCAAGACTCTCAAAGAGAAATTTAAAATTTTAAGAAAGAAATTTTAAACTTCAAAAGTTAATTTTAAGACCTCAAGATCGAAAATTCATCATTAATTGAATCGCCAAGCGAATATTTTAATGAAAACAACACGACACAACTTTGACGACGAGGGAATTAAGAACTCATTAAAGAAACTTGACTTGCAAAAAACAACACAAAGTATCAACTCGCATGTTCCATTCATGTTCTGAAAAAAAAACATTAACATAACGCTGTTTTAATCGTCTCGTTGCAAAGATTTGTGGAAGAAGGAAGGAAAAAATAATTGTTTAAACGAACAAAAATTAAAAACAAGTGTTGTACTTTGCTTGCTTCGACTTTACTTGATCCATGACTTCTCGGCACTCCCTGTTCAGTTTTTTTTTTAATTTTTTTTTCTCTTTTGCTATTAATATTATTAAATAATATTTCGTTGGCGTTTTTTTCTTCTTCTTCTTCAAATCTTGTCTTGTATCTTCTTCTGAGATTTTTTTTTTCGAGTCTTTTGTTCGCGTTTCATGGGAGTGTTATTTGTTCAAAAAGTCAAGAAATTAAAATAAAACATATTGTTGCAGCAATCTTTAATTAATTCACTCTTTTATCCGTTTTTCCATCCATTCAGGCAGGCACCTCCAACAACGTCGACGACGACGACGAGACGCACAAAACAAACGTAAAAAGTGTGAGTCATGACTGCATGTTGTCATCAGTTTGCACACACGAGACACAATTCATTCACGACGACGAGACACGGGAGAGAGAGTGACGTGCGTTCCGAGAGAGATGATTTATTAAAATTTCATTTATTTTAATTTATATGCATATTTGGCACGATAAGTTCTGCCATTTCTGACGTTCCAAGCGAACGACAAGTTTAGAATATTTCGAGTTAGAACGGAAGAAGAACATAAGAAGAAAAAGTTTCCATCGATCTCCAATCAACTGTTCAACGCTGAAATTCTAAAACATTGTTTGGCACAATAATCCAGATTTTTTTTTAAATCATAAATCTGCAGCGACGACAAAATTTATGTTTGTTCGCCGGATATGCAAAAATTATGCATTTAAAGTGTTTCGCTTGCTTGCTAGACCAACACAACGACACACAATGAACAATGCTCTCATAAATTTATTAAATTTTTTAAAAAGTTTTGAGTTGGTCGTTCGTGTTCTTGCTGCTTTGCTGTAAAAAATTCGAGTTTCGCAATTAAAATTTTTGTTCAAAATGATTTTTTAAGATTTTTGTTCGAAATTTATAAAAATTCTATGAAATTTATTCAAAAATGTCAAAAATATCACTCAAAAATTAAAAATTTAGAAAAAAATTTGACATTTGTCAATTCAAAAAATGACCGTTGAGAAAAAAATTTATTTTTCTTTGCTTTTTAGCAAAAATTTTTTTTTTGAAATTTGATATCTGTCAATTCAAAAAAATGACAGTTTAAAAACATTCATTTGTAATTTTCAATAAAATTAAATTTTTAATTTAATAAATTTTAATAAAATTTTTATTTAATTTTAAGAAAAATTTTTATTATAAATGTCAATTCAAAAAAAAATTAATGTTAAAATTTAATAATTTTTTTTTAATAAATTTTTTTTAAAAAAAAATTTTTATTTTAAATTTTTATTTTTTGTTAAATTTTTACATTTGTAATTTTTTTTAAATTAAAGTTCAAAAAATCTCGTTAAAGTTAAAAAAAAACTTTAAAATTAACAAAAAATGCACTTTTTCACATTTTTTTTATTCTTTCTTTTTTTCATTTCAACTTTAGCAAGAAACAACCCAAAGCACCATCCGCCAGCTGTAATAATCGTAAAAATGTATCGGCATTAAGAGTCCAGTCCATTTAGTTTCTTGCATTATTTATTAGTAAAAATGCTTGATGACAGCTTGCCGACGACTGACGAACTAATATGAGGGTGATATCATCATATAATTTGGGCTTCGACGTCGACATTTCATGCAAAAAAACACAAAAAGACGACGCAAGCAGGTGAAACATACGAAAAAAAAACAAACAAACAGATGAAAAAAAAAGTTTTCTATTAAAGTTTGTTTGTTTTTTTTTCATACAGAGAACTTTTGTGAAAGAGACACAAAATTGCGTTTTTATGACAAATTGAAGTGTCTTTTAAAATGAAAGATGAGCAAACGAAATATCTGCATCCAATTTTTGCATCAAATTCAAATGCAGGTGAACTTTTTTGTGTTTATTTTTTTATGATAATAAAATTTTTAAATTTTTCAGGACGATAAATGTCGACCAGGCAGCTGTCGGTTTAATATTTTATGGATTTTTATTCATTTTTTTACGTTAGAACTCGTTTCTGGACAAAATTGAATCATATCTTCGAGCAAAATATCAAATTGAGCAGCATTGTTCGTTACAAATAACAGAAACCACAAACATTTTTCATCATTATTGTAGTTTTATGAGTACTAAATAGAACAATACGAGGTATTTATTTACTAAAACTTGACAAACAAAGAATCTTTTTTTGTGCTTTTTCTCGATTTTTAGTGCAAAGAAGGCATGACAATGTGTGAAATCTCGGCACAAAGTAAATAAATATGGCAAACATGAATGAGAATGGAAGATAATAAAAAATAACAACAACTAATGTTATTATTATTCGTCTCGAAAATATCTCGGATTACTTTTTGTAGCAGAAAAAAAGGTGAGAAAACGCAAAAAGTGATGTAATAATAGTGCGACATCGTAGAAACAAAGCTGATAATGACAATGCGCGCACTATAAAAGGCAAAAAAAAATGGAGAAATGCTCAACAGTTGATTATGACAACGAAAAATTATTATTAATCTAAGAATTCCCGTGGCGTGCGATGATTACGAGTAAGAAGAGGTGTAAAGCCATAATTTTTCGCTCAAATCAAATTATGTCGTTGTACGAAGTTATTTAATTTAATGAACGCACGCAAGAAGATGACAAATTTGTTGGAAATGACGCCGATAAAGACAGGTAAGATGATAATTAAATGAAAGCTTAAGCGCCCACAGATATTTTTTGATTATTTTTTGTGGTTTCAGGTCAACGGGAGGTCAAATTCGAACTTAAAATGAAGTTCTTGGATGTTACAACTTACATCATTGAAGAGACTTTTTATGCTAAAAAGTCAAAAATTCAACTAAAATTGTTGCAACTTTCACGTGCTATTATTTAATTGAAATTGCTCAAAATATCAGTTTTTCTGACATAATTAACGCCATTATTTCATCAAAAGTTAATTTTTTGGTTCCATAACCAAAAAAAATTATTTCTCAACTTTGCTCCAATTTCCTTTCTAACACAAAATTTAACGAAAATAACTTCATAAATCCTTATACGTAAAAAAAAAAAACTTGTCTTTTCTGACACATTTTCCCACAATTATGTAAATCATCTCCAATTTCATCTCCATCGCATACAAAGTGAATAAAAAAATATGTTCATTTAAATCATCATCACCCGTAATAACGATAATTTACGAGCATTAACATGCAATAAAAAGTCAAGGAATATTGAATGGATGGATGAAAGTGTATCAAAAACAAAACTATTTGTATCACTTCTTTCGTGCGTTTTTTTCTGTATAATATATTTTTTTTTCTTTTATTATTTATTATTATTTTTCCCATTTTAATGAGATTTGGTCTCGAAAAATTCATAGAAAAAGATTTACATTTTCCCAAGCATGTTTTTATTTTGCTTATCTAAATAGACTTTAAAAAAAGAGAGAATTCGAGACAATGGAGAAATATTGACTCACTGACTGACTAAAAAATATAAAGAGAGTTGAAAAATATTTTTTATTGCATCTTTCTTGTCTTCTTTGTATGGACATGAAATTCTCCAAAGACGCAATAAAAAGGAAAATTTTCATATTTTTCTCATAAAATTGATGCAACTCGATAAAAGTGACACACACTCATTTTTTTACAATTTTTTTCATATTTTTTTTTTGGCACAAAAAATGACCTCATGCGAATTATCATTCGTGTCAAGGTTCTGTCGTTCATTCTAACGTTCTAGCATAAAAAAACGTAAAAAAAGATTAGATTAGATAACTTTTGTGTTATTTATTTAGCAGAGCGAAGCACGTATTAATTTAGAATTTTCTTTAATTACCGTGTGTGTTTAAAAAAATTTTACATTTTTACATTCAAAAGTGATAGCTTAGCTGGTTTTAGCGAAAAGTGGTTAGTTACTTAGGGTGTGAACCGAACCATGATTCCGCTCGAGAAATATTTCTACTTTTTTACTGTTTTTTTTTCTCTTTCTGTCTTCGTTTCTTCATTATTTTTTAAAATAATAACAATGAGTTGAAGTTAAAAAAGAGAAGAACGCAAGAAAGGTCGATGCATAATTACAACCGAAGACGACGTTGAAGTGCGAAATCCGAGGCGTGTTCTTGAATTTGATGAGTTTTTACCTTAATTGTATTTTTTCTGTATTTTTAGATGACTCAAGAGCGACAAGACAAGCCCAGATAGAACTCAACGAAGAAGTCGCAAGTCATTGACATTTTGCTCAATTACATTCAATTCCGTATCGACCGTTATTTTCTTTCAATTTTTTTTCAGAGTTTCTTCTAAAGCTAAGCAAGCGTGAGAAATCTAATTACTTTTAAAGTGACAAGACCTCGAAGAGTCGTCTCATGAGTCATTTCTGTGCATCGAAATCGGTCACTGTGCCAAAATTCGATTATTTTCGTTATCGATTGTTTTTTTCTCACACAAATGAACAGAGAGATTCACATCATTTGTATTCAAAATTGGTAAATTATTATTCATGAGGATTGTCTTGATAATTAGTTTTCAATGTCGCGCTCATTATGTCAATTCAATGTATTGGTTTTGATCGCAAAAGGGACCGGATGAAGGTTCAATACACGATAATGTGATGAATTTTGAAACAAAATAGCGTTATGGACTCAAAAACGTGTGATTTTATTACTTTTTATGTTAAATTAACGATTTTTTACGTTTTTGAGACTCTAATTTAATATCAAACTAAAAATTATTGTTTAAAAAAATTATTTTTGCTTTTTTAAGAATTAAATCAACATCTAAAAAATTTAAATTAACAACTTTTAGGTTAATTTTTAAACCTCAAGTGTAAAAATCTAACCTCAAAGAAATTATTTTAGTACCTCATAGATCTAAATTCACTTCTTATCGACTCACAACGAGTTTTATATCTCAAAATTCGTCATCACATGTGCTTGTTAACCAATTCTATTGTATATCATGTGTCGAAATTTCAACTTGTGAGTGAAAGTAGCTTGTTAATAACTCAAAATTTGAAACATTTCTTCTTCGAAACTACTCGCAAGGCGCTATTGAAGCGAAAAAACTCATTAAAATAACATAATCATCAATCAGTTTGTTAAACTTAAAAAAAAACTCGCAATGGACAAGTCATGAAATTCATTTTTTTTTTAACTTATTGGTTAGCTCTGGAATCAAAAGGTGTGAAATATTGCGATAACTGTTTGCTTTGTTGTTGTTGATATTTTGTCTTCTTGCTCAACAGACTTGCTTTGTTTATTCCGTTTTGTGAGGTGTGTCGCGATGCGTCGATTTCGTCGTGACAGGAAGTAAAAGTTATTTTTTTTATCAACTTTCGATGATTTACGAACTTCTAATCACAAAAATTTCAACGGAGGTCAATAAATTTTGTTGAACAATAGGTCACGACGAAGCTTTCGGGAGTTAACAGAAAAAAAATGTTTTTAACCTAAATTCAAGTATTTTGTATTGCTGGAACGTTTTTTCATAAATTTATATCAATTTTGTTCACGATTTCTTCTCTTTCTTATCTGCGCTATCTTCTATTGTCTTATTTTTCGTGTTTTTTCATTGTTTACAGTATTAGCTGCCAATATTGGATTTCGTAAGCGAGCCTCATAGCACACAGCAGGGAATCAAATATCAAGATAAATAAATAAATTCCAGTTTCTCCATCAGCGATGAAAAAAAAAACATTTTCTATTGAAATTGAATTGATTGTTCTAGCGATATTTTGCGTGTTTACTGCTCAAATGAAACCGCAGAAACCGAAAAATCTATTAAAAAATGATGTTGATGGATGATTCGGGCTAAAAGTCAACAGAAAATAGGTCAACTTTTATTTATTACTTCCAAAAAGCTCAAATTTTTTTTTCTTGAATTGAAATTCAAGCAAGTTACGTCCCTCAATTAATCCATCATTCCACATATTTAGTATTCAAAGAGTCGCAGACGGTTTGCCAATAAAAATGTTTATAACTTCCTTTGCGTGAGTGTAGCAAGCGTTGTTAATCGATAATATGAACTCGAATTACTTCATCGGTGTTAGATAACTTTTTTTTTGAAACTCTGACTTGAGGGTAAAAAAAAGTCTTGTAAGCTTTTTTCCAAGAAAAATAATATTTTTTTTCGCTTTCTACGTTGATGCCCGAAATTTGCATGAAAAATGGTCGATAATCTTGTAAAATAACTCGAATGTGAAAAAAAACATGTAATGCACTCGGAGATTTATTGTACCTTGAAACAACACCGTGCTGTGCAATTATCGTTCATTTGCGCAAAATTAAAATATAGAACGAGTGCCCAATGAATCTGTTCTGTTAGCCAGTTATTAAATGCATCACTGAACTGAAGCTTTTTTTAATTTGTATTTTATTTTAATTTTTTTTTTTTTTTATTTAAATTTTTTTTTATTTTAATTTTTTAAATTTATTTTTATTTATTTATTTTTATTTTATTTTTTTTTTTATTTTTATTTTTTTTATTTTTTTTTTATTTATTTAATTTAATTTTTTAAATTATTTTTTTTTTTAAATTTTTTTTTTTTATTTTTTTTTTTTTAATTAATTAAAATTTTAATTTTCTAAAGATTTTATTTTTTATTTATTTTAATTTTTTAATTTATTTAATTTATTTTTTTATTTACTTTTTTTTATATTACTTTTATATTTAATTTTAATTTTATTAAATTTATTTTCTTTTATTTAATTTAATTTAATTTTTTAAAATTATTTTTAAAATTTTAATTTATTTTTTTTATTTATTCTAATTATTTTTTTTCAATTTAATTTTTTTTTTTTTTAATTTTAATTTTTAATTAAATTTATTTATTTAATTTTATTTTTTTTATTTATTTTATTTTTTTTAAATTAATTAAAATAAAATTTTCTTAACGATTTTTTTTATTTATTTTAATTTTTATATTTTAATATTTTTAATATTTTTTTTAACTCTGATCTTCTTTTAATATTTTCAGATGAAGTTTGATACAATTTTCAGCATTTAACATCCTCTTAATTTCACTCGGGGTCAAAAACAAAAAATCCGAAGAGCTTGGATCACTTTTGCGAACATCTTGAACTTCAACAGAAGAACCTTTGGAATATTTTTCATGCCTTGCATCAACCTCAACAACAACTTTTTTAGTAGTTTGAGGAGCTACAATCCAAAATTTTAATATTTCATCAGAATTTTTCGCCAAATCTTTATCCAAAAGAGTTCTCATGTCACTTTTCGCTGCCATAATGAGAAGAGTTAAATGATTTTTGTACTTTTCGTATTGGATATTGTGAATGCTGTTCGGTAACGAGATCTTTGGATGATCATAAAGCAATCCTCCGATGCAATAATTCCCGCTTTTAGGAAGAAACGAAGGATTTACAAAAAGTTCAACTTCTTCCTGATCTTTAATTGGGATAAAATCAACGGAAATACATTCGTTGGTGATAAAATGCGACAAAAGACTCGTAATGCACATCTTCTGAAGACACTTTGTGACGGGACATTTGACTGGAGTGCGATCTATTGCCTTTAAATTCGTGTTTGACGAACAATTCTCGCATAAAAATGACTTCAAAACATTTGGAAGGACTTGTTCAACGGAAAATTTAACTGGAATTTGGCAGGAATGGCATAAAATATCCATTTTTGGTAAGTATTTCATGTGATTTTAACAAAAAATTATTTAAAAAATGACATTAACTTCAATGACTTCTATTTTTATGGAAAAATAAAACACTTGTACATCAACTTGTTGCCATTTCATCGTGCAGCAGACCGAAAACCTCCGGAATTTCATCGTTCGTAAACCTCTTGACAACTTTTTTCCACTTTCTGGCTTAATTTCCGTTACGACAACGAATTTATTTGAATAATTTCAATTCACATGTGTTCACCGATCTCTATCTCACGAACGCATGTCTCGTCTTTTTCGGTTCCAAATGAGTTAATATTGAATGTCAGGAAGTCGTAACAGTAAAATTGCCTTATTAAGACATTTATTGAAGCAGGTGAGTTTTATTATACTCATCATCTAGCAGAAATCCAATTAAACTCATTAAAAATTAAATCTGAAGCCCTTTTTTTATTTTTCTCTTTTCAGGCATTGGCAACCAATGCAATCGAGGAATCCGATCAAATGTCGATTATTATTTAAATATTTGATATCACAAGTCAAGGTCGAGGTCAATTGTAATGCGATTGATTTAAATTAATGAGATTTTAAATGGAAGCAGTAGAAATGTCAATTGAAGATTTTTATTTTTCAATGAACAAAGGTGAGTATTGCTTACTTCGAAGAATATTTTATTAATTGACCTAATTGACATTTTCTAAAATTTTTACAGCAGATTAATAAGAAAATTTCCAAACCAAGCTAAGGCCGCTCCAAATGAAAATCAAAAATAAAGTCCAAAATTTTTTTAAAATAAAATGGGGGGGGGGCAAAATAAAAAAAAAATTTGAAATACTATTTTCATACCAAATAACAAAATTTTATCAATTTTTGAGCGTTTAATAATATTTTTGATCCTTTTTTTACTATTCACTTTAAAATTTGCTTATTTAAAATAGATTTCAGTATATTTCATATTGAAAATTAAAGAAAAAAATTTCATAAAAAATAACTGTCAAAAAATTTTGAAGAAGAAAATATTTAAAAATTTTATGAAAAATATTTTTAGAGAAGAAATTTTATGATTTCCAAAACAAAAATTAGAATAAATTGAAAATTTTTCAAAATTTTTTGGAAATTTTCTTGAAAAATTATGGAAATACACCAAAAACGGTCATTTAAAAAAAAAATAGAAAGAAAAAATTTTAATTTTTTTTTTTAATTTTAATTTTTTTTTTATTTTTTTTTATTTTTTTTTATTTTTTTTTATTTTAATTTTTTTTTATTTTTTTTTTTGAATTTCATAATTTTAACTTTTTTTTGAAAATGGAGCATCAGACTTTATTTTTGATTTTCATTTGGAGCGGCCTAATTTTTTATTTTATAAAATTGCGTCAAGATATCTCATTATTCCGTGATGATGAGATCGAAAAGTGTTGTGATAAATAGAAATAAACTTTCGAATTATTTTTATTTTATTATTATTGCAGTGTGTGGCGTAATAGAGAATGAAGGAAAGAGAAACATAAACAAATAATATCTGTTGCCTCAATGCTGCGTAAATGTATGTGTGATGTGAGATAAAGTGACCCAGTTATCGGAGTTGTTACAGCTGTTAAAACGTAATAAGGGAGTTTTGGTTCAATTTATCGATTTAGGGAGCCTTGAGGTATTTTATGAGCTCATTAATTGAAGAGCAATTAAGTTTGTAATTTTTTTCGAAGGTAAAAGGCATCATTTGAAGGTTTTTTATGTTCATTAGATGAACCAAATTCAAGCTTTTCAAGGCATTCAGAATTTTTCTGTTCAAATTTTCATAAAATCTTCTGAAATTGGCATGTGAGAACATTTCAAGTACATTTTTTCACCGCAAAAACTTTTTTCAAGAGCTTTTCTCGTTAAATCGCTCCATAATTGGACCAACTCATCCACAGCAAAAAACGTACGAGAACATTAAAGAGATTACCTTCAATGCTCCAATTCAAAAGTTACTCTACCATGCATCGTCAAATCCTTTTTTCCCATGGTATACGACGGAAATCACATAAGCAGACTTACATTAGTAAACAATTTATGGTATATTGGAATCACATTTCCTTTTTTTTTGTGCGTTGATGTAATTTTTTTCACATGTAGGGATGGAGAAGGATTTCTTCAGTTATTACGAAATTTATGATTTTTGGATGAAAGGAGTTTTGACCCAAAAACCGAAAAATTCGAACTTCCCACGAGATTTTCAAGGGACTTTTACAAAGTTGTTGTCTGGATTTCTCAGAATCGAACGTTCTTATCGCAAAGAACGAGCAAAAAAAATGTGTAAATGTAAATAAAACGATATATGGTCGGATTATGTCCCGCATGTAATTCATTTCATATAAAATTTCATAAAAAAATATGAGATAGCGCACAATATTTCCTTATCTCTCGTTTCTCCCTTGGGTTTTGTGTTTATTTACGAACGGAAGTTCTTTAAAATATTTTATAAAAAAAAAATATTTTTTTAGCAAAAAAAATTCTTGTTGAGGTACTTATCGTATCACTTTACAACAACCAACCAGCATAAAAATTTGATGTCTTCGAACGTGTTTTACATACCTGCAAAGAAAATAATTAAAAATAGATATTGAGTAACTTGGTAAAATATAAAAAAATATAAAGTGACTTTAATAGCATTTTAAACATGACGCGTTGACGTGCTTTCGACAGGAATTCCCTTTTTTTCTTGGTTATGTCATTTTATTATACATGAGACGAGGCACTTTTATTGCTAACAGCCTATCTAATTACTTGCGGTTAGGACATAAAAGTGGATCAAATTTAATGAAAAGTCAAGGTAACTGATACCCAAAACGACCTAACAAGCTAGCTGCTATACGGAAATGATGACATCAGAAAATTATGTCAGAATTACAAGTTCTCGGGATTACGCGATGTGACATCAAAACATGTCCGTAGAAATCGTTAAGTGATTAAAGCGAGATTTATTTCTTCTTTGGCATACACACACACACAGTTTTTTTTATGTCATAATATTTGTCGCGCGCGCAACAAAAATAAAAACACACGTTTATGACAACAACAAAATAAAAAAGTAGAGCAATGTTTAGAAAGAAATATTTTTATAATAAATGAGATGTAAAAATTTTTTGTTATTAGATGAACTGAATCGCATTTTAATTTTTAGAAAATTACTTTGAAATTTTTTCAAATATAATTTTTTTTAAAGATTGAAATTCTGATTATTTTTAAATTATTTAATTCATTTTTAGAAGTTAATAAAAAAAAATTTTTATTAAAAAAAAAAAAAAAAATAATTATTTTTTTTTTAAGATTTAATAAAATTAATTTTATTAACATTTTTAAAATTCAAAAAAAAAAATTAATTTTTTTTTCTATTTTTTCAAATTATTTCGAACAAAAATAAAAAATAAATAATTTATTTTTCAAAAGTTCATAAAAAACTATTTTATAAAAAATATTTATTTTTTTTTGTTTTTATATTTTTTTAAAAATTAATTTTTTTTTTAAATTAATTTTTAATTTAATTTTTAGGTATTTTAGATTTTTTTAAATATTTTTAAAGCATTCTTGAAAAAATAAAAAAAAATTCTTATGATTTTAGGATTTAATAATATTTATTAACATTTTATTATATATTTTATTAATTTTTTTTTTTAAAATTTTATTTTTTTTTTAATTATTTGGAAAAAAATAAAAAAAAATTAAATAAATTTATTTTTCAAAAATTCATAAAAAATAATTTAATAAAAATCTTTTTTTTCGATCTTATATATTTTTAAAAATTAATTTTTTAATTTTTAAGTATTTTAGATTTTTTAAAAATATATATAACATTCTTGAAAAAAAATAATTTTTCTTAAATATTTTTGTTTTTTTACTCAAAAGACGTCAAAACTTGTAAAATTTATTTTTTTCAAAAACTCAAAGAAATTCCGTAAATTTGTGACAATCATTCAATGTCTCCATGACACAAGAGGAATTTTTTCATGAATGTCCATCGTAAAATCTAAGAAAAAAAATATTTCTGTGAAATCCCAGAATTGATAAACGTTGACAATGTTTATTTTTGTAAAGCAAAAAATTCATAGAAAAAAAATTTAAAAACAAGCTCGTGACTATAAAATTATAGTTTTTAATACGACAATCACAACAAAATTATTTATTATTACATTTTTTGTTGTTCGCAACTAAATTGGGCTTTCTAGGATTTAATT
Organism: Culicoides brevitarsis; assembly: GCF_036172545.1. Lineage (NCBI taxonomy): Eukaryota > Metazoa > Arthropoda > Insecta > Diptera > Ceratopogonidae > Culicoides > Culicoides brevitarsis. The sequence goes on along the minus strand of NC_087086.1, from coordinate 4,345,154 downwards.
TTTTGTCTTCATATGAGAGAAAACGCAATAATTTGAGCACGAAATCAAAAGCACTGAGTTAATCATCATGAAACGCAGGAAAGTTTTTTTTGTTCGTAAAATGACATTTTAACCTTTTTTTTCTTTCTTGCGTCGACGGAACGAATCAACGACTCTATTATTATTTTGATTATTCATTACTTCAGTCCTCGATTCTCTTATAGTTTATTTATTGCGGATACGGTGAACGCCAACACACACAAAAAAAACAAGATTTTATGCAAGATGCATGATTTATTTATTAAAATATTTATTTACAAACGTGCGTGCTCAAGGTTTTTGTTTCTTTTCTTTTTTTTTTTTTGCTTCGAGTCTTTTTTCTATGCAATCCACGGGGTGACATTCGTGTCTAGCTGAGAAGTCTCTCCTTCTCTACGTCTCGAGAGAAACATTCGAGCCTATTATTAAGCAAAAAAAAATTAATAAATGAGTTTAACTCATATAAGTAGGCCGGAATTGGCTTCAAGAGCTATACTTAAGTTAGACACTTTCTCTCGCGCACACACGAAAAAAAAAACTAAAAACTAAATAGCTTTACACGAAAACAGATTTGCATAGAAATTGACATGCAAGAAGTTTGTTGGTTAGTTCGTGAATGAATGAATGACGGATGACCGACAGACCGACGACGAAGGTCAACAAAAAAGAAATTTTTCTTTCCTTTGTGGGCAATTCTATTTGTTAATATGAGGTACGTGAAGCGATTTTTTTAATGGGCTTTTGCGTTGTTATGATAATGAATTACAAATGATACCTAATTAATTTTAATTTTTTATGTGTGGATTTTTTGGGCTATTCAAATTACTTGACGGAGACAAAATATATTTAGAAAGATTAAGAGATAGGTTTGTAAACAAAATTTTTGGTAAAGCGAAAAAAAATATTTGCTTTGTTAATTTTTTTATTTAAAATGATTTGACAGGTGTCAAAAAAATTGTTATTTTGTTTTCTTTTTTTAATTAATTTTTTTATTTAAATTTTTTAATTATTATTTTTTATTAAATTTATAATTTTATTTTAATTTTTGAAAAATTTTATCTTATTTAAGATTCAAAAAAAAATTATTAAATATTTTTTTTTTATATTTTTTTCAAATATTTCTTTAAATATTTTTTTAATCTTTTAAATATTTTTTATTTTTGATTTAATTATGGTTTAAAAATTGTTTCTTAATAAATGAGTTTAACTCATATAAGCGCTTCAAGAGCTATACTTACACTTTCTCTCGCGCACACACGAAAAAAAAACTTTTTTAATTAATTAAAATTATATTTCTCTTAATTTTCTTTATTTATTTATTTTTTAATTCATTTTTTTAAAATTTTTTTTTTTTGTTTAAGAAGTTTTATTTTAATTTAAAAAAAATTATTTTAATTTTAATTTTAAAAATATACTACAAAAAATAATTAATTATTTTAATATGATTTATTTTTATCAAATTGATTTTTTTTAAAATTTATTTTTTTTTTCTTAAATTAATTATTTTTTTTTTAATTTTTTAATTTAATTTATTTTTTTTTTTATTTATTTTTTTATTTATTTAATTTTTTAATTTTTTTTTTATTATTTTTAGTTTTAAAAATTAATTTAATATTTTAATAGGATTTAATTTTATTTTATTTTTAAAAATTAATTTTAAATTAATTTTTTTTATTCTTTTTCTTAATTTTTTTAATAAAACATTTTTTTTTAAATTACAAAATTTTTGAAAAATATTTTTAAACGTAAAGAAAATGTTAGAATTTGATTTGAAGACAAATCTTCATGCAATTGAACAAAAATGACAAATGTTGGTCATTCAATCAAATTTTCCCCATTTTTGTGGTTCTGATCGACCATAATAATAATTGAAACACAACTTTTTTTTCATGTAAGCCTTCACATTGTCCGAATTTTTGGTCAACTCAATTCGATTTTTCTGTCATTTTTTGTACCTACATAGATAACATTTTTTCATGCTTTTCTACCTCTTTTTGATTACATTTTTTTTTTCGTTTTTTTGGTTAGTTCGACATGGCTTGAAACATTGGAAATGCAACAATAACCATGTTACCGAAAATTATTACATGGACAATTTCGTAGATAAATGCGATAAATGTTGATTGAATCGTTTCACATTTTGTTGCCCAAAAACAATTTCGCTTCGATCTGCTCTGCTTGAGTTTTGACGATCGATTGGAAAATTTATATGATGTAACGTGGCGCCTAATTTCTGTTCGACAAAAAAAATTTCACGACGACTAATTCTATTAGTATTCTAACGACTTTTCGCTGCGAGTCGAGTCAAAAATCTTTCCCATCCAAAGAACGAACGAAACGAGTATGCAAATTGTGCTTTAAAAAAAAATAACATGACGACAACAGTCATTGAGCAAACATTTATTTAGCACTCAAAAGTCAACATCAACATTCACTCTCAATTATTTTACATTTTTCTGGCTCGAAAAATTGTGAGAGAGTGAAAGAGAAGGAAATATTTTGTTATTACGAGTTATGACAAACAATGCAACGATAACTGCATTACAAGCTTTACAATTGTGCCTTGAATACCAAAAACTGACGATTTTCTTTTGAAATTCATGTCGAACTGCCATTTGGTAAGTTTGAGTCTAACATGAGGCAATAAAAAAATCGTTAATACGAGAGACAGACACAGGATATCCCGACAAATTTTACTACTTTTTTTTTTAATTGTTTGCCTTCGTCAACACGGATCTACTACAACGAAATGCTTTTAATGTTAGTGCAGGTCGTCTTCCGTCGAAACTCTCAATTCGTATCAAAAACGTATTGTTTCCAACATTTTTTTTTTTGTCACTCGAGTTCATACGTTTCGTGACTTGGGGCTGTTTGCAGCTTGTTTAATAGTAAAAAAAAGTGTGTAATATTTCCTGTAAACATTTCAATTCGCCAGCAGTGCGTTTCATTTCAAGCACTCAGCTCAGAATTGAAACAATAGAACCTACCGAAGAATTGAACTTCCCTGAAATCGACAGATTTTTATGTTCACACCATTTTTTTCACAGACAAAGCTTGAGGCAGGATTTTTTTTCTATATGCAAATCCGCCGCCTTTAAATAAGTCATAAGGCTGATAACAGAACACCTGACGAGAAATTGAATCATTAGTCACAAAAAATCAGTTTATTTTGGTCATTAATCATGACAACACGAGTAACCTTGCTGGATTTTTTTTTTATAACTTTTCGTGATTAGTATTTGTTTAGCGAACTATTTGAGTGTAAATAAGGAATTTATTTATTTCTTTTTTTTCTCGCTTGAAATTTATGAATGAGGAGTTTGAGTTAAGCTGAAGCTGTAATAAAAACAGTTTATTGTTTGGCTTGAATACCGTGGAGGCTCGTAAATGTCAAAGTCGAACTAATTGAATGATATTTGAAAGGTCATGAGTCATTACATTACATATTGTACTTTATGTCTATCGCATGTCGACTTGTCGGAGTTAGAGACAAAGCTTTAATGGAGCCTTAAAGTGATTCAGAAACTAATGAATTGTAGGCTTAGAGTTGTTTGTTAAGAGCTTCAATTGAACTCACAAAGGGCTTTAAGTAAGTTTTAATTTCTTAAAGCCCTTTGAGGAGTTAATTGAAGCTCTTAAAGATTAATCTCAGTTCATTAAGGAGACAATTTCATTAAGTTTTGAATCTCTCATTGAAATCCTTAAAACTAACGAACTGTAGATTTGTCTGTTAAGAGCTTCAATTGACTCTTTAAAGAGCTTTGGATTGATTAAAGATCTCTAAGAGTTCAATTGAAGTTCTTAACAGACAAATCTTATTCTAATAGTTCTTTAGTTTTAAAGATTTTAATAAGAGATTCAAAAGCTAATGAAATTGTCTCTTTAATGGAATCAAATTTGTCTATAAAGAGCTTTAATTTACTCCTCGAAGGTCTTTGAATTACTTAAAGCCCTTTGAGGAGTAAATTGAAGCTCTTTCAGTACATTTCTAACTTGTAAAGAGCTTCAATAAACTCCTCGAAGGGCTTTTAGTAATTCAAAGCTCTTTAAGTACAACTCTAACTTGTAAAGAGCTTCAATAAACTCCTCGAAGGGCTTTGAATTACTTAAAGCCCTTCGAGGAGTAAATTGAAGCTCTTTAAGTACAACTCTAACTTGTAAAGAGCTTCAATAAACTCCTCGAAGGACTTTAAATTAGTTAAAACCCTTCGAGCAGTTAATTGAAGCTCTTTAAGTACAACTCTACTTTGTAAAGGGCTTCAATTAACTCCTCAAAGGTCTTTGAATAACTTAAAGACCTTTGAGAAGTTAATTGAAGCTCTTAAAAGACAAATCTAAGTCAACATTCATTAGAGTTTTCATTCAATCCTTTTAAATTAAATAAATAATTTAAAAGTTCATTAATATCCCGTTTTTGTTACTTCTAGATCTTCGTCAAAGTTCACTCAGGCATTAAACTCCCAGACAATTGATGAACAGTTCTTTAATAACACCTTCCCGTTGTTTTTTCATTATTTCAGAGTCCATTACGAGGAAGAATGTTCGAGAAACGAACATGTGCCGCAAAAAAACAATAACTTAACAACTACCGAAGCAGCAGTAGAGAAGAAGAAACTCCAACCATCCAGTTAAAGCTGATTGTTATCTTAATTAAGTTTTGTTTATCTTAATTCCACACGTAAAGTGCTACAAAAAGGTATCGTTACAAGTAATAATAGTTATTAAACATAAACATAACAAATGCAATAAGGCAGAAGAAACGAACTTCTGTCTTGTTACATAGACTTTTTTCAATCGAATCGAAAACTTTACAAAGAAACTGATAATTGTTACATTTTCTCAGGAATTAGCATTTACGGGGCATTTATTGGAAGCATTGTCTGAACATGTGACGCAAAAAGTATAATCTTCTCCAATCCAACGAATCTAGAGAGATAAAGTAGAAAGCAGATCAAACGAACGATCGAACGGTTCTCTGTCAATCAAGCAGGTTTATGATTGAACTTGTCTGGATTTCAAGTTCTCTTGCTTATTTGCCTATCACACTCCATTACATTGCGACGAACGAGCGAAATAGAAAGAAAAGATAAACCATCTGTTTATTTCGCTCGTACTTCTTTGCAAAGAAATTGTGGGATTATTATCATGAAGTTCAATTCCGTGTGGCGTGAGTGTAAACCAGAGTCGTAGATTCAATTACAACAAAACAAACAAACAGAAAAAATACGAGAAGAAATTAGGTGCACTTGTCGTTGAGTAAAGCAGTTTGTGTTAGTAGATTACCCCGTTCATTCTCTCTCTAATTTTATCTTTCTTTTCTTTCGTTAGGTTTATGTCTCAATTGGCGAGATATGGATGGAACGTGGCACACATTTTTGCCTCGACAACGACATCGCAGACGACGGCGATCAATTACACAAAACGAACGACAACAAGACAAGATATTAGAACAAGTCACAGCAGCTGGTCTTTAATCGTTTAACTGTTTATTGAAACATATATTTATTACGCTACTTTTGATTGTCTATCGAGCACATCGTGAGTATTATTATTTTTACATGTGATCTTTTTTATTTTACTTGCAGAAAAAGTAGGATATGCGAGTCGAGTTTTGCAAGAAATTTTTTTGCGGAAATGAGAACAAGATGTTTTTTCAAATGTTTGAAGACAACTTGACACAATTTCGTTAGAAGAAGAAATTTTTTGCCAGATGACTGAAAGACGAGATTTTGTGACGAGAAGGAATCAAAAAATCCGGTAAGTATCTTAAAATGTTAAAGAAAATTTCCAAACCAAGCAAAAATCTACGTCAATTTATCCAAACCAAGCAAAATAAAAAATGACAATGAACATCGTTCGAAACTAGTTGCGAAATAATTAAAATAAAGGACAAAACTTTTCAATTAATCCAAACCAAGCATAAAAACTCGTCTAATTAATCAACAAAGTTTCCCATCGATATCATCAAACACACTCACACCCCAATCCGCAAGAGCCACAATTTCTACCAAAACAATCATCATCGATTTCAATAAAATCCATCGTTGACAAAACATTCGGAAAATCCATTAAAAACACGACGCGACGTTAAATGGCAAAAACGTTAACGTGTTTTTAATCATAATAATATAACAGAATATTCAATGCTTAATGTTGTTATAAAAGCAATCTGCGAAACGAGGAGCAAATGCATTTGAATGAGTGACTATTGGATTGAATTCGATTTATAATTGTGGGATCGGCTTACTTTGTGGTAGGATTTGCAAAACCGTTATTCATGCGAAAAATTTCGTACATGTACAAGGGACGTTCTCTCTGGAATAAATTTTTAGGTTAGATTTCGAGCGATGATGACTTGGATACGAAATGAAACACAGCGCAAAAAAAAAGTGAACGACATTATCCAACAGAAAAGTTGTATACATAACACAAAACATGCCGCAATATTTATAGAGTTTAGTCACACAGTATGAGGCAATGCATTTTTTTTCATATTATTTATAAATATACATTCTCGTATATTTCATAGCTAACTTGTTAGAGACTTAGAAGTGTTTATGCATTCACACAAAGATAGATACAAGTCATCGCAAACTCACACGAGATCGCTCTCAAGCGATTGCTGAACAACAAAAGTGAATGCAAAAGGCCACATTGCTACTTTTTTTTGTGAGTTTGTGTTGGTTGCCTTGTTTAATTAAATACCAAATGCATTTTTAATTAACGAGAGTTAGAATGGCGCGTCGACCACGCGTTTCGACTTCGTTTGTTTTGGCATTCAAATTGATTGGAAAAATTATTTGTTTGCCACGACGACAGTTGGAAACGTGTGAAAAGTTCATCTATTTATAAAACTTCTCTCTTTTCTCATGGTAATGCTTAGAACAGAAACGACGTCTAAATAAATATTTACTTAAAAATTGTTTATAAAATATTGAAATTTTATTGAGTAACTTGCCAGACTTTTACTCTCAATTTGAGTTGATTTGACCTCTCTGTGTGATTCGAGATGATCGATCGCGTCTCGCAAATTGAACTAATCATCGATCAAAGGCTCATTATCATAACTGTAACTATAATAATAAAGTAATTCATGTCCGAAAATTCCGATCCAACCCATTCATTGCCTTGCCATTTTTTGTGCGATGAAGAGAAGAATTAAAACGTGTAATTTCATGAATGAAGGCCAATTTTAAACGAAAAAACATGACAAGAATTTGTACTTTGAATTTTTTTCCTCTTCTCTTTCGCAATTTTTATATGATTTTATTTCCTTCCAAAAAACATCACGAGTCAAGTCTCGTTATTAAAAATCAAAAACTTCACGAGAAATGTCATTTGGTTTTTTTTTTTCGTTTCATTCATGACTCAAAACTCGCAGTTTTGAGACTTGAAAGACAGACGAATGAGCGAAGGAAACGAATGAACCAAGGTGTGGTTTATTATTTTGCTATTATTATTACATTTAATAAATATATATTTTTTTTTGCCTTTTTGTTAAGTAAATTGGGTGTAGTAGAAACAACGCGCGTCGTCGTCATCGGTCATGGCAACGGGGTATCAATTACCTGCTTGAGTTGTTTCATTTTTAATTCATAAGCTAAAATCGTTGAATAATGGAATGAAGAAAAAAATTGTGTTCTATCTGAAAGACAATGAATTGTTTAAGTAAATGGGTTACAATGCGTTGTCTTAAATGAGCAGTGAATTGTGTCAAAATTGATGTAAAGGGTGTTGGAATGACAAGTCATTGAATTATTTGCTCATAGCTTTTAGTTTAGGTAGCGAGCCTAATGAATTGTGACAAAAAAAAGTGAATAATTATCGATTAATTGGTGACAAATGTGATGATTAGTTACGGTTTCGTTAGCTTAATTTAATTATTTTGGAAGGAATTTTGAAATTTTATGAAATTTACCTTTATTGAAATTTCATAAGAATTAATTTTAAGGTTTAAAAATTTCAAAAATTTCTTCAACAATTTTTTTTTAAATTTTATTACAAATACAAATAATAATTTTAATTAAATATTTTAATGAAAATTTATTTTTTAGTTGAAAAAAATTAATTAAAATAATAAAATATTTTTTATTTAATTAAAATTAAATAATTATTAAAAAATTAAAAAAAAAAGAATTCGATTTTAAAAATTAAAAAAAAATTCAAAAAATTTAAAATTGTATTAAAAATTAAAATAATAATTTTTATTAAATTTTATTTAAAAAAAATAATTTTTTGTTAGAAAAAATTTAAAAATAATAATATATTTTAATTTACTTAAAATTAATTATTTTAACAAAAATAAATAAAAAAAAGTTAATATAATTTTTAAAAAAATTAAAAAAATTTTAAAACTTAAATTAAAGTATAAATTATTAATTTTAATTAAATATTTTAATAAAAGATAATTAATTAATTTTTTAATTACGAAAATTTTAAAATATTTTAATTTAATTAAAATTAATTATTTTAAGAAAAATTTAAAAAATAATTCAAAGTTAAAATTTTACAAAATTTAAAAAAAATTGCACAAAAACAAAGGAATTTTCAAATAAGGTAAGTGCCTAATTTATTTCAATTGATCCAAACCAAGCAAAGATTTTTTTATAGAACTCAAAAACTGATTTCTAACAATTACGTAATTCATGTAAAGCGCATTAAAAAACCAATTTTACATGTAAAAAACGTAAAAATAATCAGATCAACGTAAATTTACGAAACAACTTGCTATTTAGTCTCATTGTTAGTCTCACAACTCTTGTACGAAAAAAAAAATTTGTGTTAAAAAACGATAAAAAATTGTAAACAGACACGACATGACATTTTAATCCAATTTCTTGACCATTTACGGGTGGATACATTTGAAACATATCTCTCGAAGTAACCGCATTCGAGTTTGTGAGAGAGAGATTAACATTAATAATAACAACTTGTATGCTTAGCCGAGACACTTGATCGTAGAGAAATGAAAGCAAATTGTTACGTGGCGTAAATATTTTGATTACCTTTAAGACAAAAAAAAAAGTAATAAGTAGAAAAGCACGAATTTGACACGATTTACGTGACAGAAACATCGAACGTAACAAAAACTAATCAATTTTTTAGGCCCAAATTTCGATTTTCGAGGCTTTTTGAGGGTTGATAATTTTAATTTTTTCATTAGCTGCAAATTTATTGTGTTTTGTCATCGCAAGTCCCACACTTCGCAGCAGATTAGAGTTACAAGCATCGATTAAGTCACGAGCTCCCATTAAGGAAACTAACCACAACAATTGTGATGATGTTTCAATTTACTTCTGACATTTTTTTTTTGAACTGAATTTTGTGACACGAGCGCATTTTTTAAAATTTGCGGGCGTTAATTGTTAGATGCGTCTGCCTTGAACCATTTTTTCGACGCTGAAAATTATAACAGCAAGAAAAAATCATTATTATTGAGAACAATTGTTGCAACTTAATTACAAAAACACAAAACGAAGCCCACGCTTGTGATACCAAGAAGTGAGTCTATTAAAGATTTTTATTTTAATGAAGATATAAACAAATAATGATAGACTTGAGTTAAGTTGTTCGAGTTAGACAATGAACAAATGAGGAAAATTGTTTAAAATTCTTTAAATCTTTGTTCTGAAGTTATTACAAAAAAAAATTATATGAAAAAAAAAACGAGGGACCCAAGTTGATGATGAGTTTTGCGTGTCTCGTGATTTGATTCGTTCTCTCATTATTTATAATTTTTTTTAGTTCATTGTTAGCAGAAATTGTTCTTTATTAATAAGAACTTTAGTGAGTCATAATATCTTTTAAATTTAATGATTCAGTTCATCAAGATCATTCAAAAAAAATTTTTTTGAATGAAATTAAGTTTAAAAAAAAATAAAAAAAAATATTAAATTAAAAAATAAAACAATCTTAAAATAATTTTAAATAATTATAAAAAAATATTTTATTTTTTATTCTTTTCATTAAAAAATTTTTTTCTTATAAAAATTTTTATTTAAGATAATTTAAAAAATTTTTCTTTATTTTTTTTTTTTAATTAATAATTTCAAAATTAAATAAAATATAATTTATTTACTATATGAAAATAAAATTTTATCAAAAATTATTTTAATTTTTTTAATAGAAAAAAAAATTTTTTCTTTTTAATTTTATAAATTTAAAAAACTATTTTTTTATAAAAAAAAAATATTTTTAATAAGAATAATAAATATTTTTATTCAAAAAAAAATTAAAAAAATATTAAATTAAATAAAAAATATTTTTTTAATTATATGAAAATAAAATTTTATGTAAAATTAAATTTTAATTTTTTTTTCATTCTAATTAAAAAATTATTTTTTCATTAAAAAAAATTCTCAAAAAAAAATAATTAATATTTACTTTAAAAAAAATCATCAAATTTTCTACAAACGAAAACCCAAAAGAAAAACAAATAAAAAAAATGTTAACATGAAATTGTAATTAAATGACGTCATTTGTTGAACATTTTCATTTTCATTTATGATGAAACCAAAATTTACACCGCAATAAAATAATAAACACACATAAAACATATTTCGACAATTAAATCTCATGTATTTATAGAACATTTCTAGCCTCTTGTTTATAATAAATATTAAATTTAATGAAAAAATACTTTCTCTCGATTTTTTTTTTTCATAAATTGACGGACAAATTATTCACGCTTGATCAAAAGTTGTTCGGTAAACCACAACAACACTTTCCTCACGTGAATCTTCATCTCGATAAGAAAAAAAAATCTTAATAAACGAACGAATTATGTTGCATGTCGTGCGCGTCGCGTTGACAAGACAGCTGACGTATCAATTTATTGTATTTTTTATGTAGAAATTTTTTTAAAAAATAAAATTTTAGAAAAAAAAATAAAACACGAAACATGTAAATATTTTGATATTAACGAGATTCGTGCGACGCGACTTGATGCGCGAGACGAGCGATGAGACAAGAAGGCGTTGAAATTATAAAAAAAAGTTCGTGGGTTGTCCCATTAACGAAAAAGAAATATGAAATTTCGATCAAGATAACATTATTTAGAAATTTACTGGTTTGAGATTTTTTTTCTATGAAATTAAAAACGGTACAAAAGGTAACTTAATCTAATTTTTTTAGATTAAAATTTAACAATATATTGTTTCCGCATATTTTATTATTTTTTTTTTTTAGATTAAATTCAGTTTGGCGCGTTTTTTGGCTCACATAATAAAGTGCGATCATCATCGAAATAATAATAATAAATAATAAGATACATTTTTTCTGTACTTCTATGGGAGCTGAAGTCATCATTTGACTGACGAACGAGGAACAATAAGCTGGCTAGTAGTTCATAAACAATAAAATAATGGAATAATGAGCTTTTTTTCATCTTCCAAAGCGAATAAATAATAAAACATTTAATGAAAAAAAAAATAATTGACTCAGCTCGATGATGAAGCACTAAATATCTGCGCGTGAAGTTTCACAAGTTTGAAGCGTATCAAAATTTTAAAGAAGCTCAACGAAACAATATCTGGGTTAATTGCCGAATGTTCAGCTGAAAGTTTTGCTCATTATCGGATAATTTGACTCTTGAGTCTCTTCAGAAGCGATGATTTTTTTTTCTCGTTACAGAGATAAAGAGATAATAGCCCTTATTGTTACTTATCATCATCATTCATGCTTTCTGCTGGGCTTTTATCTTTCTTGAAGGAAAGTGATGAAAATTGAGATATTTATAAGGAAGAAGGAAAGAAAGTTGTGAAAATAACAAAAAAAAGGGGAAAATGTCACCTTTGATAGTATAGAGAGGATATGGCACGGAATGACAATGAAAAGGTTCTTTTGTGGAAAATTAGGGGTTTGCAATTTATTTGAATATGGAAAATTTTCAACTATACCGAAAACAGCCTATAATTTATAAGTACTTTTTACCTTTTGACAAACAATTTTTAGTATTTGACAAACAAGTTTAAGGATTTGACAAACAAATTTAAGGATTTGACAAACACTTTTAAGGATTTGACAAACACTTTCGAGTATTTGACAAACAAATTTGAGGATTTGACAAATACTTTTAAGTATTTGACAAACAAATTTAAGAACTTGACAAACACATTTATGTATTTGACAAACACTTTTGAGTATTTGACAAACAAATTTGAAGATTTGACAAACACTTTCGAATATTTGACAAACAAGTTTAAGGATTTGACAAACACTTTCGAATATTTGACAAACAAATTTTTGAGTATTTGACAAACAAATTTAAGGATTTGACAAACACTTTTGAGTATTTGACAAACAAATTTGAGGATTTGACAAACACTTTTGAGTATTTGACAAACAAATTTGGGGATTTGACAAACACTTAATTATTTGACAAACAAATTTAAGGATTTGACAAACACTTTTGAGTATTTGACAAACAAATTTAAGGATTTGACAAAAACTTTCAAATATTTGACAAACAAATTTGAGGATTTGACAAACAAATTTTCATATTTTGACAAACAAAACTTTGCGAAACACAAATTTTCCACAAAGCAACAAAAATTACGAGAGAAACAATCGTCACAACTCACAATGAAATATAAGAGGAAAATATGTTGATAAATAAGGAATGAACAAACAAACAGCGACTTGATGAGGGTAATTTCGCAAAAAAAAAAAAAGATTTCTTTGCGACAAACTGAAAGGGCAAATCTCCAAGGTTGGGTCAATCCATGCGCGCAAGTAGCAATGCACTGTGACCAACAAGCAATTTTTAAGCTTCACCTTTTGTACAGCTCGTAATTGTTTTTGTGCATTGAAAGGCATGTAATTGCTGGTTAGCTCGCTCATTTTTTTTTTCTAGCTACTTGTATGACACGCCATTGTTCTTCTTTTCATTATTTTTCGTTCTTCATGTGAAGTTTTCATTCATTCGAAGTAGAGAACAAACAACCAGTATCCATTGTTTAGTTCGCCATAGAAAAAAAAAATAATTTTCCGTAATAATAAAGAGGCTTGTGCTTGTCTCTGACATCCTTCTTCAGCAACTAACAAGCACAAAACAGGACAAATATTAGGTAATAATAAAAATTATTGTTATTATTTAAAACATTCAAAAAGTTACGTAATAATTTTTTTTTGTTCGTCCCTAAACGAAACTACTCCGAACGTGAATGAATGAACTAAACTCGTAACTCGTGTGAGCTACAAAACTGTCGTTCCTTGTTTTTTTTTCATCACAACTCGTCGAGTACTCGGAGCGCACTAATGATGTCACGTTTTCGCTATTGTTTTATATTATATTACCTTTGAACGATTGTGCACCCTTTCATTCTTCGTCGTGCGTTCTACATTTTTTTTTCGACGCTCCGCTACGTGACTGCAGTGTTCTCGAGACCTTTTAGTTTTGGACTCTTTCTCTCATTAGCAACTGAATTGATTGATGGATCAAATAATTAACGGTCGATACCATCTTTTTTTCTGTTCAGGTAACAACAAATCATCATTAGATGACTCATAAATGGGACGTCAATGTCAACAAAAAGGCAGAAAAATCGCTTGGCAACTGAGATTTTTCTGTAGAATTTTGAAAATTTTAAATGCACAAGGCACCGTTCAACGTTGGAAAGTAGAACATCATGTGCATTATTAATGATTATCGATTCACAAATTAGTAGCGATTGAAATAGAATAGACGACACATGCTCCCTTGTACGATTTCAATCAGTTTCAATTTACTAAAGTACTTTTATGGAGTGAAGTTTTCGTGTTTTTTGGTAATTTTTTGAGGATTCACTGAAATATTGAATTGCATCGAATCCGTAAATCGATAATGATGATAAATTTTTCGGTAAATTTTGATAAATTATCGTTTTTTGGGTTTTCAAGAAAAATAAGGAAGAAATATCACGTAATAATTGTTGTTTGAGAAATCACCCACAGAGCAAAAGAAATGAAATTATAAACAAACATGAGCATTACTAACTGACCGAATCCCGTGCCTGTCAGGTATTGAATGAGAGATATCAGGTCCTTCTTTGTTTGTTTTCATGCCGAAGCGAATTAATAATGAATTGATATCGAGCAAAAGAACACACAGATAAATAAATTAGTCTGGTCTGGATGGGTGTCTAGCGTACGTTTGTTCAACAGCTTGTACCTGAGCTTTTTATTTTCTTCGTTTGGCATGGAATTCTTATCGGTTTACGTTTTTGAGAAACGTGTATTAGTGCTCTGTGGTTCAAAAATTAGTAAAATTTGACCCAATTTTTTAATTTTAGAGATTTTTTTAGGTTTTAGATATTAAATTAAAATTTTTTGAAGTTGAATTAATTTTTAAAAGAGCATAAATTATTATTTTTTTTAATTTATTTAGATTTAAAAAAAAAATTAAATTAAGCATTTAATTTGATTAATTTTGCCGTTATTATGACTTTTTTTTTATTTTTTTCCTAATTTTTTTATTACTTTAAATTAAGCCCAAAAAATGATAAATTTTTATTTTTTTTTTAATTTTTAGAAAAATAAATTTTTAAAATTAAAATTTTATTTAGTATTTATTTTTTTTTAAATAAAAAAATTAAATTTGAAAAAAAATCTTAATTTTTAATTTAAATAATTTTTCTAAAACTTTTGGAAATATAAAAAAAATAAAAATATTTTTTAATAAAGTTCAAAAATAAAAAAAAAATTAACTTATAATTTTAAAAATTAAAAAATAAAATTTTATTTTTTTTTTTAAAAAAATTTAATTTAAAAAAAAAAATTTAAATAATTTTTCAAACATTTTAGAAAAATTTACATAAAATTTAAAAATTAAATTTAAAAAAATTTTTTAAATTTGAAATTAAATTTAAAAAAAAAAAAAAATATATTTTTTTTTTAAAAAAAATAAAAATAAAAAAAATTAATTTTTTTATTAAAAAAAAAAAAAAAAAAAAAAAAAAATAAAAAAAACAAATATTTAATTATTTATTTAATGACATAAAAATTCATAAAAAATATGTGTTTAATCTAATTTTCAAACCACAAGGTAAAATTTTATGTTTTAAGACAGAACGACCATGACTCATTTCTCCACACATATTTCAAGAGTTTGTATCTAAGAGTCAGAGTTTCGGTTATTTATTCATATGTGTTTGCATTTCTGTTCGAAAAATATTTTCAAACATTCTATAGAGGCAACAGCTAAAAAAAATTTGATATTTTTGATTAGGTAATTGCAAGTTATTATACCAAAAAAATATTTTTTAATAACTACTTTTTACATTTTCTTCATTTTATCCAAAAAAGAAGAAGAAATCAAGAAGGAACAAAACCCGTTTTTATGATGGGAATTTTTCAAACGTTCCCACAAAAATTTTAATATTTCTAAAAACATCTCAAATTTCAATGTTTTATTTCGTTGTTTGCTAAAATATGTCGAAATAATGTTTTTTTTTTTGTAAAGGGCTCCATACACAATCGTGCACATTTGTCGTCGAAGGACACTCCCATTCATTTTTTTTTTGTGATACACTTTACTTCTGAAACAGTAGTAGTTAGTGTGTCAGGACCTTGACAATCCCAAATCCAATGTCAGAATCGTGATAAATTTACTTTTAATTTAAATAATTAAATTAATTGAAATTTTTTTTTTGCAGCTCTTACCTCAAAAATTGACCGATTATTTCCGAGGGAATGGCGTGAGGAGCTATTATTGCCAGTTCCCGGCAAATCCTTCCAACGTAAAACACCCATGACGGCTTGCCGTACCCAACGGCGATCACTTCCTTCGTTGTAAAAGGCCACGGTTTAAAAAATTATCGTTTTTTCAACACAAAAAGGTAATTTCGCTCAAAAAGTCAATAATCTTTATTATTATTAATAATAATGCGTGCGTGCATTTTTTGGTTCGACGAATTTTTTTTTGTAGTAAATTAAATTGTCTTAGACCAAAAAATAGCGCATTTCACTTTCTACTTAATTACAACTTTTTTGTTGTTTGTTTTTTTTTTTGTTTAAACATCAATTAATTTTTTTATTATTTTTTTTCGAAGCGAAATCGTTCAGGAACTCCTCCTACGCAAATTTTTTACTCAATTACTTCGCCTAATTAGGAGCAATTTCACTTTCTTCATTAAATTTGAATAATTCACACACTTTTTTTTATTTTCTTTCATTTAACGCTTTTGACCAAAATGGACCGAATTTCTCTTCTTTTGCTTCTTTACTTTGTTTGACACTCTTTTTTTCTGCTTTCCTTTTCTTTCTTATTTTTTTTTTATTTAAATTTTTAAAAGCAATTTTTTTTTATTATCTTTTTTTTTTGCAGAAAAAAAAATTCTCACCGTTTAAATTTTTAATTAATTTTTTTTTTCAAGATTTTTTAAAAATTCAATTGATGAAAAAAAATTACACAGAATTTTAATTCTTACAACTTGATTCATACAATGACGAGAGAGATAAAGCGCGAGAAACGCGTTAAAAAAACACAAAAAATGATGTTCGCACACTCGAACGTCTCAACTACGAATGAAAACATAGAAATTTTAATGCCGCATATTCATCCATGTGGATTGAAGCGAACGTGTATGTGTATGACCATACCTCAATACTCGTACAGCCGTACACAAATGCATTTCTGTACGACGCTGTGTAGTGTTTTGATGTTTATTTTGTCAGAGATGTGAAAAAAATTTCAAGGGGATCCACGAATTTCATTCAAAACCTTCCGTCACTGATTTTCTGTTCGATTTCTTTCCATGGGGAAGTCGACTATATGTCTACACGTGACGCTGTACGGCGGCAAATGGAACAACAAACCCAGCTGATTCGACTGATGCATGCGGAGGAACGAATGAAACCGCACATATGCTTCGTCGACGTTCGTTGCTTCATGGGAATGCATTTCCAGCGTCGTCGATCGTTGATTTTATCACGAGGGGGAGCGAAAATATTGAAACAAGTGAACTATGATGCCAAATGTACTCATGACATAAATATTGTCAAATGGAATTTTCATGATGTGTGTGTTTTGTGTCTCTAGCTGCTTAGAATGTGTCGTCGTTGTTTCGCGATGAGACGAGAAAAGTGCTAAAAATGTAAATTCCAACGAGTTTTAAATGCAAGTAAATGCTATTAAACAGTAAAATATCGCTTTAGAAAAGAAAATAGGAAGTAAAACACTGCCAATTATTATTACGAAGTGCAGTGAGTGTGTGTCTTGTTGGCATTCAGTGAGCATTCATTTGTTTATTGCATTATTTGGAATATTATTGGTTTAACTTAAAAAGTTTTAAAACAAGTCAAAATTAAATTATGTTCATTTTTATGAAATTTTAATTTTTTTTTCACCAAAATTTTATTTTTTATATTTAAAATTTTAATTTTATATATTTTTAAGTTGTTTAATTATTTATTTTAAAAAAATTAAAAAGAAAATTAAAAAAAATATTCAGAGAAAAAAATACATAATTTTAAAAGTAAAATCAGCTTTAAAAATTTGTGCGCAGTTTTTGCGGAAATTTTGAAATTTAAATGTGCAATTCAAATTTCGTCAAAATTTTATATTTCAAATAATATTTTTAGCTTTTAAGAAAATTCAAAAGTTTTTCATAAATATATTTTAATTAATTTTCAATAATTTTATAAATATTATTTTCCAAATTCATTATAGAAAATAATAAATGGCGCTAAATATTTTTGATTAATTTTTAAATTTATTAAGAAATTTTTTCTTTTTAAAAAATTAAAATTTAAAAATAAATAAAAAAATTAAACTGCGCAAATTATTTTCAAATTTTCCGCAAAAAATGCGCACTTTTTTTAGAAGCTCATTTAAACTTAAAACTTATTTGTTTTTTGTTTCAAAATATTTTTTAAAATTTTTTGACAGTTTTTTTATGAAATTTTTAATTTTTTAATTTTATTTTTTATTTTAATTTTATTTTTTAATTTTAATTTTATTTTTTTAATTTTTAAATTTTATTTTTTTAATTTTTTTTTATTTTATTTTTTTTTTTATTTTTTATTTTTTTTAATTTTTAAGTAACTTCAATTTTAAAACTGCGCAATTTTTTGAATTTTGAATTTTTTTTTTTTTTAGGAAAAAATGTTCATCATATTCAAACCTAAAGAAAATCACAAACTAAACAAGGAAATTCCTTTGCATTATTTCTCTCTCCTTTACTCGAAAAATGCACTTGACTCGATGACAACTTGAAACATTTTTTACGGTTTTTGGACTGAATGTCAACCCAAATGTCTCCGACAAATATTTTGTCGTTCTTTACGTACAAAAAGTTCCCTCCCAACAATATATATTATTTAACAACATTTAAATAATTTCTTTTTCATTTATTTCATTATTATTTACAAAGTTTGAAGAAACCCAAGAAACTCATTCAAGACACAAAAAGTGACACGATTTTTTTTTCATGTCTCTACACATTGCCTTTGCATACAATTTTTTTTTATTTCATTTAAATAAATTCGAAATAATGTTAAAAATAATTTAATGCGATAATAAATGTTGTTCAACTATTTTGTGTGTTGAGTTTGACTCTCTACGAACAATAAATATTTTTTTTTTATTTATTTTGAAATAATGCGGAGAATGTTGTTTTGTTCGACGACTATCTTCGTTGGAATAAACAATGAGACAAACTCATTTGACTTGGATTATGTCTTTTTAATATTTATTAAATTAACTTTTTTTTTCGTGGGGATTTATTTGAAATGCATTTGAATGCAGTAGAGTGACAATGTTGAACAAAAGGAAAGTTTAAATTGGTCCTAAAATTACTTTTTTTTAAAAAGAGTTTAGCTCATGAAACTCATAAATAACGATTTTTGTAACAATACTGCTTCGTTTGATGAATTAGTTTGAATACAATTACCACGATAATGAAGTCATTTTTTTCCAACGCCGGAATTAAACAAACAATAATAAATAAAAAAAGAGAAGCAAACAACAGAGACTTGTATGAAAAATGAAATTTGTAAGTTAATGTATGTAAACAAGGCGAGTAGCGAGCTCCTGTAGAAGGAAATTTGGTAAATTTTAATCCTGAGGTGTTAAATTAACATCTAAAATTTTTAATTTTGGGAGTTAATTTAACATCTGCTCAAAAAATTTGTCAATTTTAAGGGCTTTAGAGTTAATTTAAGTCCTTTAGATGTTAAAATAATTCGTGTTGGAATTAATTTAACATCTCAAAGGACTTAAATTAAACTCCAAGGGGCTAAATTAGTACCTTTGATGCCTAAAAGTATTTTTTTGGGTGTTAAATTAACACTTTTTATTCAAAATGGAATCTTTAAGATGTTAAAATATTGAATTTTAGGATTATTTTAACATCTCAAGGTCTTAAATTAACACTCAAGGGTTTAAATTTATCATTTTTTGACTAATAAATTTTGTAATTTGTCATAAAATGATAAAAATAAATCCTTCGAGTGTTACTTTAAGCCCTTGAGATGTTAAAATAATCCATTTTCAAATTATTTTAACACCTCAAAGCCTTAAATTAACTCCTCAACAACTAAAATTCATCTCATTTCGAACCACAGCGCACTTTAACAGACAAAGATCAGATACACGACGAGAGAAGGGAACAAAAGTGACATATGATAAATGGATATGTCTCTATTTGCGCTGTACATTTACTCAACAACTGCAAGCACGCTTCTCTTTTTTGCTTCAAAAACAGCTTCAGGGGTCATCTTGTCTGCATATCTCGCAAAACAAATTTGTAGCTCCATCAACTACCGAGTTAAGTTTTTACTTTTAGCAAAAGCGAAAAGTAAGCGGAGGGCATTCACCTTCTTCGAGAATTCAATTGTTTTTTGTATGTCGTTGGTCGAGTACGTGCCATGTTTAATGATAGTAATAATCGCCAAAAAATTGTGGCATGGCGTTGAGTTGTCTGTCGCTCGAAAAGTGCTTAGTTTGCCAAAAACAAAAAATCGTATTACTAATGAAAGCCTTGAAATAAATTCCCGCCCAAATAATGAACGGGCGGAAATAATTGGTGCTTAGAGAAATTTTATGCCAGTTTAGAAGGTTCTAAGCTAAAATTCTTTCGTTTTGTAAAACAAACGAAATAAAAATAAAAAATTATGTGGCACTGTGATGATTAATACCATTTTATTACTCTATTATTATATTTTTTGTGCGTTCGTTCTTCGGTTAAGTAGGAAAAAATTTTTTTATTTAATTATTAATTTGAGCGCTTTTTAGTTTATATTTATTTTTAAAGTTAAAAAAATTAAATTCTAAAATTAAGATAATTTTTTAAAATTATTTTTATTAAAAAAAATTCAATAAATTTTTTTTTAAATTAATAAAAAATTTTTTTTTTACTATTTTAATTATTTTTTTCAATAATGATAATTTTAAAAATTGATTTATTTTTATTAATTTAATTATTTTAATTAATTTTTTTTTTTATTAATTGATTTATTTTTATTAATTTATTTTTCAAAAAACAAAAAAAAAATCTTAAAATTTTTGAAAATTTTAGAATTTTTTAAAAAATAAATTTTTAATTTAATTATTTTTTTTTTGTTTTTTTAATTATTATTTTTTTATATTTTTTATAATTTTATGTTTTATAATTTTTAAAAATAATTATTCTAAGTTAATTAAATTCAATAAATTGAAAATTAATAATATTAAAATTCTTGTAAAAAATTAAAATAATTTTTATTTATTTATTATAATTTTTTATTTTTAAATTCATAAATTTTTAAATATTTTTTTTCTAATTTTTTATTTGAAAACGGCTAAAAATGATTTTTTTTAAATTTTTTTCAGAATGTCTCAAGCAAAAGAAAAAAGTTAAATGCCCGATTTGATGACAAAAAATATTTGTGTGTTTTGATGGATGACTTCTAAAGTTCGTCGCTCGTTGCTTAGAACAATATTCTATGATAAACCATCATAATTATCGTTATTTTGTTTCATCGACGGAAGAGGGAATTTACCTTAATTAGTTTTCGTCGCCGTTGTCTCAAGTTACAAATATTTTCGTTACTTAACAAAAAAAAATAATTCGAAAAAAGAAGATTAACCTCAAAAGTCGTAAATTACGGAGCTTTATGGGTCATTGTCCCGAAAAGAAGATCTGCTTTGAAATTTATGCAATTTCCTTGATGGCGTTGATGATGATTGTTATCGCCTTTGGATCTAACTCACACACCTTTTACGTGTCTATCGCGCGCGCATCGAGAATTAAGCAGCAGCAAAAATGCACATGCAATGCACAAAAATAGAAAATTCTCGCAAACGAAGAGATTTCGAGACTCTGATTATTCCCAGAAACTCATAAATTGCATGGACGAGTGAGTTTCTACGTGTTCCCAGCCACAAAACAGCAAGAACGAAAGAAAAAGAAGAAGTTTTTTTTTTAATTGTTTCAGGTCGTTACCCAGTCATGCAAGCAGCAACAAGCAAAAAAAATGTTCTTCAAAAAGAGAAGATTTAACGTGACTCATTAATAATCGCCATGAAAGAGATTTAAAAAAAAAATTTTTTTTTTGAAGATCAATTTTTTTTTTTTTTTTTGTAAAATCGCTTTAATCGAGCCACGTCTTCAAATCGTTTCGCGACAGTTTTTTCGGTAGTATTAATTTAAGCGTCAATTAAAAACGCGTGAAATACGAACAAAAATGATGTTAGTGCGTAATAAATGTGCCGCAGAAACAATTAAAAAAATTACGAAAAAAAAAATGAAATGAGAGCAAAGGGGATTTGAATGAAATTGAATGCGGAGAGGCGAGGACAGAAGATGAAGCAGAGAATTGTTATTATTAATGTTAATTGCTTTGAATTATGTGTGCAGAGGTTTAAATTGTGTCTATTTATGAATAGATAGACCGAGAGATGATATAATGCAAATGAGTTTAAAACTATTAAAATTTTCTATGGATCGTTCAGTGAGATAAGAATTTTCACAAAAAGGGCTATGAAGTGATTTTTTTTTTGCATTTTTTTGATTCAAAATAAATGGAAAAATGTCTCAATTTTATTATTTGTGATTAAAAATTCCAAAATTTGAACAAAAATGTTAAAAATTAAAATTTTGAGCATTTTAAAGAAAAAATATACGATAGATGGCGCTTTAAAATTTTCAAAGTATAAATTTGGACAATTTAAATAGATTTTTATACAAAAAATTGATTTTTAAAGTTTAAATAAAATAAATTTTATAATCTATTTAAAAAATTTAACATTACAATGCATGAAAAAAAATTGCCGGTAGATGTCACTTTTAAATATTTTAAGACAGAAACTGATTTTTACATTAATTAATTTTTAATTAAGCTTAATTCTTGAAATAAATCAAGTTCATTATAGTTCAAATTTGAGCATTGAAAAAACAGGAAAATTATTTTAAATAAAAAAATTAGTCGTCAGAGGGCGCTTTTAAAACTTTATGATTAAAAAATGTGTATCACTGAATTTTTTCAATTAAAATATTTAATTTTTTCAAATTAAAATAAAAATTTAATAAAACCAACTAAATTAAATTTAATTAATTTAATTTAAATTTTTTTTAATTAAATTTAAATTAAATTAAATATTTAATTAATTTATTTAATTAAATTTAAATTTTTAAATAAGTTTAATTAATTTATTTTTTTTTTAAATCAATTTAAATTAAAAATTAAATTAAAATAAGTTAATTCAATTAAATTTATTTAAAAATTTAATTTAAATTTAATAAAAAAAATTAATTAATTTTATTTTATTTTAAAAAAAAATTATTTAAAAATTTTTAATTAATAATTTAATTTAAATTTAATAAAATTAAACAGAACAAATTCTTAAAAATTTAATGACGCAAAAAATGCATCCATTCGAATGCATTCCCTCAAATCATTCATTGCACAATTTCACCATTAATCTACTTTTCTGTCCATCATCACCAACTAACAAAAAAAAAATAAAATTCAAATTACTCTCTTCTGTTAACTCACTTGCCTGCGAGCCATTAAACTTTTGCAACTCTCTCATACCCATAAACATTAATTTTCCTCGCTGTGAAAAGTGTGGCGTAGCATCAACAGTGAAAAATAGTGGCGAAAAACGATTTTAAATTAAAATGATTATTATTACCGCACACCTCCTCATCTGTTTTTCAGCAAAGATACCGAAGAAAACTCTTCACTTTTTATTTACAATAAAATAAATAATAATTGTGATGATGATCGTTATGACGACGTGCGCTTACTGAAATTGAATGGAATGAATGAAAAGAAAAGTGAAAATTCTTTTTCATCACTTTCGAACATTTTATCGTCGTAGCGGACAACGACATGACGAGTTGTGATAAAAAATGCAAAGAAAAAAATTGTTAATGGGATTTTTCTGCATCGCTTCGAAGCATCGAATGCATGAGAGGATTTTTTGCATTTGCTGTAATTTACACGCCAAGCCGAAGAAAGTGCTTTTTGCAACGTTGTCATGTGACTGGATGGGGGATTCGAGGTACAGAGGCATGAAATTACCGCAAATTACCTTCGTTTTTCACAGAAAAATTGTTTTGATTCTCTAATTGGATTACGACAAATGTGATTTTTCGTGATTTATGAGATGAATTTTTAATATTTTATTTTTCTTTTAAGGTTAAAATATGAAAAGAGGTGCTTTGATGTGATTTAAAAGAACGAACCGTGGAGAGGAGAAACATATGGAATTAAAAGCGCACTCATCATTTTTAAGTGCTGACCAACTTTTCTCGTCGTAAATGCCGATTTATAACATAAATTTATGGAATCCATCAGTTTTTTCCATCGCATTGCCTGCATTGCAACGCTTCAACTCACACTTTGTTTAAAAATAGATAAAAAAAAATTGTAATTAATTCAATCAAAATGTCATATTCAACAATTTTTCCATATTTTCTCGACGCAGTGTGTGGCAGAGTCGACGAAAAAACGAGAGTAACTGCATAAAAATGTGAGGAAAACGTGAGTGACATTCTATTTTTAACAGATTTTCTTGTTTTTCTATGAAATTTCATCTCTTTTTTTCTCGTAGAATAAATACCGGGAAGTCGTTTGGCAAGAAATTCTCATCATTCAATTTTTATCTGAATCTTGCGAAAAGAAAAAAAAACATTTTTCTAATTAATCTTGATACTCGAATTGATTAGCGGAGAGAAAAGTTAACAACTTTTTGTCCAGCGTTCGGGCGATTAAAGATTGCTCCAGTTCGATAAGACGCAAAAACGGAAGAAGAAGACACAAAAACAACATTTTTAATCCACTCGACTATTTCCATCTCTGATGCGGCGATGGCGAGCACGGAAGTCAGTTATTCTGATGCAAAAGTTGATTCCTGTGGGAATTTCGTTCTTTGTTTCTTTTGCTGCGTTTCAACTTGCTTTGCTGATGATAAAAGATGAAGAGATAGTAGTTGCTTTCTCGTTAACGGAACAAAACAAGAAGTGAAGAAAAGTATGAAATGAGGGAACGTAAAAAAAAATAAAATACGGGAAGAGATGTTTGCACCTGCTATTGAAATAAAAATAAAAATGAAAGAAGAAAAAGTGTAGCGATGATAAGTGAATTTGTTCAAGGATCATTATCGAGGATTTTATTATTAATGGGTAAGGGAATGGTTTTAATTTGATTGGAAGCACATGCCAAAGAATCAGAAAAAAAAATTGAATAAAAAAATTTGGGGAAGTATTTCAACTGTAAGGTAAATTGTGAAAGTAAAATAATTTAATTTTTTTATATTTTTTTTAAATTAAATTAAAAAAAATAAATTAAATTTATTTATTTTAAATTTTTTAAATAATTTTTTGAATAATTTTTTATATCATTAATTTTTTAATTCAATTATTCATTAAATTAAATAATTTAATTGCTGAAAATTATTTTTATATTTCTTAAAAATTTTTATTTTATTTTTTTGTTGAATTGAATAATTAAAAGAAAATTTAATTAATTAAAATAAATATTCTTTTTTTTTAATTTAAAAAAATAAAAAAAAAATATTTCATTTAAATTAAATTAAATAAATAATTAAATATAAAAAATTAATTAAATTAAATTTAAAAAAAAATAAATTAAATTGAATTAAATAATCTGAATCAATTAAAAATTTATAAAAAATAATTTTTATATTTTTCATTAATTTTTTATAAATAATTAAAATATCAAACATTTTTTTTAATATTTTTTTTTAATTTCTGATTAAATTTTTTAATTTATTTTTTTATTCAATTATTTTATTTTAATTATTCAATTTAATGTAATTAAATTTTTATTATATTATTAATTAAAATTTGAGGTTTTGAGATTTTTATATTTTTCATCAATTTTTTATAAATTTCAGTTTAATTAATTAAATTATTTATTAAATTAAAATTTTAAATAATTAAATTTTAAATATAAAAATTTTTTCAATTAAAAACTTTTTTTAATTTTGCCGAATTCGAGCAATTTTTATTGCTCATCATCAGGGTTTGTTTAAATATTTTAAAATGATAAATAAATTTTTTAATGGTTTTAGATTAATTTTTTTTATTTTAATTTTTTAGATTCTTATTTTTTTTTTAATTGAATTCTTTATATTTTTATAATAATTTTTATTTTATTTTTTCTTATTTTTTTTAGTTCCAAATTAAATAATTAAAAAATTAAATTATTAAATTAAATAACAACATATCAACTTATAAATTAAATAAATAAATTTTGTAATAAAATATAAATAAATTTAATTTACAGGTAAAATGATTTAAATACAATTTATCAAATTAAATGAAATTAAATAATTAAATTTTCATTATTTATTAATTAAAATTTGAGGTAAAAAAATATTCAAATTATTTGTATTTTTTTTTATTTTTTAAATAATTTTTAATTAATGTTTTACTGAAATTTAATTTTTTTTATTAAATTATTTATTTAAATTAAATTAAAACCGTTAAATTTAAATACGAAATCCATAGTGACCTCTCCCTCAATAAAATGAGTCGACTGAAAGTGATAAATTATAACAGTATCAATTTCGTTCGTCTCATTAACTTCAGTATAAAACTTACATCTATTCCACGATAGATGGCGTTTTCATGTTTTTCATTCAAATTTCATAAAACTCAAACTTCGTTACAGGAAAAAAAAACTCATAATCTCTCACGGAACAAAACTTCTCGACTTTCTTGATGAAAAAGGTCATTTTTTGCACGGAAACATGATCTATTTATAAATATCAGACGATAATCCATTCAATTGCCTTCCACGAGCAATTCGCTAAATTATTCATTCATTAAGGGATTTAACGCAGCAATATTTATTATCTGTGATAAAAATAGCCAAAAAAAAAAACAACAAATCGCTTGGTCAGTCAGCGCAAAACATCCCTCGAGGGAATTGTTCTTTACTCGGAAAATTTATTAGATGACAAGTTTTATTTTGCGGATAAATTGACGTCTTTTACTCATCGCATGCGAGACTCGCATAAATTTTCCTATTTTTTTTTATATCACTCAAGAATTATATAATAATATGAAATAATTAATTAAATTGCCATTCATGTCTTCTATTCCGCATAATTGGTGTGCTTTCGTAACCATTTTGACGCTCATCATCAAGGCAAAGAGCAATTTATTTTCGGGCAATTTTTCCATCAATTTCTTCTTCTTGGAATGTTTCGCAAGGTATTTTGCACACAAAAGAAAAATAAAACAAATATTGCGTAATTTTCTCGAAAATTCGAATTATTTTCAATGAAAAGTTATTTTTCTTTTTAATTTAATGAATCAATGAATGAATGGCAATCAATTAAAAACCGTGGATCATTGAGCAAAATAAATTTTCTTTTGAAATTTTTAATGATGTTCAATTAAGGATATCGTCAATTTTCGCATAATTTAACATACAAATCTCCCCTCAGAGAAAAATTACGAAAAAAAAAAGAAAATTTACAAACCGCACGTCTTTAATGCTCTTTATCAGCATGTCTCAAAAAAAAAAATGAAACGTAAAAAAAATCAAAAAAAGCAAGGTCACGAACGTATTGTTGATAATGATCATGACAAAAAAATCCAAGGACACGATTTTTGGCATCATCTCGACGTTTAACATTTGGAAAAAAGCGATTTGTCAGCCAAAAATTCGCATCATCCATTCACACTTGACTCGGTTTGCTTCATTCAACAGGTAGTACTCATTTATTATTTCCTTCTCTTTTTTCTTTTTTTTTTTTTTTGTTCTGCACAAGACAAAAAAAATGTCCTTTAAAAAAAATTTCCGTGGAAAAAAAAACGAAAACATTAATCTACATAAATTTTTATTATTTTACAACAATGACGATGATAATGATGAACATTCAGCCGACTAACGAGATTATTAACAAGATTTTTCTTCATAAATTTCAAATGTCCTTGAATTACGTTTTGAGCAAATTATCTTGACAATGGACTCGACTTTATGATAATTTTTGGCGGTTTCTATAATGAACGTTAAGGGGATTTTCGAGGAAATTATAACGGATTTTTTTTTTTTGATATGGAAAAAAATGTAAAAAAAATAAATTGAAAAGTAAAATGTTGTAAATCCACAGGGAAACATCAATAAACTTTTTTAATAACAATTTTTTTTCTATCATTTGATGAAAAAATGAAAAAACACAAGAGATACGGGAAAAAAATGTCACAACTATCAATTTATTATTATTTAAATTAAGTGCGCTCTACAAATCAATATTCTGTTACAGAATGTAGGAGAGTGCAACAAAATATTTAAAAGTTTGTCAGAAATAAATTATTTGAGTGTATTTTTAAATGAAAAAAAAATATTTTAAGAAAATTATTCTAATTGTTATTAATTTAATTTTATTTTTTTTATATTTTAATTTTTTTTATTTTTTTATTTTATTTATTTATTTTATTTTATTTTTTTTTTTTTCAAAAAATAATTTTTAATAAATTTATTTTAATAAAAAATTTTTTAATTTAATTTAATTTTTTTTTCAAAAAATGAGTTTTGAATAAAATAAATTTTTATTCAAATAATTATAATTTTTTGAGATATTTTAATTTTTTTATAAATTATTTTTTTTAATTAAGTTTTATTTTATATTAAAAATTAATTTAAAATTACAATAAATTAATTTCTGTATTTTTTTTAATTTTTTTAAATAATTTTTAAATTTTTGCAATTAATTTTTTATTTATTATTTTTTAATTTAATAATTTTTATTATTAATTAATTAAATTATATTTTAAAATTGATAAAATTGAATTTTTTTTTACAAAATTATTTTATAAAATTTAATTTTTTATATTTTTTTTAGAAATTAAAAAAAAATAGAAATTTTAAAAAAAAAATAAATTTTTATTTTTTTTTTCTGAATCAACTCAGACAGACAAAATTTTTAACAAAATATAAAATTTATTTAGAAAATGCATTAAAATGCGTTTAAAAAAACTATACATCAACAAGAGCCGATGATGAATTTGTTTCCTGTTTGTTACAATTTTTTTTTACAATTCCCGATATGTAACGCGATGTTAAAAAAAACTGTTGAATGTGTGAAAATTGCAACTCAAAAATTAATTAACGCTTTTTTCTGCGCTTCACACGTGTTTTTATTTCATATCACGTCCTTTGCTGTTTTTTCGTCGCCGCTCGGGCGGAAATGACACGAAAAATCACGTAGACTAGATTAATGGAACAAATAAAGTCTCCTCACAATAGAATTAATATTATTAAGTATTATTTACACATGTGTGTGTGTTAAAATAAAAAATTATGCGTTGGCAGGTTGTTGATGCGACAATCGCGTCACACAAACAATTCCGTTCAATGTCAACTTTTTATTTTTTTTTTCTTCCCAAGAAATCCCACAATTACCGATCACGTGCTCGAATAATTAAATTATGCAATTTCGCTGCAATTATGTGTAATTGTCGGAACTAATATTGGCACGAGCGACAGATGTGAAAAAAAAAATTTTAAAATTCGCAGGATAAAAATAATTGCACGCACTTGAAATAAAAAAAATAACAAACCGGAATAATTTCGCTAATTATTCACTTAACGAACGTTTAAAAAATAAATTTTTGACTCACCTGTGCCGAAAAGTATGGCGGAAGAACACATCGTTGATCGTCGAGACGCGAACATTGCACGCGTTCCAGCAGCTCGAAGAGATCCTGCGTCGCGCCTCGTAAGCGATCGGGACTTGCGCCTGCTGTGGGCGTCGTTGGAGGCACCATGTTCTCCTTGCTGGCGCCATTGGACCAACTGCCCATGTGTGAACGTCTGTAAAGAAACAAAAACACGAGAAAATTCAGTAAAAGTCGCAAAAATGAAGAAAAATAGTCTACTCTACTCGAATAATGAAGAGGTATGGAAATAAATCTAAATATTTTATATTAACACAAAGTCGTAAATTTGTGTTAGTTTTCGACGGAAAGTGTTAAAATGCATTAGTTTGTAAGTTTTTAGTGCACGTGGTCAGTAAATAAGACGCTAAATGGATTCAAGGTTGCTGTTGATGGAATATCGTAAAATACGAAAACACGGAAAATCAGAAAAGTTTTTTTTTCCTTTTAAATTTTATCACCAACAACATCCGATAAACGTTAATCCAACAAACTAATTAAATGACTTTTAATAGTTTTATTGATGTTTGTCGTTTAGTTCGTTTCATTTTAATATCCTTCTCTTAAGACATTCATGAATACTGATATCGAACAAGAGTTTAAGGGTAGTTCATTAAATTTTCAAGTTTTTTTTAATTTTGAAAAAAATAATTAAAAAAAATAAAATTAAAAATATTTAAAAAAAATATTTTTTAAATACATATTAATTAAAATTTATTTAATTTAACAAATAAATAAAAAAAATAATTAAAGTGAAAAATAAATATCCAAAATTTAATTAAATTAAAAATAAATAATTAAAATTTAATTAAATAAAAATTATTAATTAAATAATTATTTTTCTAAATTAAAAAATAAATAATTAAATTTAAAAAATTCAATAAAAAATAACTCGTTAATTAAAAAAATATTTTTGAAATAAAAAAAAATAATAGAATTTTTTCTCTAAATTAATTGATTCGTTTTAATTATTTTTTATTATTTTTTTAAGGTGAAAAAAAATGTTACAAATTATACGATTTTAAGAAAATAAAATTTTTTACTATATTAATTTTTTAAAATTTTTGTGATTTTATTAAATTTTTCTCTAAAATTATAAAATTAAGATAATTGAATTAAAATTACTTTAAATAAAATTAATTTATTAAAATAAAATTTTTAAATTAAAAATAATTTAAAAAAAATAAATAATTAAAAAATTAAAATAAATTATTAATTAAAATTAATTTATTAATTTTTTTTTTTTAATTATTAAAATTTAATTTGCAATAATTTTAATTTTTTTTTTCTTTTCAGAAAACTATCAAGATGGCATTGATATTAAGGAAATTGGAGTATTTTGGAGAGATTTTCCTCCGAATCATCTAATACGCTAAAAATAGAACTTTCTTTGAAATATTAAAGCTTAATGAAATTTGTTGAATACCCCTTGCGATACATTAAAAAAAATCAAATTGCCTCAAAACCATAAGAAAGTGAACTACCCTTCGCCATCGTGAACGAAAGCAAACTTCATATGGATCAGATAAACATTTATGAGCCATTAATTAACAAAACGAATCGTAGGCGGGCACATTCCTTTCGTTCGTTAGGATTTCCGAGAATTTTCCACTCACAAATTTGACGAAACTTTTTAAATGAAACATCGTTAAAGGATTGCCAAAAAACCATCATCATCCCTTAATAATTGGATCGCATCCATACCCATAATCTCCAAGACGACAGTCGAGAAGACAACAACAACTGCGTGCAATAAATGTGACTTCCGCTGCCGTACACACAAAATTTTATTACTTTTTTGATTGCTTTTCTATATTTATTCGAGAGAACGAGCGAGCGATAAGGTACGAGACGAAGTTGCCACACGTTCAAAGTTTCTTCATTAAAAAGCAATAAAATTTACTTCTTGTCAACATGGAAAAAAATTTTTTTTGGCAAAATTATGAGAGCGATATCTAATCTAATCAAGAAAGGATCGTCTTTAGGAACAGAAGTACTCTTGAAAAAACAGATGGCAATCAATAAAAGGACAACAATTATAAATAAATCAACAAAACTGACAAACAAATGTTCGGTAATTGACACCTTCATGCACTTTTTTGTCATTTTCAGGTTAACACTTCGTAAATTTCTGTAAATATCATTTTTTTTATCGTGAATTTCTTGAATTATCGAACTTTTGTCGTAATTCGATACGAAAAAAAGCGACAGACAAAGACAATAAGGTCCCAAGACAAGTCAAGGGGGACAGATGTCTCGTTCATCGGTTCATAAAACAACAAAAATTCCATAAGAACTCGAAATTAGTAGCCGAAAGTTAGTGAGTGTGTAATTATTATCGTCGTCTTCGTGTTAATTCTTCTTTCGTATGCAGTCGTCGTCGCACGTTTTGTTTGTTTTTCGCATTCTGTGGTCTACCGAGCAATTTTGAGACGTCGTTACGCTTCTTTAACTCCCTTGATGAGTGAACGAGGTGCAAATTTCAAGTCAAAATGTTGCTCTGGAGACAACGAGACCATTGTTGGGCACTTCACACAATCGCGTTAACAAAAAGTCTTTTAACAAGCTAATAAAAAATGCATTAAATTGACCGCTGTTTGGTGCATTTACAGAAATTTTCACACTTTTTAACTTTTTTATGAATAGAAATTGTAAGAAAAAGTTTAAATTTGCATCTTTTTACATTTTTCTCTATTTCTCTTTAGAAAAATTTAAATTTTTTGAATAAATTTCAAGGCAAGTGCATCCATGCAAATGATTCCGATGAAAAGAACGGATTTTCGGATAGCAAACAATGGAGAATTTAATTAATTCAACGAGTCACAGCGATGTCTCATATACGTTAGAATCAAAATTTTGAAGAAAATTAAGCAAATGTTTGAAGAAAGACAAAAGAGATGCAACGTTGCAAGAAAATGATTTTCGGAGAAAACGCTCGAGACAGTGGGATGATCTCTCGTGCAAACAAAACTTTTTGTGCCATTTTATGCGCGATGATTTATGGCGTACTTGAGACGCTGCGCGTTTCAATCAAACAAAAAGTCGTAAATGTCATAAATTTATCATTTTTATGCGTGCCGAGTAACTTTTTTAACGACAAAAACCAGTGAGGTTCGTAAAAAAACTTTAAAATTAACAAAAATCACATAAAAAAATCTCATTATGTTTCAGCGATTGCTACAACAATCACACCTTAACTCGCTACCCACGCACGGACAACGCACTATTGAAATTGAAACCCGAGGAGAGTCGTGAGTTCATGTTGTGTCACGTCGCGCGGAGCTTAATTGTTTCAATTCATCACTGAAAAAATAACCAAAAATTCAGTTTTTTAATTATTTTTGAACTTTTGTTTGAAAAAAATTTAAAAACCAGTCAGGAAGTTCTTAAATAATAATCAGGCGACAAAAACATCGTAGGCGCAACTGTCAAGCACTGTGATTAGTCATTCGCTTTGGCGTGGCTTGCAAAAAAAACTTCAAACAAAAAGGGTCTACTTATAATTGCAGTATAATAAAAATCCAATTAATGCTTCATTTCCGTTTTCGTTTCAGGATTTCAGGTTTTTTTAAAATGTAAAATTTGGATCAGAAATCATCACGTCGTTAACCGCAATGTTAACGATGAACATATGGCGTGGGTAGTGATTTAGACGATTTTAATAGTTTTTGAACCGTTAGTCGTTTGAAATAATTGCAGTTTGAACGTTATTTGTGGGATTTTGAAGATAAAGAGTTGAATTAAAGTCAAGATGATATCCTTGGAGTGGATTAAAAATTTGTTGGATGATCAAATGTTGTGTAAATTTGATGTTAAATGAGAGTTTAAGAGGAATGAAAGTTTTTTACAAGGTTTTTATTATTTTAATTTTTTTTAAATAGTTTTAATTTTTTAATTATTTTATTTTTTAATTATTTTTTATTTTAATTTTAATTTTAATTTTAATTATTTTAATTTTTAGTTATTTTAATTTTTTAATTATTTTAATTTTTTATTAATTTTAATTTTTTAATTTTATTTTAATTTTTTAATTTTTTAATTTTTTTAATTTTTTAAATTTTTTATTTTAATTTTTTATTATTTTAATTTTTTATTATTTTAATTTTTAAATTATTAAATTTTTAATTATTTTAATTTTTTAATTATTTTTTTAA
This sequence comes from Culicoides brevitarsis, assembly GCF_036172545.1. Taxonomy (NCBI): domain Eukaryota; kingdom Metazoa; phylum Arthropoda; class Insecta; order Diptera; family Ceratopogonidae; genus Culicoides; species Culicoides brevitarsis. The sequence continues at coordinate 4,311,886 of NC_087086.1, read as the reverse complement.
TTTTTTAATTTTTATTAATTTTAATTATTTTTATTTTTTTAATTTAATTTTTTATTAATTTTTTATTTTTTTTTTAATTTTTTAATAATTTTTTAATTATTTTATTTTTTTTTTTGAAATTATTTATTTAATTTTTATTTTTAATTTTAATTTTTTATTATTTTAAAATTTTAAGGTCATTAATTTTAACTTTTGAAATTTCAAAAACAGGTAAGTTTTTAATACATTTTTTATAAAATAATATTGTTTTTTTTTTAATTTTAGGTAACAATATTTTTAACAGAAGCTTCTTGAAAAGTCCTGAGGATGAAAATATGACGAAAAAATGTTACAAATTAATCCAAACCAAGCAAATTATTTAAAAACATTTTTTCCAATTAATCCAAACCAAGCACAAAAACTTAACAAATTTTCGACCAACGATTTTTAAAACTGAGAGAAAATTAAATTCTGAATTAACTTTAACTTTAATTAATTAATTAACTTTTATTAATTTTTAAATTTTTATTTTCATAAAAAAAATCATAAATTAGAATTTTTTAAATCTGTTCAAAAACTGCCCATCCTCTTTTAACAAAAAAAAAGAGTGCAGACAATTTTTCCGCTCGCTTAACATTTCAAGCCTTTCACCCAAAATCCATTTTCATTGTTATCGCTGAACTGCACTTTCCAACCAACAACTAACTAATATAATGACAATAATCATGTAATAATTTTCGAACGCATTCTGACGCGATACTGCAATCAGAACCCATAATTTAAAATCAATTGAAACCCGAAATTCAATTCAATTATTACTATTTCTACATTTTCGGTATTTTTTTTGGACATGGACACGCTATTATTACAAAATTATTATTATTACTCGTGTTGTATTTGTCTGGCTTTTTTTGTGAACAACCGAGTGATATAGGATACGCCTACTTGCTGTATCCATGCTCAAAAACGCATCCACAAAAATTGTACAAAATGTAGGGAAATGCAGCAGCTGGTGCAGTTTCATACGTGATGTAATTGAGGTTTTTGTATGTTTTTTTGTGCACTCATTCATCTTCGCTCACTTTTGTATAATATCGCAATTATTTAATAATATTGTTTGTTTGTTTTGTGTTTTTTTTTTGCATCGCTCTCGGTGCGATATGACATGCTCGTGTTTAAAAAAATTTTTTTGAGCCAAAGAAAAAAAATTTCATGAGTGATGTGGTTGTCTGAGGGACGTTTTTTAGACAAATTAGAACAAATAAGGGTGTAATGAGCATCCGTGTCAGAAAAAAATGTCAGTATTGTTGATCATTTGCATGCAAATTGTTTTTATGTCCCATTACGGATGCATTTTTTATGGACTCATCAAATAATTTCACGTTTTTTTTATGACTCAATGATAATTTTTTTTAAATATTTTTTTTTTTGAACAATTATTTATTTATCTTTTATTGTATGGAAGCGTAACGTAACCGGATCCTTCCCAATCCAATAAAAATGTTGATTTCCATTCTTCTTCAGGCACACTTAAAAAAGCATTTAAAAAAAATTCTGGGATACGAAAAAACTAAAAAAAACTTGTAACCGTTACACGAGGGGAGAAAATCGAACATATGAAAAAAGGACCACTTTACAATCAATTTAAGCCGGTTGTTGTTATTTTAAGATTGTTGTTTGTGGACCATCAAAATAGGATTTAAATGTCAATAACTTGCTTTTTTGTGTTTTTTTAAAAGGTTCGAGAGTCCTAATCAAACAATGTTTGGCAATTTGTTCTCGAGGGTTCTTAATTTAATTTTTTTTTTGTTAATTTAATTTATTTAATTCACAAAAAAAAATTATCGGAAACAAAATTTCTAACCGCAAATTTCTAAATAAATTTTCTCATAAATTCTTCGTGTGATTAATGAAAAATTAACCACAAATATCGTGACAGCTCAAAAAAAAAGTGAATTTGAATGAAAAGAAAAGAAATTTAAGAAAAGGGCGTTTCGTTTGCATTGGCACCTAAAATAGTCGTAATCGTCGGGATCTTTTACTTTACATAAAACGCAAGTAAATCATAAATTCACCAAAAATTTAAAATTAATGATTTCGTGTTGATTTGACGCAACCACAAACATAACAACAATCAATGGGAATAATTTACATTTTTTCTTTATTTTTTTAATGTATGTATTTTTAGTTGTTCTAATGATCTCTTGGGAGATAAAAGAAAAAAAAAGAGAAATTTATGTGCTGTGAATATATTTATATGAGAAGATTTCATTTGAATTTTGTCCTCTTTTATAGAACTTGATATATTTGAGATGCAAGAGAGATATGAGACAAGAAAGTTACGTACGTGGTTAAGTGACTTATAGTTGTAACATATGTAATAAGGGGAAAGGATCGAGGAAGGAATACAAGATCAAGGATTCAAGATTTTTCTATAGGGATTTTCTGAACTTTTTTTTTTTTGAATAATTTTGAAGATTTTAAGTGATTTATAGATGTTTTAACATAAAAGTAATTTTTTTCTTTGTTTAAAAAAATAATTTTTAAATATTCAAAAATTTTCTTGAATTAAAAAAATATTACGAAAAATCTTCAGAATTAGCAAATTTAAACATTTTTATTATTTTATTTTTTTTTTTTTTCAATTTTTTTTTTTTTAATTTTAATAATTTTAAAAAAAAAAATTTTTAATTTTTTCTGTTTAAAAATTTTTAATTTTATTTTATTTTTTTATAAAATTTTTTTCATAAAAATTTTTTTAAATTTTTTTTTTTTTAATTTTTTATTTTTTTGATTTTTTTAATTTTTTTTTTATTTTATTTTTTATTTATTTTTTATTTTTTTTTATTTTTTTTTTAAATTTCACTTTTTTTCAAATTTTTTTTTTTATTTTTTTTTTTTGTTAAATTTTAATTCTTTTCAGTTTTTTTTTTTTTTTTTATTTTTTTTAAATTTTATTTTTTTTATCTTGAATTAAAAAAATTTTCATAATTTTTTTTTTAAAAAAATCTTCTAATTTTTTTTCTGTTTGTTAATTTTATTATTATTTTTTTAATTTGTAATTTTTTCAATAATTTTACATTTTTTTATTATTTTTTTTTTTTTTTTGTAAAATTATTTTTATTTATTTTTTTTTTATTTTTAATTTATTATTATTTTTTTTTTTATTTATTTATTTTAAAAAAATTTTCTTGAATTAAAAAAAAATCTTCAAAATTTTATTTTTTAAAATTTTAATTTTTTTCTTTTGTAAGCTCTTTTAAGTAAAAATTCAAACAAAAAAATTAAAGAAAAAATTTTACTTTAAAAAATTATTTTTCAAAATAAAAACAACTTTAAACTTGTCACCTTAAATCTTAAATACTCTCAAACTTAACCTTTTTATCTCTCCTCAAATATTTTCAAACAAACAAGGATTGTCCGAAAATCTTTCACCTTTCCTCTGACAAAACATCAAAATAACAACAACAACAACTCCCATCCCGATCCTCATCAAAAACATCTCAATCCTCACTTTCATTCAGTTTAACACAACACAAAAAAAAAGTTGTTTACTTTTCCTTTCTTCTCAGGTTCGACAACTTTTCTCGACAAGAATCAACAAAATAATATCACACGCAACTTTGTATTGTTAACACGCAGCTTCCATCCGCCGTCTCGTTGCATACAAAAGAAAAGTCTTTCACACACAAAAGAACCTCTCTGAATGACATCGGAATGGAATGGAATAAATAAATAAAAAAGTGCATTATCTCTCCGAATGCAAACAAAAAAAAAGTGCATTCATAGAAAGAAAGAAGAAAAAATTATTTACAGTCAGTGAATTTATCATTTATTGTCTCTCTTGTCTCCGTCGCTTTTTAAGTTATGATAAATAGTTTTGTTTGCATTTCATCCCCTTCACTATCTTGGAATCTCTTGCATAAATTTCTCTTCATCCCTTCTCGTTAATTCTTCTTCTTCTTGCATAAAAAATAAAAAATGAGAGGAAAAATGCTGTTTTTTAAGTATTTATTATTATTAACACCTATTTAGAGATTTATTTTATTTTTTAAATTTTTTTCTTAAATTAGCTGGGCATGTTTTGACCACTTTTTGACAACTTTTCAAGGCAACTGACGACATCATAATTAAAGAAAAATTATCTTTTCCGTTGAAATGCGATACAAATTCGCACAAACCACACACAGCGATGCGAGATGAAAAATTATTCATGCGCGTATCTAAATATTTACGACGAGATTTCAAGCTGTTACTCATCGGAGCGCGCAAGGAAACATCATTAATATTGCATATTTTGCTTGCGAATTGTGTGTTTCTAGGTCTTTGGTCTACTGATTTCGAACGAGTAGTGAGAGGGGTTGTTATGCCGTTTTGATTTTTGCATGAATTTTTATTAATTTAATATCGGTTTTTTTTTATTATTAATGAATGAATTGCAAACAAATTTCTTCGTTTTTATTCCTTGTTTGTTTATTTGCGGATGGTTGCTAATGCGGTATATTGTGAAGATTTTTTCTTTTTCCTATCTCTCGCTTCTCAGAGTGAATTATTTGAATGATTTATTACATTTACAAATTATTATTCGTTTCTAAGCGACACACAAGACGACGTGAGACGGAAAAATGTTTCGGCGAAGAATATTTCTGAGGGATTGTGATGTGAAAGGATTTTCGAGAAAAGCAAAAGAAATGAAAGGAGTGGCGTTAGAGCTTAAAATATTGACATAAATTGAACTTTAATGATCTTTCGAGTGAAGGTTCTGTGAGAAAAATTGACTTTTGATGCACTTTGAGGCAGTGAGATTATAGAAATTTTTTTAAGTTTTAAAATTTTTGATTTCTATTTAATCAAAATTGCTTTAAAAAAAAATTAAGAAGAAAAAAAATATTGCAAAAATAACAAATCCGAGCCTTTAAAAAATTTAAAAATCGTTAATCATTAAAAAAAATTATTTCCAAATTAATTTTTTATAAAAATTATTATTATTTTTATTAATTTAAAAAAAAATATTATAAAATAAATTTAAAAAAAATTTTAAAAAATCTTTTTAAATTAAAGTTTTAATTTTTTTAATTTATATTTATAAAATAATTTTATTTTTTAATGCATTTTTCTTTAAAAAAAATTATTTAAAATTTTTTTTTTAATATTTATTTTTTTAATCGTTTTAAATAAAATTTCTCAAAAAATTATTTTGATTAATTTTTTTAAAAATTTTATTTATTGAAGTTTTAATCTAACATTACGAAAAATATTAAAATTTTATTGTTTCAAATTTTAATGAAATATTTTTATTAATAATTTTCGAATATTTATAAAAAAAAAATTTTTGAATTTGAAAAAAAAACTAAGCTAATCAAAAAAGTATTTAATAATTAAAATAACTAAATATTCAACATTTCAATTAAAAATTTAAATTAAAAATAAAATAAATAAAAAATAGTTAAATAATTAAAAAAATAAATTTTTATTTAAGTTAATTTAATTTTATTTCTTTTTAAATAAAAATTTATTTAAAAAAGAAAATTAAAAATTAATTAAAATTTCTGAAGATTTTTTTTATAAATTTTTTAAGCAAAAATTACAAATTATATTTTGCCTTAATTTAAAAATTTGCCTTTGGGAACAATTTGAGGTTCAACGCAACTTCAATTCTCTCCAAAAACTTCTTTTTCTCAAAGAAAACTCCTCGCTGAGCCACTTTCTTGAAGAACTTTTCAATTTTTTTCAACTAAATTTCATCTCAAGAACCTCTCGAGCGCGAAACCCTTCATCATCAATCAACTTCTATTCATATTCAATATTTTATTTTGCAACATTTCTCGACAACAACCACGTAACAAAACCTTTCCCAACTTTGAATTTATTAAATTTCGCACATCACTGCGCGATTCCACGCAGAATACTTTGAAATTCAAAGTTGACGGTATTTCTCATTAAAAATTAACGTCATTTCAAGCAGGTATTCCATTTATTTACTCCTTTCTTTTATTATTTGAAATTTATTATCGGATAAATTTGCGCAGGAAAGGGAAAATACACGTGAATGGTTTTTTTCTAAGACTAGATTGAAGAAAGGGGTTCACATAAAGTGACTTTATGACGACAGGAGGATGCTTGAAAGAGTGATTGATTACAAATTTATCGTGAATTCCCTCATTTGAGACGAAGAAACCACATGCATTACCGAGCCAGACAGTTGATGGCATTTAAGAGACATTTAACGAGAAAAATCACAACAGGAGTTACCTCGAAATGATTAATAATTCATAATTGATGACAAATTAAAGACTTCCATCGTTCATCTTGGAGGAAAAAAAACAACCCGCATTTTCAGTAAGAAGCCCGCATCGCGATTTTTTTAAAACCGTTAACGGACTTTAAGTGATTTATGGACCAAAAATTGTCCAAAATAAATATTTATTTTAATTTTTCCTCGTCGCCAACGGGAAAAATTCTCTCGCGAGACAATTAAATTATTAAAATTGAATAAAATTTTAATCTTCTCAGGTAAAACGGGTCCGTCAACCCCTTGAATTTGTTAAATAATTAAAATAAAAAAGGCGCAACAGCACCGGAAACGCTCAGGCGAGTCCCGTTTTGTGACCTTGTCAAATGGTTCTTTTGTTATTTTTTATCCGCTTTGTAAAAAATATCGCGTCAAAGGCGTTTAAATTCTGTTTGGGAGAAGATAATATTTTTGTTGTAAACATCTGTATTTATTATTATTACTTTTGTGCGTCAGTTGTTTAAAGGATTAATTCAGTAATTTAATATGTTCGCGAATTTTTTTTAAATTTTTTGCGTAACCGGAAGCGGATTATTATTCATTTTATGTGATGAGCAATGTTTGCTCTTTTTTTTACAATTTTTCATTGTTCGAAGCATTAATGGACATTTAATGTTTGTTGGAATTATTAAAAAAAACATTAACGGCATTTATGTGAAAAAAAATTACAAAAAAGGGGTGAACTTTATCCGCGAATATCCTTGAAAAATTTTCACGAACGTTCAATGACCCATTTTTCATCCGTAATTGGAGAGGCAATGAACTCCAATTGTATAAACATATCCGATTATTTTCCCAATTAAAAGTGCCTCATACTTCCGACAGGCAAGCTGACATAAAATCTTATCAATCATGGTTTCGATTTCGACGTTCATTCAACTTTTGTTGCCACACATCGTGTGTCAATGTGTGTCGATTTGCTTATCACGTCGTCGTGTTTGTTTGAAGAAAAGAACAGAGACAAGCTGAGCAAGTAATCCAATAACAGACGATGGCATGCATGCCAAGATTCGAATGATATGCAGGAAAAAAGTGCTCTCTAATGTGGAATTGAATTTGGATTGAATCGATATACAAGTTGCAATAAAAAGTTAATGTGAAGAATTTTGTTTCGCGGAAAGGAGTTTTTGCGAGCTAAGTTTTGTAAAAATTTAGATTTAAGAGTTTTTGTAAGAGCTAAGAGTCTTAATTCAAGAGCTGAGAAGGTTAGATTAAAAACTGACAACTTTAGACTAAAAACTGAGAAGTTAGCTTTAAGATCTAAAAGTTAGTTTTAAGAGCTAAGGACTTCAGATCAAGTCTAAAAAGCTCAAATCAAAAACTGAAACGTTTTTTTCAATAAACTGAGAAGTTTAGACTAAAAACTGACAACTTTAGACCAAAAGCTGAGAAGTTAGCTTTAAGATCTAAAAAGTTAGTTTTAAGAGCTAAGGACTTCAGATCAAGTCTAAAAAGCTCAAATCAAAAACTAAAAGGTTTTATATGAAATCTGAAAAGTTTTTTAAAACCTAAAAAGTTAGTTTTTAAATCTAACTTTTAACAAAATCTAATCTCGTAAAAATTTTTGAACTCCGAAACATCAAATCCTCACAGGAAACCAACAAGAACATGATTTGCATTTATTTCAAAAGAGAGATCTGAAATATAATTTAAATGTGCCCATCGGCGATAATTAGGGAGCTCCACAAACAGAATAAATAATTGTTTTGTGTCTGCTTCGATTTCGATTCCAATTCACGTTTCAAAAATTTCTTTCTTCGATAAATTTATCCTTGATCATGAATCTCGTATCCTGTCCCTTTTCTAAATTCCTCTTCGAGATGAACTCTAATCTCATTTTCTTTCAGAACGAGGATGACAGAATCAACGTGACTTCGATTATATCATCTCATCTCGGGATGACAGCGATGACATGAACGTGTTAGTGCTGCAATCCATCCTGTGGGCAATAATAATCGTAAAATAATATTCCGAACGATGTTCAACTAGGTGCAATATAATTTATTGCTGTTCCTTGCATCCATCGACATTGCATGTAAAGTAATAAAAATAAAATCTCGAAATGAAAAAAAAATCGAATGAAAAGAAAATAATAGAAAATAAACCGGTTTGCAGTTCTTTTCATCATCGAGCCAGAGAGACTTTAACAGAGAAAGAACGAATAGCGAGGGATACTCGTTGATTTTATTAGCGATAAATATTTTTACGACGACGAAAAGCCGAACAACAGACACAAAAAAGAAAAGAAGAACTAATAATTTACATATGATTAATCAGATGCATTTCTCGCGCATAAAAATATTTTGCGAGTCTCCCTTCGTTTCATTTCTTCCTTTCTTTCTTCTTCTTTCAGCACGGGAAAATTAGGTGCATATCATTAAAATATTCAAAGAAAGGTGTTCTACCGGATTTTTTTTATTACACACGATGAATGCATAAGAAAATGACCAAGACTAATCTTTTATGTCTGGACAAGGAATAAAATTATAATAAAATCATCATGAAAGTCGAGGATATTAATTTAATGAAAGCAGTGGAAATTCGAGGGAAGGGAGAGTTTCGCGCCCGTTAAAATCTCCTTTTTCGCCGCGAATCTTGTTCTCAACTGTGAGAAAGTGTCTGCACCTTGACTGATTTCTTTATTTATTTTACGATTTTTTTTTATTAATAGAAAGATTAGAAAGGATGAAAAACTCGTTTTTGACCGTTTAACACAGCGGCGAGTCTTGGCTTGGCGTGGCGTGGAAGATGATGACAAAGCGCGAAATTGACCATATTTGTACTTTCTCTAATTTTTTTTAAAGCGTCATCCATGTGAAAAAAAAATTTTTTTTTTCGATCGTGAGAATATTTTTTATTTTTGTTTGTGATGATTAAAAAATAATTTTTTAAAATAGTTTTAATAGAATTTTTTTCTATATTTTTGATTAATTTTATTTTTTTTATTTTGATTTAAAAAATGAATTTTTCAAATTAATAATTTAAAAATTTTTATTTAAAATATTTAAATAATTTAAATTTTAATTTTATTTCTCAAGTTTTTTTTTTCATTAGGTAATTTTTTTTTAATTTTATTAATTTTTATTTCATTTAAATTAAATTTTAATTTTAATTTTTTTTTCGTAATTTAATTTTTTTAATTTTATTTTTAATTAATAAAAAAAAATTTCGAACCTTTTAAATTTCTTATTATTTTTTATAATATTTTTAAAATTTTTTTTTTTCGTAATTTTATTTTTAATTAATAAGGAAAAATAAATTTTTCGAACCTTTTAAATTTCTTAATATTTTTTTTTATAATATTTTTTTTATTAGAGAATATTATTTTAAATATTTTTTAAAAAATTATTTAAGAAATTTAATTAAAATAAGAAATTTAAAAATTATTTTTTTTTATTAAATAACAATAAAATTCGTTAATTAAAATTAAAAATAATAATTAAAAAATATTAAAATAAAAAAAATAAATAAATTAATTTAAATATTAATTAAAAAAATTAAATTAAAAATTTGAATAAAAATTAGGTAAAAAATTAAATACTTTAATTTTAAAAATCAGACAAAAAAAAATTTTAAAAAAATTAGTCAAACAAGAAAATTTACGATGCTGACTAATATATTAATTTAAAATGCATTAAAATGCAAATTTAATTCAAAAAAAGTCATAAAAATTAAGAAAACTAATAAATTCTCGACCGATTCTTTTAAACAAATAAAGACAAATTTAATTATCTTCACTCCAATTAAAGTTCGTTGTACAAGAAAATCATCGAAGCAAGACGCTCCTCTTTGCCCATTCTCTTTCCTATGAAATCCGTGTCATAACGCACTGTGCACTCTCCTTTGCAGTCTGTTCTATTCTTCTTTGTCTGCTGCTTTTAATTTAATTTCCATCGAGAAACGATAATTATTTTAATTATAAGCGAATTGGAAGCCCCTCACCGTGATTCCTTTCTAATTTTATTAATTATATCACACGCTGCTTGCACTTTATTGCATATTTCTTCATTTTTTTCCTACTGCGTCGTTTTTTTTTGACAAAAAAACTGATAAAATTACACCGTGAACGACTAATTAATGATAAAAAATTACATAATTACGCCTTTGAGCGTTTAAAACCCCTTCGAACTTTCTTTAATGTATTTTTAATAAAGACATTAACAGCGACTTCCGCGGAGCTTCTTAGCTATCTAAGGATTCGAGACAAAAAATGACTTTCTCACGCAACAGGACACAGTGTCTTAAGTGATTAGGATCACTTTCACACAACAAACAACGTCTCACAGCGTGAAAAAAATCAGGCGTCTAATTGATAAAAGTAACAAAAAATGAACAAAAGACGTTAACTTCCTTACAAAATTTTTTTCTTAAATTTTTTTAAAGGTCTTAACAATAATTTAATTGTAAAAATATTCATGATCACCCCCTTTTTGATCGTTTTTTAGTTACAAAAAAAATAATAATTCCCGAAAAAAATTAACAATATAAATAAACATCGATCCTCGGAAGGAGATACGAACTTTATAAAACGTACGCAAGATAGTTTTTTTTTTATTTTTTTGTGTATGATGTGTTTATTGTTGTTGATCCCCTAAATTCTGTAATAAAACTCGTAATTGCCTTAACACGCTGTGTGGCTCTTTTATGTACAAAAAAATAAATATCCTTAGAAATATTTTTTTTGCTTACAAAAGAAAAGAAAAAAATTACCTTTTGATGTGAAAGAGCAAAAAAAGTTACAAAAGAACTTTTCTGGGTAATAATGTTTTTCTATTGTTTATTTTTTTTTTACTTTTTTTTTTTGATACTGAAAGAAGTAAAAATTTTTTGAGGTTAATTTTCGTTTGTCGAAAAAAAAAATCTTTTAAGAAGTTGAGGCCAAAGGTCGAAAAAACTGCTTCCGATTTATTTATTTTCTTTGATTTTTGATTGAATTAACCTTCTAACAATTTTTTTTTGTCTGTCATCTTGACGGTTAAAAAAATAAAAAAAAAATATTTTTTGTTCAAAATAAAAAAAAATATTTAAAAAATCAAAAATTAAATCGGATAAAATAAATGCAAAGAAGGTCATTGCCAAGTCAACTCTGCGTCGGTAATTAATTCGACTCCTCCGCAAAAATCGTTCGGACAGCTAAAAAAATGAATCAAATCGCAAACAATTATTTTTATTCCATTTTTTATGTCTGACCAAATCTTTTGTGGGAATCGATTAAAATTTTGTGTCGCGATGTGTGGTAGTTTAAATTAATTTTTTTTTAAAGAAGTTAAGCGGAGCAAATTTGTTTTTGTCGATTTTTGGAGCTTGCGGTGTATTACAAAAGTCACATAAATCAGGAAGTTGCGTGAGATATGACAGCCTCAAGGGGAGAAAAGTGACCTTAACGGTTAATTTTCAAACGATTTTTGAGCAAATCTTTCTTTTTTATTGATAATTTTTTTTTTAAATATTTTATTAAAACTTAAATTAATAAAAATTTAATTTAAAATTTTTTATTAAATTGTAAAAAAATAAAATTATTAGAATTTTAATTAAATTTACAAATAAAAAAAATTAATTAAAATTTTAATAAAATCAATAAAAAAATTATTTAAAATTAAAATTAATAAAAAAAAATATGTAAAATTAAATTCTTTAAAAAATAATTTTAATTTATAGAAAAAAATAAATTAAAAAAAATTAAATAAAAAAATAAATTTAAAAATTAAAAAAATATAATTAATTTTAAATAATTAAATCAAAATTTAATTAAATTAAATTCTTTAAAAAAATAATTTTAATTTATAAAAAAAATAAATTAAAAAAAAATATAATTTTAAATCGATTTTAAATAAATTAATTACAATTTTATTAAATTAAATTTTAAAAATTATTAAAATTAGTTTAAAAAAAATATTAAATTAAATTCTTAAAAAAAATATATTTTTAATTTGAAAAAAAATTAATTAAAATTTTTATTTAATAGTTTTAGTCATCAAATTATTTTATTTTCAATTTTTGTATTGAACAAAAAATTCATTAAGAAAAAAATAAAAAGCCATAAAAATTAATAGAAACTCAAGAATATCTTCTTTTGATAATTATAATTGAAGATAAAAGCTTTTCTCATTAAAAAAATTCTCAGAAAATCCTTCCATTGTTCACAAAATCCTCTAAAATTAATTAAATTTGATAAAACGTCACTCAATTAAACAAAAACTCAAAACAAAGCCCCACAAAAAATGTTGAAAAACGTCAATAACGACTTATTTTTATTTTTCCATCGCCAAAAACAAAACAGGAAAAGCCATTCATTAATCAAAATATACGCAACCAAATCCACAAACAATACGCGAGAGAGTCAACAATCGCCAAACAATATCAAACAAGAGATCTAAAACAATTACTTCCGCCTGTTAACTCAAAAAAAAAGTTGTAACAATACTTTTTAAACATTTTTTTGACAACTTGACTTCAATGTTGATATTTTTTTTACAAGTTTGTTTGTTATTTATACAAAAATTGTCGAAAAAAAATAAATATTTTTCACACCCCTTCAGTGCGTCGTCGATAATTACGTGAATTTTTTTGTGCTTTATGATTTCTCACACATTATCGAGAATTTTTCAGCGGCACGTTATCAGCATGTTTAGATCTCTTTTTGTAGTCGCTCCGGGGTTGCGAGAAAAAGGGAAGTTTGCAGGAAGTGAAAAAAAGTGTCAACAAGTGTCGTTAATGACGTGTCATTGTTGCCTAATGGGGAGAGGAGATGTAAGTGATATTTTTAATGTTTTTCAAAAGAAAAAGGATAATTCACCGGATGATCAGATTTTTATCGAAAACGGAAGAAATTTTGTTTTTTCTCAAGATCTTTCTTTGAAATTTTTTTCTCAAGCTTTTTTCGATGAAATTTCACGTGTAAAAATTTTACATGAACGAAAAAATTGAATTTAATTTCAATTTCGAACCAAAACCGCTTTTTCCTGTCAATTTCACTCCACACATGCCGCCCGCTATGCAGTCCAGATTTCGCTAAAATATTAAAAACATCGGTAGACCAGTAATTATTATTTGCGGTGACGAGACGACAACATCAACATTGGCATGCATGCGCCGATCAATTTTCGCTTAGAAATTTGCATCGACTCGTTTTCAACGCGAGTAAAAGTGGATTCTCAACAAAGATTTTATAAAATATTTATCTAGACTAATGAACGGTGACATTGCGAGTGCGGGATTTGAATTGATACTTGATGAGCGATTGCGGTTAAAAATGTGCTTCAAGCGATTCAAGTGTTTTGTGTGTACTTTTGGGATCATCAACGGATTGGATTGTACTTGAATTTTATTGTTTTTGAGAGTTTTTGGTGATTATGGGATGAAAATAATTGTTAAAAAAGATACATTTTGAGAAGGAAATTTTAATTTAGGGTCGAAAAATTAAATATTCACTCAAGTTTAAAAAAAAAATTAAATTCTTTGAAAAAAAAATATTTTTTTATTTTTTATTTTAAACTTATAATTTTTTGTCCCATTAAAGGAAAAAATCAAAAATTAAAAAAAAATAAAATTAAAAAAAAAAATTAAATTAAAAAAATAAAATAAATTTAAAAAAACATGCTTTCCTTATTTTTATTTTATTTAATTTTTATTTTTTTATTTATTTATTTAATTTTTTTATTTTATTTTTTTTTTTTTTTTTGAAGAAAAAATAAAATAAAAAATAATAATTTAAAAAAAAATAATTAAGATTTAAAATTAAATTATTAAAAAAATATTTTGATTATTTTTTGACAAACTTTTTCAATTTTTTTTATTTTTATTAATTATTTTTTTTTTTAATTAAATATTTTTAATGAATTAATTAAAATTTTTTATAATTTTTTTTAATTTTGTAAAAATAAATTTATAATAATTTTTAACATTATTTCTTATAAAAACTCAAAAATTAAATAAAATGTTAATTTATTTTTATTAAAATTTCATTTAACGGTAAAAATTCGCGAAAAATCTCTCTTCTCATTAAAAGTTGTCTTCTCACTTACAATTCTGACGTTGCAATCATTACTCAAGCACTTTTAAAGTTATTTTTAAACAAAAAAATCTACTTGTTAAAAAATTGTTAATGAAAAATTTCTTTTGATCTCGCGGCATAAATATTTACATTTTTTTTTCATTGTCAAAAATCATCTACAAAAAAAATAAAATAAAAATTCTAACTACTCACATCATTAAACTAAAAAAAACTATCTACAAAAAAAATTATTTGTGTTAAAAATTATTTACATACAGCAACTTTTTCATGTACCTCTTTCGAGCGACAAGAGTGTACGACTCTCTCTGCCCCGCATGGAGGTATTTCATATTTTTCGTCGTTCTCGCTGCACCTAACTTGACGTAGGTGCGGCTTCGGTTGGTATCTTGCTCTTGAACCTCAATTTTGGCAGCTTACTTCCGAAAATTATTATTACAAAATTAGGTCAAGGTGACTTTTTTACTTTCTTAATTTTTTTTTATTTTTTTGGCAATTAATTTAATTAAATGTTTATTCACTTGAATTTTATTATTTGTTTATATTATCATTAAGTGAAAAATTTCCGTAAATTTTAATGAGTTTATTTTTGTTGATTTTTTTTTAAAGTTATTATTTAAAAAAAAACAAGCGTGTAATTGGCATGCGGAGTTCAAAATAAAAATTTCAACTCGGCAGCAAGTACAAATTTTCTTTTTTTTTATTTTGTTGTTTTGTGTTCATATATGGTCAATGCGCTACACTTTCACAACCTCACACACGACGATGATGACATTTGCTATTTTTTCTCTTTTTTTATGATTATTAATGTTTCTGAGTGTATCAGCGATAATCTCGCGATGATAAATTATTTGCTCAATCACGTTCGTTCGCCGTTGCTGTGATGTGAAATGGACGTTTAGCTGTCATTAGAGACAATTATCTGAAGTATTTTTTTTTTCGTCGATATGTGAGAAGTTAATCTTTTATTATTATTTCACTTTTTTTTCTTTTCTTTCACTTTATTTTATAATAATTTATTTGATGTAATGTTGTAGTTGTTTGGTTTCAAGGTTCCGCCATTCGTTTAAAATGATAGAAAAAATAATCTTTAATAATCTATTACGGAGAAAAATTCATTTCACTTTTCTTTGATTGTTTTAAGTTATTGGATGGAAGTTGATCGATCTATAAAAAAAATATTTATTTATTTTTGATTTATTTAAAAAAAAAATAATTTCTTGAATTTCGCTCGAGGCTCTTTAAATGACTAAAAAATTGAGAAGAGTGAATTTAAAAAAAAATATGTGTGAAAAAAAAATTTTTTTTTTAAATTACACTCAACCCTAATCATCTTTGAAGATCAGATTAAGTCATAAAGCACTCGAGACATAATCTCTAAATTTATCGCAAAACTTAATTTTTCATTATTTAAAAAAAAATATAAAAAAAATTGATTTTTATCTTTTTTTTTTATTTATTCATTTTTTTATATTTTTTAATAATAAATAAATAAAAGTCAAATAAATTGCAATTTCATTAGAAAATTATTTATAAATTTTTAAATAAATAAAAATAACAAAAATATTAATAAATAAATTTATAATAAAAAAAAAATATTATAATAAAAATTATGAAATTAAATAATTTTAAAAAATTTTTTAAAAATAATTTTAAATTTTTATATATTTTAATTTTTAAAAATTTTTAAATAAATTTAAAATAATTTTTTAAAAATAATTTTTTAAAATAATTTTTAAAATAAATTTAAAATAATTATTCAATAAACTTTTTTGAATAATTTTCAAATAAAATTGCATCACATTTATTTTAAAAAGATAAAAATCCAGATTTTTTTCGAATCGATCAATAAAATTATTTTTTTCTCACACACTTGTTTACCTAATAATCATAATCATAAACGATCCACAAATTAATCCGATTATTGATTTATTAATAAATTTTCAGTAAATAAGTCGTTATCGCTTCCTCACACAATAACAAGAAGGTCTTCATTTCTGATCAGAATCGGAATTTATGTGTCCGTTTTATTTGTTCTTCTTTTTTTTCACTTCATCAAAAAAATTTCTAATCCAATTTTTATTACTTTTTAAGTTTTTTATCATTGACACCCTTCGAAAGTTCTCACAGATGTTCTCGTTCGAGTATTGATCACTCTCGATTTTTATTGTTATTATTTTTTTTTTCATTTATTTTATGATGATATCGATACACGTTGCGTGTCACTTTATTATTATTTTTATTACGGGTGCACCGAATTTACGAAACTAAAAAGTTTAAAATATTTTTTTTTAAGTGTGAGATCACACACGAGTCGATCTACCGTTCGGTATGATTGCCATCGGCATACTGACTGCCAAGTTGTTACGAATTATTTACATCGCATGGAACGACGATGATCACGTATGTGCACGAAATGCATATGGGAACATATGTTACGAGGTGTGTATGAGATACGAAGTGCAGTGATGATCAATTTTTTATTAAAAAAATATTTTTTTAAAATTTTTTTTAATTAAAATTATTTTTTTTTTATTTTAAAAAATTTTTAAAAATTTAAAAAAAAAAAATTTTAATTTATTTTTTAAAAAATGCAATTTTTAACTTCTGTATCTACAGATCTCATACGTTCGTAACTCAAATTTCCCCCTAAACAATACGCGATCGTGAGTTACTCGTCATTTCATATACAACTTTTCCCTTTTCATTTCATATTAGATTCGTTTCCTATACAAAAAGCAACTCACATTTATTCACATATGCAATGCATCAAGCGAACGCGTAAAACAAACAACAACTTTATGTCTTCATTCTCGAGATTCCGTTTAAATTTCTGATTGTATTCGACGTCGTTCATCTCGTTTTGTTTGTTGTTTGTTGTAGATTTTCGTGTACTAGGTCAAGGAAGACATTTAATGCCTATTAAAAGTACATTTTTACGTGTGTTTAATGATTTTGTTTTAATTAGTTGACTTAACTTCGTTTTTTGCGAAAATTAAACGGCAAAATGATGTAATTTTAATTAAAATGTTTGACAAAGTGTAACGAAAAAAGTTGACATTCAATAAAATGTAAAGTTTTTTTTAGGAGATTAGAAAAAAAATACTCGAGAGAGATGAACTTTGATGATTTTTTGATGTTACCTTATGGTTGAAAAATTTTATTTTTTTTTAAATATTTTTTTTTTAATTTTTAAAAATAATTTTTTTTTTCTAATATTTTAAAAATCAAAATAAAATTTAATAATAATTTAAAATTTTTTATTTTTATCTTTAAAATTTTTAATCTTATTCAATTTTTCAAAATTTAAAAAAATAATTACAATTAAATTAATTTAAAATAAAATCATTTAAATTAATTATTTATTTTTTAATTAAATTATTTTTTTAAAAAACTTAATAATTTGAAAATTTTTATATTTTTTGACAATTTTTTCGAATCTTAAGAATTTTTTCTAATTACTTTTTTTTAAAATTAATTTTTTAATCTAAATTAATTTTTTTCAAAAAAAAATACAAAATTACTTGACATTACGTAATGTAAATAATTTCAACAAAATTAAGGAATTTTTTTCACTCAAATTAATTTTTAAAAAATTTTCTAAAATTAATAAATTTATGTCTAAAAATATAAAAATTTTAATTTTTTAATTTTTACAAATTTTTTAAATTCTTCAAAAATTTAATTTTCAAAAATTTCAGAAATATTTTATAAATTTAAATTAAATCAAATTTTTTAAAACATTTATTTATTTTTTAATTATTTAATTTTTAAAAATTAAAAAATGGAAAAATAATTTCAAAATTTAATTATTTTTTTAAAAACTATGAATTATTTAATTTTTAAAAATTAAAAAATGGAAAAATAATTTCAAAATTTAATAATTTTTTTTTTAAATTTATCGAAAAATAATTTGAATTTTTCTCTCGTAAATTAAATTCAAATTTTTACACAAAATCTTTCAAACAAAATCATCTCATCGCATTACAAAGAGATTATCCATACCCAACTTGTCAAAAAAAGTTATCCCTTTCCAGTCAAAAAATCATCTTTTCATCGAGGAATTGTGTTCAAGGATCGTCAAATCAATCAAAAATTGCTCCTGAATAAATTGAACACTTTTCAATCTTCTTCTTTTCAATCAAAAAAGGCAAAAAAAAAAAAATAAAAAAGAACATGCCGTAATAGTCCATATTACAAGCAAGTGAACAACAAACATTCCCCATTCTTTCTCCGGTTGATGTTTTTTTAAAAAGCGATTTTTAACATAAAATAATATTATTTTTCATCTAGATCTCGTTCTCGGTTCTTCGTAGAGCGCTTCTGGCAATCATCATTGAATTGAAATGTTTTTCTTGCTACTTCAGTTCTTTATTTCTCTCTCGTACAATTCGTCTTCCGTTCCGTCGTCTCGTGTTTACTTCTTGTCTTCTTCTTCTTATGAGAAACGAGAAAAAAAAGTAAATAAATGGAAAACAAGTGAATTGTAGTAAATTTGATACCTACGGGAGAGCAACTCGAGCTGAGTCGTAAAACTGAATGAAATTGAAAATGTTTTGAATATTTTTTCATTTTTTCATAAATAAAAGACGAGAAAAGTAGAAGTAAATAGCGGTGAATGTTAGTTAACTTCAAGAAAGTTTTCTGTTTGTGTTACTGATTAAAATGGCGTTTGATGTGTTGATTGAAGGAAACAAACGGATGTTGAAAGAAGTTTCGTGTCCCCTGCGGTTTTTTTATGTTTCGTGCGTTTCTCATAAAAAAGTCGCATTTTTATTGTGGTTTTTAACGACAAACGAAGCGAAATTTATTTTAGTTTTAGAAAAAGGGTTAGATTTTTTTTTGTTTTGCAAGTCATTTTTGATTAAAATCAATCAATGAACGTGACTTAATTTTTTTTTTTTCAAATAAAAATTGAAAGTTCTCATATTTCAATTTTTTTACGATTTTTGATGAAAAAAGAAATAAAAAAAAATCAATTGAAATTTGATCATTTTAGGTTGAAATTTTTATGACTTTTTCCGGATGTCTTTTCATTTTTTTTTTTTTGCGTCGTATTTTTTCTTTTATTTAATTCTTGACCGTACTCAATATTTTCTTGTCATTTTAGATGCGGAAAAATTTTCGGATGACCTAATTACTTTTCTCTCGAAATACCAAAGGAGGAAATATTTCGAGAAAAAATCAAATAACTTTTCAATTTCTGGCAGTTTTCCATCTCACCGGCAAATAATTGGCGCTGAATGAGAAATTCGATGTAGCACTTCATCAATAATCGTGTCTGGCATGACTGGAGAAATGAATGGCGAACAATGCAATGTCATTTTGGGAAAAAATCAAGAGCAGGAAAAAAAATAAATAAATGAGAAATGTGAAGGTTTTCATTGAAAAAAAATGACTTGAGCGTATTTTTGAAAATTTAATTTAATTTAAATTATTTTGAAAATTAATTTAATTTTTCATTTAAAATAAAATTAATTTTCAAAATTAATTAAATTTTTAATTTAAAATAAAATTAATTTTTATTTTTATTGTTTGATTAATTTATTTAAAAAAATAATCAAAAAAAAAATAATTCATTCTTTAAATTAATATTTAAATTATTTATTTTTATTTTATTCTATTAATTTTTTTTAAATATTTTTTTTATTTTATTTTTATTTAAATTTAATTTCTAAATAAGCTTTTGCGATATTTTTTTTATAATTTAAATTGAAAAAATATTTTTAAAAAAATTTAACTGAATTCAATTAAAAAAATTATTTTTAAAAATTTTCAATTTTATTTATTTTTTTAATTTTTTTTTTATTTTATTTATTTTATTTTATTTTTTTTTTTTTTTTTGAATGATAAGAAAGACGTCAAAACGCTCAAAAAATATTTTTTTCCCAAAACCAAACAAAAAATCATCAAAAAAATAAATAATTCGAATTGTATGAGCGTTAAATTGTGTTCACAACATGACCCACTTAATCACATTTTTTCCTCGTACATTTATATTCTGATGTCCTGCCATCACGCAGAAAAAACTTCTCTCAAACAATCAACATTGATTCCGAAAATGCGTAAAAAAATATAACCTTGATGAATGCGAAATCCTCATTCCCCTGATTTTAAAAAGTAGCGAAAAAAAATCTCTCACAGGTGATGTGAATGGAATGACAACAATGCGATAGGAGGAAATTTTTTCACATTTTTTTGCTATTTTTTTTTTGTGACAAACGAAATTCATCATATTATTTTGGCAGATTTCACGTGTCTTCTTCCCCTTTTTTTGTTTGACGCCGCTCAGGCAGTCTCTGGCATCATCATCATCAGCATCAACAACAAGCTCGACAACAACGACGACGACAAAGAAAGGAGACAAAGTTTTTTACGACTTTTTTCCGACAAATTAAGTCTATCACTGAAATGTGAGCGACAGACTGATGTTCGAACATATTTAGCGAATTATATTGCAAAGGATTTTATTTATTTTCTCTTTTTTTTGTGTTATTTTGATCAGATTTTGTACGCATTTATAGTGTTTTTTCTCGGATTAGAGGATGGGGTTGCTTTGTTTGAATGTTTTGGCACGACCAAAGCAACAAAGCGGATGAAGTGATTTATGTTAGAATTAGCGTCATGTTCGTTAATTGTTTGGAAATTGGTGGTTTTATTGACGCCAAATATTTTTGTTTGCAATTGTTTTTTTTTTATTGAACGACAAAATAAAATTAGAGAAAAAATTTTGTCATTTTTTTCTATTTTTGAACATTTATTTAATTTATTCAGTTTTATTTAATTATTTTTTTTATTTAAAAAATATATTTATTTATTTAATTAATTATTTAATTAATTAAAAATTTTATTTAAAAATTTTTTTTTAATTTTATTTTTTAATTTTCATTTAATTTTTTGAAAAATTTTTAAATCAAATTTTAAAAAAAAATAAATTAAAATAAAAAAAAATAAATTAAATTAAAAAAAAAATAAAAATTATTTGACTTGAAAATTTGAAATGGAAATTTTGTTAATTAAATTAAAAAATTTAATTTATTTTTAAAATTTAAAAAAATTAAAAAATTTATTTAAATAAATAAAAAAAAAATTAAAAAATTTTTTAATGAAAACAAAAAAAAAAGTTCATGAACTCTTTTAATCTCCAAATTTTATTTTTTGTAAAAAAAAAATGATAAGACAAATTTATTGTTGTTTTGTCTTTTCTGCCTCCCATTGTTCATCCGTTAAGCAAATGAGGTCCTCAACTGTATTTGGAACATAATCTCGTGGTCTTTCATCCTTTGTCAAATGCAAAGTAATTTTTCTCTCTTTAGCAAAAGCTAAAATTTCCTCCATTCGACTACATTTCAAGTTATTATCGTTCAAGGCGATTCTCTTCAATTTTGGCGAAACTTCCACAAATTTCTCAATATCAAAGTCCAAAAGTTCATTCGAATAAATCATCAAAAGTTTCAAATTCTCCAAACCACGAAAATCTCCAAAATCTATTTTTCTCAAACCCATATTGATGAATTTAAGAATTTCTAATTTTTTCATGTCTGAAAAATCTAATTTGAGTTCTTTGACATCTCCGCCGTACAAAATTATTTCTTGAACATTTTCCAATCCCTTGAAGGCATTTTCTCCGATTTTCCTGAATTTATTTTCGCCTAATTGGAGTTTTTTGATATTTTTGCAACCATGGAAGGCATTATCCTCAATTTCTTCGAGTGAAGCTCCTTTCATTTGGAACCATTTGAGATTCGGCATCGCTTCGCAAATGTTATTTTGTGCTGACAAAATTGGCAAGGAAAAGTCTTTTACTTTGAAATTTAGTCCTTCTTCGCTTTTTCCTTCCAAAATTACCACAGAATCATCTCGCGTGAGAGTTTCGTGCGAAAGAACGCAATCTTGCTGAGACGTGAAGCAATTAAAATGCTTTGCGCTCGCCGAAGCAACTAACGTAAGAAGCAAAATTGATAATTTTGACATTTTTTTGCGTCTTTATTTAATGAAGGTTGGAAGTAAACTGAAAAAGTTGAACAAATATTTACCAAATTTTTGTTTGAAAATATGTTTTTGTGATAAAAATTGACAGTTGTGAACTTTTTTAATCAGCTGAGTTTGTTTTTGCCATTTTTTTGCACACAAAATTAGTTGTGATAAGGAGATTTAAAGCTAATAGAATTATTGAAAATGTTTTCGATTTTTTCTTAATTAATTTTAAAAAAATCAAAATTTAAAAAAAAAATTTAATTAAATAAATTATTTTAACTTATAAAATTAAAAATTTTCAAAATCTTAAATAATTCTAAAAATTAAAAAAAATAAATTATAAATATTTATTCAAACTTTTTCTTCAAAGTCTGAGTTAAAAGTTATAAAATTTATATTTTTTTTTTTAAATTTTTAGATAAAAAAATTAATTTTTAAAATTTTTTTAATAATTTCAGAAAATAATTTTATTTAATTAATTAATTTTAATTTTATTAAATAAAAAAAATTAACAATATAATAATATTTAAAAATAAAATAATACTTAAGATATATTTAAAAAAAAAATAAAAGGTAAATAAATAAATTAATTTTTAAATTTTTGATAAATAAAAAGTTCACGAACTTTTCTAATCAAAAAATTTATTTGTCAAAAAAAAAAACAAAAATTTGATAACAAATATTTTTTTCATATTTTGACTTTTCTGCTTTCGTCAAACAAATTATTTCTTTTGTATGTTTTATGTTTAAAATTTTAAAATTTACGTCACTCTAATTTTTTTTTTTGAAAACTAAATCAAGAGCAAAAAAACTGTGTCAAAAACTGTGTCAAAGCAATTTTTGTCAAATCTTGCTCCAAAAAATTAACTTTCATTTTTAATCATTTTAAAAAAACTATTTTTTTTAAAATAAAATTTTTCTTTGAAAGTTTTGTTATAAAAACTAAATCAAGAGCAAAAAAACTTGTCAAAAACTGTGTCAAAAAAAATTAGTTAAAAAATCATACAAAACACTAAAAATAATCGTTCATTGTACTCTAATTTATCCAAAAAATTGAAACTGAAAAAAATTTTTTTCTTTGACATAGTTTTGTTTTAAAAACTAAATCAAGAGCAAAAAACTGTGTCGAAAACTGTGTCAAAGCAATTTTTGTCAAATCTTGCTCCAAATGGATAAAAATTTATTTAATTTATCATTTTTAATTTTTACAACTCAAAACTGCTCTAAAAAAAAAATTTTCCTTTGACATAGTTTTGTTTTGAAAACTAAATCAAGAGCAAAAAAAACTGTGTCAAAAACTGTGTCAATTCTTCTTATAATTCTTTAAAAATTATTTATTCTGTTTGAGCTCTTTAGATAATCCCAAAATTGCTTAATTTCAGATCCCTCACAAATTTTTCACTATTTTTCCCGATTTTTTTTTTTTTTTTTTTTGTCATATTTTTACAACAAAACTCTTCTATTTTTAGGGATTTATTTTGTGTGCAAAACAATGCGGCTGAAGTGATTTATGCGGCATTACGAGTCATGTACGTTAATTGTTACAACTTCCCTTCTACCGTTTATTGCCTCAAATTTCACGACATTTCACCAAAAAGGGTGAACTTTCCTAATTTTTGGAAAAATAAAATCGAATAAATCCTAATAATCGTTCATTGTACAATTTTACAACTTTTTTCTGCTACAAATAAGCGGCTTGCTTTGGTGCAACTGCATTTCGCTTACCTGAAAAGAAAAAAAGGGGAAGTTAATTTATTATTTATATTTCTGCACAAACGCAACACAAAAATTCCCTTTTTCTAAATTTTTGCTGGATTTTTTTTTATTATTTTTATTTTTGTTGTTATTTAAACGCTTCCACGCCCCTCGAATCACGACGAAGAAAAGGAATGAAAAGAAAGAAATCTTGAATGGGAAATCTTGCACCTTCATCAATCATGCAACAATTTGCATCCGACTGGCATTTCCGATGAATGGCATTTGCATAACAAATATTTGTTGTTAAACTGTTGCAACTTTTGTTTTCTTTGAGTGAACTCGGGCTCTCCGGTTACGCCGCCGTGAAGGAGTTGCATGTTTTTGTCTCTCGTCATGTTTCACTGCGTCTCAAATCTGTGCAAATATATAATTTTGTGCGTTTTGCCATTGAAGGAACGAAAAAAGAAGAAGAATTGATCGCGACGCCCATTTCCTTTCTCAGAAACTCTCTCTTTTTATTTTTAATGACATGCAAGAAGGATTAGAAGAAGTTGAACGAACTGACGTGAAAATTAAAAGAAAACTTTTTTCACGGCGCGACGATGAAAAAGAGACTTCCGGCACACTTCCCATGACAAGACAATGGAAATTTTCGGTAAAGAGTTCATTGCTCCCTTTTTTCTAAACTAAACTTACTTAACAAATTGTTTTAAAAAAATTTTTTTAATTTTTTTTTTTAGAGAAACGAACGAAGAAGTCACCATTAACAACTTTTTAATAATGTGTTCCGCACATAATTGACTGCGTCTTCCAAACAAGGGTCTCTTGCATATTATTTAAACATCTGTGCATCGCATCGCATCGCAGAAAAAAAACTCAATTCGACATAGAGTTGCGTTGAGTACTTTAACCAACAAACAGACGTCACGCTAATATTCTTAAAAGAAAAGAAGAAGAAGAAACAAACTGTTCATATGTTGTCATCTGATGCCCTAATTCAATCGTAATGCAATTTATAACGATTTTTCTCTCGCTCTCTTGTGTTTTAATGGTGTGACTTACTGGTCTATATATTTTTATTGACTGCCAAGTTGTTAATTTTTATTATTGTTAAATACTTTTTATTAAGAAAAAAAATTGAAGAAGAAAAGAAAAGGAACAAAGCGCTTCTGTTTCCCATTAAACACAAATCGTCACACATATCAAGTAATGAGACGTTGACGAAGTTGTCGTGTCTCATTAAGTTTTTAGTGAAGAAATGCAGTTAGACAGAGAATTGTTAAAGAGGAGGAGATATGAGCGCATTTTTGATACTCGAGGTAAGTTTTAAACTTTTTTGAATATTAAATTTTGAATTTATATCGTTTTCAAATTTAGTAAAATTATTTTTTTTGTTTAATTTAAATTAATTTAAAATTTAATTTAATTAATTTTTTATTTAAAATAAAAATTATTTGAGTTAATTATTAATTTTTTTTAATTTGAAATTTTTATTTAAATTAATTAATTTTATTTTATTTTTTTTTATTAAATTTAGATTAATTTTTTTATTTAATTAATTTTTAATGCAAGTATTTAAAAAAATTAATTAAAAAATAAAATTAAAAATCAATTTTTTTTAATTTTTTAAAATAATTGTTAAATTTAATTTGATTTTTATTTTTTTATTTAAAAAACTTTTGTATGAAATTTGAATTTTAAATTTTAAAATTTAATTGAATTTTTATTTAAAAAATTTTTGAATGAAATTTAACAAATAAAAAATTAAATTTATTCAATTATTTTAAAAAAAATTATTTTTAATTTAATAAATTTAAGATTTAATTTAAATTGATTTTCTATTATTTATTATTTTATTTAATTAAATTTAGAATAAAAATTTAAATTATTTTTACATTCAAAAAAGTAAAAAAATTAAAATCCAATTAAATTAAATTTAATAATTAATTTTTTATTGATTATTTTTAATTTTATTTTTTAAATGTGATTTAAATTAAATTAAATTTTAGAATTAATTTAAATTATTTTTTTTAATTTATTTTTGTTACTTTAATTTTTTTATTATTTTTTAAATTTATTTTGATTTTTAAATTTTTATTTAAAAAACTTTTGAATGAAATTAAAAAAAAATAAAATTTATTTGAATTATTTTTAAATTTAAATTAATTTTTGTTTTTATATTTTTTCTTTAGTATTTTTTTTATTAATTAGTAAAATCTTTCAAGACAGACAGTTCAACCAATTCATCCAAAATTTCTAATCAAAACGCATTTCTTCATACAAAAAAAAACAAAACACACAAAAAAATAGAAAAGCAATAAAAGAAAAAGTAAAGATCTTTTGTATTCACACTTCAACGCTTGCTCGGTATATTTGCTCCGTTCGACACACCATTGTCTTGCCATCACATTGTTCCAACAAGCAGCAGCAGCAGAAAAAAAAAACTTCATTCACTAAATACAAAAAAAAAGTTATTAATTGTCACGATTTGATTGTAAGTTTTTTTTTTATTTTATTTTATGTGTCACTTCTGCATCTTTCATTCCAATTGTGGTCCGTTTGTCTCTCTCTATTATTTTTTATTGCTTCAGAAACTTACAATATAATTTAAAAAGTAATAAAAGAGACGAAGACAAAAGACGAGAAAAAAAAGTATATGGGACAAAAAGGGGACTTGTCGTTATGTTGCATTTAATGTGCAACAAAATGCAACATGAAAAAGGGATAAGGTATTATTACCGAGTCATTCGACTTGTATTGTATCGCAAGAAAGAAGGGTGCGCGTAAGACGGTAAGGAACTTGGCTAAGGAGATTAACAAATTAGGGTGAGACGTTAATGAGACATGAACAATAACCGAGAGGTCAATAAATTATGAAGATGATGAGTCTGAAAAGATGAAAAATTATCCGAAAATTCATCAAAATTCGTCAATGAACGGAAAATTATCAACAACAAACCTCCTCTTGATTCAAAATTACAATTCTGGGCACAAAAGTGATACTCAAAATGACACAAAGCGACATCCCTTTCATTTTTTTGTGTGTTCATGCTTTAATAAAAATGCAAATGCATCGAAAAATATTCAAATCCAATCAATCAAACGGAGTGAGATGAAAACGGATGCTGCCTGCAACAATCGCCAACTACCTAAAAAATTTATTCATGAGTTTGTTTAATTTTATTTTTATTTATTTGTACAATTGAACTGTTTTACGATTTTTATCGCTTCACATCCCGTGCCTTATGTTAATAAATTGCATCACATTTTTAATTCATGATCATTTTTGATCATCGGAAGGATAAAAAAATTTTACGATTTTTTGCCCTATCACAAACTTCCGGATTTTACGAGTTTTTAATCAAACAATGGGACGGAACCCGCATCACAATTCGGGATTCGAGTAAGTGACAAACTTTATGCTAATATTCACACTTTTTTCCGTGTCAATCAGGTTCAATTTGTCATGATTACTGGATTACATCGAATCGCCTGACTTTTTAAGAATCGATCGGAAAAAAAAGAGAAAATTTGCATGAAACAAAAAATTGATTGATAATTTTATTCATTTACTTTTCCGTTCAGGAATCAATCGATTATTGCATGATTAATGATTTTCATTTTTTTTTTTTTGCCTATAATTAATTGAAACTGCATTTTTTTATTCATTACTAAAAATTGCATCCCTAAGAGAGTATGAATTTCGTTTTTTTACGGAAAAAATTACTAAAAGGCGTGTAAAAGATTTTTTCGCAGCGTCATCGGGACCTTTTTTTAAGCGATAATTTGTGTCAAGGAGCAAAGAACTCCTGAAAAAAACTAAAAGTCACGTTTTTTTGCACTTCTCATGTGTATTTGTTGCGCCAATTTAACGCAACATGATAGACGATGATTAATGAGCGTGATTTATGACGCGACGAGAAACCTCAAAAATCCGTTTGATTCAGGAAAATTTTGTAAATAAAATAAACAGACGCGATTTTAATGCGTTTTGATGCATTGTAAGCGATTTTAATGAGTTTTGATGCAAATGTGAGAGATTTTTATTGCAAGGTGAAGGTCCTATCTGTTTATTTTTCTTGTCGCGTCGAGTGTTTTTGTTTCGCGATGAGGAATTTGGCATTCAATGTGACTAAATTTTGACATTGAGACGTTGAATTGTTTGGAAATTAAACAAAAAATTATTTTTGGAGAGTTTGTAAGTGAATTTTAAAAAAAATTAATTAATTTTGTCAAAATTAAAAATTTTATTTTTAAAAAATTTTTAAATAAATATATGTAAAAAATTTTTTAAATAATAAATTAAATGAAAAAAATAAAAATTATTAATTTAAAAAAAATATTTAAAAGAAATATATTTTTTAAAAGGATTTTTAAAATTTTAATTAAAAAATTTAAATAAAATAAAATATTAAAAAAAAATATAATAAATAAAAAATTAAAAATAATAATTTTATAAAATAAAAATTTAAAAGAAATATATTTTTAAATATTTTTTTGGTTGCTTAAAATGACAAATTTTAATTAATTTTTTTTTTTAATTATTTTTTTTAACAGAATAATTTTTTTTTATTTTAAAAGAAATATTTTTTGATCTTTTAAATTTTAATTTAAAATTAATTTTTTTAAGAAAAAAAAATTAACTTTTCATTAAAAAAATTATGAAAGAACAAAAGAAAAAATATTTGCTTCATATTTTTATAATTTTCTTTGTAATTCCCACATTTTTTAGGTCATTACTCGCTTATTTAATTCCACAAATGTACAAAAAAGGATTTTTGGTCAACCGTTTTTTCATTGGGCGAACATTTTTTTGTCAGTGACAGTGGCTTTTGTCAGATTTTCAGCAAAAAAATTAAAATGCGTTAAAATTTTTATCTTTTTATCCTTTTTG
Organism: Culicoides brevitarsis; assembly: GCF_036172545.1. Classification (NCBI taxonomy): domain Eukaryota; kingdom Metazoa; phylum Arthropoda; class Insecta; order Diptera; family Ceratopogonidae; genus Culicoides; species Culicoides brevitarsis. The sequence goes on along the minus strand of NC_087086.1, from coordinate 4,283,035 downwards.
TTACATTTTTTTCACTCGCACACGAGTTTGACTTGATGACCTTTCTTTTGTGCTTTTTTTTTGCTCTTTCATCAAATTACCAAAAGAATTCATTTTTCATTCAAATTCATCTCGAATTCTAGTCGAGCATAAAATGGGCAGCAAAGACATCTTTTTTTGCCGTATTTTGCCCGCAAGCGGAGATGGAGCAAAATGCATTCCAAACAACATCAAAGGAAAAATTTTGTGTGTTTCGAAAAAAAAAACGAATTTCATTTAAAAAGAGGACAACGCCCGAATTTTTTGTTCATTTCACACTGGAATTACTTCGAACAATTGTCCAGAAGGCTTTTTTGTCGTGAAATTTGAAAGTCATTCGATATTAAATGGAATTTTGTAGCGAAACGATTAATTTGATAAGGTTCTTTATTGAAAATCAATGAATGGAGGCAAAGGAATTCTTCAATTTTTTAGTCGTTTTTTTTTAAATTGTCCATGAATTGCAGAGCAGATGTTGAAGAAATTTTTAATAAATTTCCAGTTTTAAGAGAGCTTGCTAATCGTAAATAAATAAAAACCCGACTTTCCCTGCGAAACTCAGGTCACTTACTCATAAATCAATTTCTCAATTGTTCCAACGAGGAGAGAAAGGGATAACGGCGTGTCATTTTTAATTGCATCCGACGAGCGTAACAAGCATCGTCCCTCTTCTGTTGTGCAGAAAATGCCGTAAACGGTCCACATTTCGTGCGGCGTTTAATATTTTTTTTTTCAAGTTGGAAATTTGTAACAATTGAAATTGTCTGCGGGACAAAAATTTCGCTCCGCTACAAAAACAAACAACGGAGAAAGGATTGTGTGTTAAAAATTAACGTGAAACAAAAAAAAATAAAAACTTTCCTCGAGGCAAGAAACGATTTTTGTTCCTATTCAAACACTGAATTTCCGTTCGTGTGGCAGCAAAAAAAAATTGTTACATCACAAAAATAGCGCTGCTGACCTAAAAATGTCACTCCGAATGCAGATGCCGGTTCAGATGTCAACTCGAAAAAATTTTCAAAACTCTTTCTCTCCGTCAATGGAAGCTCATTAGCCAAAATTAAACGTTCAAATAATGAGAAACCGGTTTGCAGAAGAAACTTCCAAACTATAAAAAGGACGAAATTACTAATTAATGAAAAAGAAAACCGGTTTTGTGGGCTATTGTTTGAGGATGGAGGAAAGTTTTGTTAGTTAAGGAAAACCGCAATTCATCAAATAATCGTTACTGCCTTGTCCCGGAACGGATTGTTTGATGAAAAGCGGGTTGAAAGGTGTGAGGCACGTGCTCGGGCATGTTTGTTGTGAGTAAATTAAGAAATTTGGGACAAATGGAAGTTCGAAGGAAGAAGTAGTTTTCCGCATTTATTGTTGTTTGGAAGCTAATTTTAGATGAATTTAATTATTTTAAGAATTTTTTAAATAGAATTTTATGTAAATTTTAAAGTTTTTGACACTTTAAGATAATTTTTAACAAAATTCAATGAATTAAAGATCAGACATTTGAAAAATTTTAAATATTTTTTTTTTAAATTCAAATTTTTATTTAAAATAAATTTCATTTTAAAAATTTTAAAAAAAAAAATTTTTTTTTTCAATTTTATTTATTAAAATATGAATTGAATTAAATTTATTTAGTTGAAAATTTAAAGTTAATAATAAAATAATTTAAATTTTGACAAGTTTTGAATTATTTATTTATTTATTTTTTTTTTTTTTAAAATTTTTCCAAAAATGTTTTTTTATTATTATGAATTTTATTTAAAAAAAATATTTTAATTTAATATTTTTCAATAATACATTTTTTTATTATTATTTATTTTTTTTAATAAATTAAAAATTTAATTTTTTTTTTATTTTTTTATTAAATTTAAAATAAATGAAAATTTTTAAAATAACTTAATTTTTTACGTTTGAAAAAATTTAATTTAAAGTACTTTAAAAACAAATACAATAAGGGACCTTTGTTAGCAAGTCCCTGTCCAAAAAGAAAAAAATAAAAAAATTTTTAAAACATGAAAAAAATTCTTTAAATAAAAATTTTTTCTCATTTTAGGAAAAAAATATAAAATATTAAAATTGTTTAGTTCAATTTATTTATTTATTTAAAAAAAATAAACTTAATTTAAAAATAAAAAAAATAAAAATTATTTATACAATTTTTAAATAAATAATTTAATTTAATTAATTTATGTTAATTTAAACAATTTAAATTTTCTTTTAAAAAAATATTAAATTCCTTTATAAATGAAGAATTTAATACTAATAATAACAAAGTAAAAAATTCTCCATTTAATTTGTGACAAAACCTCAAAAACCGCCTTTTATTAAGAGCAACTGGATCAAAGACGAAAAAAAAATCTGCATAAAAAATAAAAACAAAGAGGAATTTCTGCGGTTATCCTTTAAAATCCCAAATCAGATAAAAATAGAAAATAAAAGCAAACCGCATAAAAAATTATTCATTGGTCGTCTCGAAGCAAAAGAAGAAAAAAAAAGTTCAAACACATTAAAAAGAAATTCCATTTCGAATAATTACAATTTCCATCGTAAAATACTCTGGCACTGATTTTTTTAATGTTTTAACATAATTCTATAATAAAGGGACTTTATAAACCACTTTGGACGAGACGAAATATTTTTTTAAAAGTTTCCAAAGAATTTGAAATGCAAAAACTTTTTTTTTCGTATTTTTTTCGAGAGGAAATTATTATTTTATTAAATTAAATTTGATGATGAATATTTGATGCCGTGAGTGCTTCATGTTTAAAGAGGACGTTGTTCTCAAGTCTGTTTCAAGGGAAAAAGCCACAAGTTAATTAAAATGATTAACTTTTGTTTTTGCATTAACGACGCAATAAATTTAAACTTTTACCGATTTACGAAAGAAATTTTTTTCTTCCGAGAAATTTTTTCGAAAATAAATTTTAATTTTTCGCCACAAACCACGTGGTAGGCGTTTAAAACACACGAAATAATTTATTTTTAATCGTCATGCCGGGTAATTTATGGGCACTTTGTCTTTCTGCACCCCGAAAAGTGTGCATTGACGGGCGTCTAATGGACTCGGCAACCGAAAAACATCCATTAAAAATGTCAAACTAATGTCTTCATCTCCTTTTACGGCACATTTTGTCAATCAATATGGAAAAATTACACTTCCGTTAACATCGGAGCAACAAGAAATTTCATCGGTAGATTGACTCCGGATACATTTTTATGACATTTAACGCATCTCGTGTGTCTCTCGTTCCCGACGTGACGTGATGCGATGCGAATTATCTCCCTTTTCCGTTTGTTGTTTGTTGTAACGACGACGACGACGCAATGCACTTCATAAAAATTGTGTCAATGTCACATTCTTCATCATCTCTCGTTCGATGTTTTTTTTTTTAATGCGAACGATGCACACATTTTTACTTTTATTGACAAAAATAGATGTTCATCATCACGGACGATTAGTTCAGAATAATAAAAATCGAACAGAAATTGTGTCGTCGATCGATCGATCTGTTTTGATTTTTTGTCCTGTTTTTTTTTTTGTGGCATGTGCTTCGTTTTCATCAATTGCACAGGAGGATACCCGAAAAAAAAGACAAAAGGAACGGATTACGAGTTTTTTTTGTTGGTCGGATCGATTAATGTGTGATTTTTAACGGATTTGAGGGTTTGGATGAAAGTTGTAGGCGATTAACGGCGATAATTGAGTCAGTTGACGATTGAAAAGAATTGAAAAAAGAACAATTTTGATGTTCTGAGGTGACATCTGTCGTTCTTTGGTGTTAATTGACAGATGTTGGAGTTAATTGACCAAGTCCAGTTAATAGATTTGGGATCTTTTGTTGTATTTTTGTAAGTTTTTAAATATTTTGACAGTTTTTTTGGTGATAAGAGGTCAATATTTATGGCTATAATGTAAAATTTATTTAAAATTGGACAGAAAATTAAATTTTATTGATAAATTTGCCCTAAAAATATTATTTTATTTTTTTTTTTAATTTTCTTTTATTTTTATTTTTTTTCAATTTTTTTTTTTTTTTTTATTATTTAATTTAAAGAGTTAATTTATTATTTTTATTTTTTTTATTTTTTTTTTTTTTATTTAAAAATAATTAAATTAAAATTTTAAAAATTTATTTTTTTTTCCTCATTTAAAAACTTATTTTTCATTCAAAAAATTTATTTATTTTTTTTCTTTTAAAAATTTATTTTATTAAAAAAAATATATTTTGAATTTTCTTTTATTTAAAAAAATTATTTTATTCATTTAAAAATATTTTTATTATTTTTTTTTTTATTTAAAAAAATTATTTTAATTTATTTATTAAAAAAAAATTTATTTATTTTGATTTTTTTTAATTAAAATTTTATTTAAAATTTTTTAATTTAACATTTTATTTTTATTTTAAAAATTTATTTTTTTTATTTTATTTATTTATTCAAAAATTTAATTTATTTAATTTAATTTCCTTTTTTTATTTTTTGATTTCAAAAAAAAGATTATGTTTTAGAAAAGTCTTTTAAATCCTTTTAATTAATTAAAAATCTTATTTTTTGTAAATTATGAATTTTTGAACATTTTTTGTTTAATTTAAAAAGAAAAATTAATTCAGATATTTTCGAGATGCCAAAATTCAATTTTTTTCTTTTGATAAATTTTTAATTCGAGTGAAAAATAAAATTTAACCTTGACCTATAATCCTCTTTTTAAACCTTTTTAATCGCACATCGACCTCCCCTGTCATCCATTACGGCCTCGAACAAACATTATCCATCCCATCTAATTATAAAATCCATTGCAAATCCTTTTTTGTTCGATTTTCACACATGCTGCATGTCTCTGCGTTCCCCATGCAATCCGCACACAATGCACCGCAATACACCTTCTACCGGCATCAACATCATCAACGAGTGACGATCAATCGGTAAATGACAAATTAATCAATTTTATTTGTGTGATTCCATTCATCATTCAAATCAAGTCTCGGGTGTTGTTTGCTGTTGCTTCTGTTGCTGCTGCTGCCTGACGACATCGACACAATCAATAACAAAACCCAATGTAAATTTAACAAACTGAATGGAAAATAAATATTTGTACAAGAGATTGCTCATCATCTCATCTCGCAATTTTTTTTTTATTAATTTCTACAAATGATCGTTTTTCGCAAATCAATCAAGTGATCGCTTCGTTTTCGACTTGCTTCGAGGGTGAAATTTTTCTAAAAATTAAATTTTAAACATTTTAAAATCATTTTTCATTTCAGGTACATGTCGCAATGAATAAGAATCAAACACGTACGTATATGCAGTGCACGAAGGTACAAAATGATGATGTAAGGAGGGAAATTGTAAATATTTGGTTATTGTTATTTTTTATGACATGCCGAGAGTGAAAGAGAAAGGGTTGCCTTTGCAATTTCAGTGATGCATGAATAATTTTATGTATGCGCTATTCGAAAATCGTCAAAAATGCATAACTTGCATTACTTTATTGCATTCGACGTGGAGAAATTTGATATAGTTGTTACTCTTTGATATTAGGCAGGAATTTTTGTACCTATTTATTTTTTTTTTTAATTTTTTTTTATTTATTTTATTTTTTATTTTATTTTATTTTTTATTTTATTTTTTATTTAATATTTTTTATTTAATTTTTTTAATTTTATTTTTTTCTTTATTTTTTTTCGAAATTATAAAATGAAATTTTTTAAAATATGCATTGGGATTTTTTTTTGTTTTCATTTTAAATGGGAGAAAAATTTTAAAAGTTGCATTGGGTTTAAATGATTTTTTTTTTCTAAAATTGAAATTTTTAATTTGATTAAAGTTCAAAATGTAAGATAATTTAAAATGTGCATTAGGTCAAAATTTTTGAATGTATATTGGGATAAAAAAAATAAAAATATGCATTTGGTAAGCTTTTGTTAAAATCTTGTATTAAAATTTTTAATGAGTAAAAACTATGAATTGTACTGATTTAAAACCTAAAATTGTGCATTGGGTCAAAATTTTAAAATTCACGTAAATCAGATTTTCATTTAAAAAAATAAAATTAAAAAAATTTTTAATGAAAATATAAATTTGAAAAAAACTTCTAACGTTTGCTTTGCAAAAATTTTAAAATGTAAACTGGGTCAAAAATTAATAATATGCATTAGGGCAAAATTTTCAAATGTCAATTGGGTTCTCAACTCTAAATGTACAATATAATAACATTTTAAACAATTTCAGAGATAAAAATTAAAAATTCGCATTAGGAAGAAATTTCATAATGTGCATTGGGTTTATGATGTTTAATGATTTGATTAAAAATTCTTCTAAAAAAATTTCTTAATTTTTTTAATTTCTTTTTCTTCAAATAAGAAAATTGTTCCCGCCTAATCATAAAAACAAAAAAAAATTATTAGAAAAAATCTGGCCTCTATTTCTAATTTCGCTCATAGCGTGATACGTTACATATGTTGTTACACATTTTTGTTTTATATTATCTGTGTTACTTTTTTTCGTGTTAAGGCGTCTAAATTGTAACAAAATGCAAACCAAACCGACAACTGAATGTCGAAACGGAATGATGGGATGACGTTGTATTTTTTTTTTGACAACCATTTAAAAGAATACAAGCCACTTGAATTTATTATACGAGTAAACAAATATGCGCGTTGTGTGTTGTTGGTTACATAAAATAATATTTGAATAAAAAAATAAATAAGAGGCGTAGATAGAGGCAAATTGAATGACGTTGCAATGAGACCATGAATGAAAAGTGTTTTTTTCAACGAAAATTAAGTTTTTTTGTGTTGATTAAAAAAGAAGAAGAATTTTTGAGTGGATTTTGAGATTTTTTTAAAGTGAGTTATGAAATATTTTTAAAAATTTTAATTAAAAAGTGATTTTTTTTCTAAAGGTGAAAAATTAAGAACAAATTTAGGGTCAAAATACAAGTTCTCGAACCAGTTTAATTTTTTTTTTATTTTTGAATTTTAATAAAATTCCCTTTAAAGCACTTAAAAACTCATTTCAACCCATAAAAATCAAAAGAAATCAACTTTGAACCAAAATAAATTCAAATTTTTACCTGAAATTCTCCCACAGAACAAATTCCTGTCTCATTTTTGACGCCAGCCACTCGACATCGACATCAGCACGTGTCCTTGTCGCAAATGCAAAACATCCCGAAAGACATAAAAACACAAATAACAACATTATTATTAATAACCAGAGCAAATTTCAAACCCATAAGTTGACAAAAATCAGACCCAATATTGAATACGTCACGCATTTGCATACAAAAAAAGCTGAAAATTTGAATATTGAGGGATTCGAATTGCAGCGGATTGCTCATCTTTCAAATTAAATTTATTCAAGGTACTCGAAAGTTTCGTCGTTGCATCGAATTGCAACCGAGATCCGAACAAATGAATGAATAATTACGTCAAATTTATCAAATTTAGTGACGGTTGGAATTCTTTTTTGTTAATTTAGGGCTCGATTCTTCCCCAAATGATACAAAAAAGCGGCAAAATTAAAAAAAACTTCCTCCCTTCAAAAAATGGACAACTACTTTTCGCAGCGGGAGCTTTAAATGCACCACTGTGCACTCCGTTGTTCCTCAATCGCTTTGTAAGTATGATGTAATTATAATATTTTTGATCAATTTATTGCTTTGCGCACCTTTTAACGTGTCATTGAGTGAAAAAAATATCAAATTTTTATCAAATATTAGCCGGTATGCGACATCCTGCCCCTAAAAACATTCATTCACGTGCATTACGAAGCATTTATTTGCATACAAAGTGATTTATGTGCGATTATTCAATAAAAATTTACGTGAGATGAGACGTAAAGGGGCCACATGCGGCGAACAATCATCTATTATATGACGAATTATGCAGAATTTTTGCATTTCTCGCATTTTTTTTTATTTTTAATTATAGCTCGTATGAGATAATTTTCATAAATAATGACAATGCTCATCATCATCAACATCATCTGCAGAAAAAAAAATTAATTTAATGCTCGTTATGTGCCAAGTTAATAAAAGTAATCGCGAATGTAGAGCAAATGTAGGGTGTCTCATCAAAAAAAAATTACAAAAAAAAATTAATCAGAAGCTCTCGTTAGTGCCGCGGAACGAATGTCTGCTGATGTGTTTTGTTTATAATTTTCTGTAATTTTTGTAATAATTCATCGGTTTGATGTAAAAGTGAGGAAAATGTGTTCGCACTGCTCGTAAATCTCGTTAAATTACAAATGTTCACTTCAAAGAGATTTCTTTCTTCTCAAATGGAGATTAATTAGTTTGAAAGGTAACTGACGAGCAAAGCAAATGGGTAATAGTAGAGATAGTTAACCGTTTGTTTAAACAACTAATTGATTAATAAAAAAAATATGATGAAAGAGAGAAAAATGGTCGAAGTCATTAAAGAAACTCTCTCTCATTGAAAATTAAATTTTTTTTTTAAGATGATTAAATGTGAAAAAAAAATTATAAATTTTATTTTCTTTTATTTTTTAAAAAAATTTTTTTTTATTTCAAAAATATTTTAATTTTAAGAATAATTTTTATTTACCTAATTTAATTCAACTTAAATTTTTTAACGATTTTAATAATAATTTAAAATAAATATTTTAATTTTTTACAATTTTTAATATTAAAAAAATATTTGTTTAAAAAAATTAATAAATAAAAAAAATAATAAAAAAAATATAATAAAAAAAAAAAAAAAAATAAAAAAAAAAATTTAAAAATAAAAAAAAAAAAAAAAAATAACCAAAAAAAAATAAATAACAATTAAAATAAATTAAAAATAAATAAAATTTAAAAATAAAATATTTAAAAATTTAATATTTAAAAAAAAATTTTTCGAATACAATATAAATTTCGTAAAAAATATTTTTTTTATTTTTTTTTAATCTCAAATTAAAATCTCAATTAAATAATCTCAAAGAAAACTCAAGATCATTAACCCTCTCCAACACAATAAAAACTAAACTAACCAAAAAATGCCTTCAAGCCATTATAATTCTCCAACCACATCACACAACAAATATTGATAAATAAAACATCATCTTCGAAACTTGTCGTCTTGTCTCGTAGCATGAATTCTCTTAAGAGACCCCAATATCGACTTGTCTCGAAAATGCTTCAAAACAAATTTTTTGCGACGAACCACATAAATTGACATACATCACAAAAAAATGAATGTAAGTCACATTTCCCTCATCAATCTTTCTAATCAATCTTTTATTTATTCCTCTTTTTTTTATCTGAATGAATTTCCGAAAAATCTCGACTGATGACATCCTTCATTGATTTCTTCTGAAAAAAAAAATTATCTCTTCAGGTACACAAGTTTCATATATTTTACAAAATAAACATACGAGAAAAAAATTGTTGATTTTGCATTAAAATTTATTTTTTTAAAAAATAAAGAGAAAAAAATCGTACAAAGTAATCCCAAGAAAATCCTGTTAGATTCAATTATTTTATTTTATAAACATTTTTTTTTCTTGTATTTATTTGTAAAAGCAACCATGAAACCTTTTTTCACTCAGTCGTCGTTGACGTTGCTTTGCCATGACATTGCAAAGTGTGTCATATGAGAAGAAAAAAGGGAAAAATGTCTTATGATGATTTAAATTTGCATATATTTACTCAAACCCGAGCTTTTTTCGAAAGACGACGACGACGAAGATCATCATCAGTGCAAGACTTCTTCTCAACACAAAAGCAAAGTAAATTTCTATTTAAAATTTGATTTAATACACAAGGAGATGAGAAACCTTTTTTCCTTCGTTTCTTTGCTTGAAACTTTGCTTTGGTTCGCCTTGCTCTTGATACGAATCCAGTATTTATACAATCGTCGCCCAGAGGTGTGTAAGTAGACTCGGAGTCAAGAAAAATACAAATTATTACATGAGAAACATAAATAAAATTCAATTTTGTATATTTTTACCCCTTTTTCGCACAAAGGCGCTACCAGTTGAATCAATTTCGATTGCACGACCTTGACATTAACTACGCCGAAGCATCAACGCCTTAAGACAAGATTTTAATTTTCTCGATAAACAAAACTTTTACTTTGAATCGAAATATATCACTTGAGAGAAGAGCTCGTTAAACGATTTTTAAAAACGCTCTTTAAAGATAAAAGAAAAACGAAAATAAATGAAAAATGGGGAAAAGGATCAGATCGGATTTCAATGAATATTAAACAATGACAAAGGAAAAGGTAAAGGTGCGGGCGAAATGGGCGATTGATTGCGTTAAAGAAAGGGCAGAAACACGGAAAAAGACCTTGAGTCGATAAAAAAAATGTTTTTTTGATTGATTGATAAAATTCAGGAAAAATTTTTTCGAGGAAAAAAGGCGTCTCATTAAAAAGTTTTTTTTTTTAGAGTATGAAGGCGATAATTTTTTTGTTGCAAAAAATTATGAAGGAAAATATAGAAATTCCAAGAAATATTTGAAAAAAAAATAGGATTTAGGAAACAATGTTGCTTTTTGCTCGTTAAAGGGATGAAAAATTGCGTATCAATACAAAAATAAAAAAATGCTTTTAATGGCTGGATTTTTTTTACAAGGTAAAAGATATTTTTGGAAAGATAAGATTTTCATACAGAAGGAAGTTGTTATTATTTAATAAACTTTCTTTTTTTTTTATTTTTAATAATTTTTTTCTACATTTTAGATTGAAAAATTTTAAGAAATTAAATAAAACAAATTGACATGAAAAAAAAATATTGTTAAAAAATTAAAATTTTAATGCTTATTTAAAAAAAATAAAAATTTTAAAAAATTAATTAAAAATATAATACAACAGTTTAAAAGTATTTAATTAAATTAAAAATTAAAATATAAACAAAAAAAATTATTTTAAAATTACAAAATAAAACAAAAATTTATATAATTTTTTTTTAACAAACATTAAAATTTTATTTAATTTTTTTAACAATTTTTAAAAATTTGTTTTTGAATGTCAATATATTTTTTTTTTTTTAATAAAAAAAAATAATTTTTAATTAAAAAAATTATTTTTAATTTATTTTTCTTCAATTTTTAATCGTAGAATGTTTCTGAACTGAAACAATCAGAAAATATTTGTGAAAATTCGTGAAAAACCGAAAAATTAAAATGTAATATTCATTGCATACCTCAAAAAAATTTTAAATTGAAATTTAATTCAAAATAAAATTAAAAACTTAAAATAATTAAAAATAAATTAAAATATTTTGTTAGCTTCTTTTCATTAGTTGAAAAAACTAAAAATAGCAAACTAAACACAATTGAACTTCTTTTCAAGAAGAAAATTTCAATCAAAGTTCAATCTCTTTTCTTTTCAATAGAAACCTTAGAAAAATCCCTTTTTCACTATTTTCCAATCAATCCGTGTTAATCACCTCGACAATTGAATTTATTTACCTTTCTTGTCTACCAGCAGCTTTTCCAATGAATCAGTTTTAATTGATAACAAACAAAGTCTCTTCTTCTTCTTCTTCTTCCATCTTTTGATGAAGAAAATAATTTTACAGAAAATTCATTAAGTCGACAGGTGAATACTGAAGCGCAATTACGTCATAAGAGAGTTATGGCGAAAAAAGTGCATTTAATTTAATAATTTTACGTGAGTGATTAAGTAATTGTTCGTCCACACGCGAACAATTGTTTCGTTTGTTCGAAAAATTTCTTGAGCAAAAATGGGTCAACAGCTGGAGATTTGAAGCGAATTCAACGCAAAAAAAACGGTAGATTATTCGTGGCGAAGTACAATGTTTATCTGTCAATTTGCATAAACCGTAATTAGTTTACATTTTACACATGTGCAAATTTTGCACCAAAACTGCTTTTAATTATGCCAAAATGTAATCCGCGAGTTTCTGTAATTGTATTTACTTAATTTATCCAATTTGTGCAAATAATTGGGGTTTTCGCTTCGTATATTTGTCGATGCGCCAAATTCGAGTTAATTAAGATTTATTTCGGGTGACAATTCAAAATTTGAGTGTCAAGGTTTCTCTCGCGCGGGAATGAGCGAAAATTTTCACCGGGCACGACCCCAATTTCCTCCCATTTTTGTCTCTCGGATTATTTTGTTCAAAGAAAAATTTCGCTTTGTTGTATTTTTAATATCCAATCAATTTTAATGATACACGAATAATTTCGCATCTCACCCTCGTCACTACCTGAGAGAAAGAAAATCTTAAATGATAAAAAGAAAAATAATCAAAAAATTTTCCATTAAAACACACAAAAGAAAACGAAAATGACACTCATACCACGTTTCCGTTTCCACGAAGCAGAAGATTTTCTCGTAACGAGATGAAGAGAGGATGATTTTCTTTTATTGAGACATTGTTAAGGCACTTATATTCCAATCCAAGACGAGCCAATCTATAAGCATATTTTTATATTTTTTTGCAATGCAAAAAAAATCAACTTTGATCGGGATTCAAGTGCAGCAATGAGACAGAGACGATTGTGACCTTTAATTTTGATGAAATTGGAGAAATGTCTCGACTTGTCTGAGTATGTTTGTCTCGTCGAGAGATATAAATGGGAAATTACTCTTCATTAACATGATTTCCATAGAAAAATTTGAGTAACAAAGGCGAGGATTTTGTACGAAAAGTTGAGTTAAAAGTAGATGACGATGCGAAAATTTTTGTTTTCTTTGATTTTTTATCTATTTTTAATGCTAAATTGAAGATTTTTTAAATTGAATCGCATTAAAATACATATTTGACCTTGAAATGTCCTTGACAAAATACCAAAGAAATTCTATTTTTTTTTTTATTATTTTTTATTTTTTTTAAATTATTTTAAAATAATTAAATTTACAATAATAATTTAATTTTTTTATAAACTTTTTAATTTTATAATTAAAAAAAAATATGAAACTTGTTTATGAAAAATATTTTTTAGCATTTACCATATTTTTTGAGATATGCAATGAATACTACATTTGAATTTTTCAATTTTTCACGAATTTTCACATATTTTTTTCAATTTTTTAAAGTCGTAAACCTTCTCAGAGCTAATTTTGACTTTTTCAATTAAATCTTGGAGTAATTTGAAAATTTTAACTTCGAATTAACTTGTTACAAATTCGTATGGATTTCTTAAAAAATCATTTTTTTTTTAATTTTGAATTATTTTTTTAATTAAAATTTAAATTATTTTAAGAAAAAAATAAATAAATTTAAAAAAAAATAAATTTAAAAAAAATTAATTAAAAAAAATTAAATTTAAAAAAAAATTAAATTAAATAAAATAAAAAAATAATTTAATTAAATTTTAAAAAATAACTAATAATAATTTTTTAAAAAAAAGTATTCAAATTTAAAAAAAATAATTTTCCATTTTAGATTTTTTTTTTAATTTTTGAATAATATTAATATTTTTTGAAATCAAAATGATAATTTTCAACTAAAAATTATTTTTTAAAATATTTTCTGTAAAATAAAATTAAATTAAATAAAGTTAAATTTTGCATTTTAATATCAATTTCTATTACAAAAAAAAATATTTTCAATAAAAAAAAATAATTTTTTAAATTAATTTTCAATTCAAGCACCTGTTTCACTCAATTTTCACAAATTAGCAACATCAAAAATTTCAAAAATGCACAAAAAACACTTGTAACTCATATCTCTTCAAAAAAAAAATTCACTTAATTCACATATGCGGGCGATATCAAAAGCAATTACTTCATCAAAATTCATATTTTATTAGCGAAATTTTTTGTTCAGGTGCTAAAAATACAATTTTTTATGCAGGCACATATTCGTTACAGCAACAAGTGACCAAACCACGCTCAATTAAATTGACGGAAAAATATCTGAAAACATTTGTTTTTTTTTTGGTCACAGGTCAAATCGATTACCGCGCGAAAAATTTCGGATCAATTAATGGCAAATTAATCAAAAATTGTCGTGTTTGCACACATCGACAGTGCGACAAGTTGTGCGGAGATCAAACAAATAAATAATAAAAAAACATCCGGTAAGTGCCTCGAATGTCGATTTATCAACGTATCAACGCGACTTGACACTCGCTGTGTAATATTTAATGACTTGTTGCTGTAACAATTTCGTCTATCTATCGTTTGGAATGCTCTTGAACGCGCCATGAGTAAGGTAGGTTAGGTAGGTGGTTTACTTGCTTTTTTTTCTCAGGTGTGTGGGATTTGCTGCTTGATAAATTGTGTGTGTTCACTCACTCAGGCGCCGAATTTATTGCATTTTTAAGCAGTCCCATGAATTCTGAGGAGAATTTTTCGAGAGACATTCCTCCATAAATAATTGCTTCTTAATGAGATGCCGTCAAAGTGACAAAAAATCACGTTTCTTTATGGTTTTCATGGGAAACAATGGATTTCGAGTGCGGTCGAATACCTCACACACGTTCATAGGGCTTCGCATGTCGCTCACCGATTATTTAATTACGAGAAAATTCGTTTCGCGGTAGGTTCATTAAGCTACTTTTGTCGTTAAAAACGCGAAAATGGGTCACAAAATGCAAGTTTCGCGTGAATCTCACGCGTTGATGGCTCCAAAAACATGTGTAACGACGGAAAAAATTGCTGTCGAAATTATTATTATTTTGTTCGTGAGCTTAGAAACAGAGAGAAAAAAAAAAACGAAGACAGACAATTAGATGACAAATGTGGAACGCCCACGAATTCAAGTTTAACGTGAAACGACGACGAAAATAGCAACGAACAATGGTAAATATTATTTTTCGTGTTTTGCGGGAGGAAGTTGTTTAAAAAGTATTCTTTCTCATTAGAGACACAAAAACGAAAAGAGAGTAACGAACGTATGGAGTTCAACAATCGCATAATCAAATTAAGAACTTTGAAGGAAATTGTCGTGACATTGTTTTATTTCTCAAGACAATGCGAAGTATTTATGGCAGAATGTGAGGTTTGTTGGCTTCTTTTAATGTAAATTTTTGGGTTTATGATGATAAAAATCAGATAATAAGACATAAGGTAACCAAAAATTAATTTAAAAAAAATACTTTTGTTGGGAAAAAATGTAGAATTCATTAAATTTTTATCATATCTGAAGATAAAATTTTCATTAAGAGTTTATTTTTGACAGAAAATTTTAAAAAAATAATTTTTTATTATTAAATTAAAAAATTAAATTTGAATTTAAAAAAAAATTTTGGTTAGAAAAATTTTTAAAAAATTATGAAATTGAGTTTTTACCCTAAAATAAAAAAAAATATTTTTAAATTATTTTTTAATTTTTTTTAAACTTAAAAAATTTTTCATATTAATTTATTTTTGCAAAAAAATCTTATTCAAAATTATTTATAAAAAAAAAAAAATATAATTATTTTATGAAATTGAACTTTTACCCTAAAATCCTATACTCATGATTTTTATGAAAACAAAAATTAAAAGTTTTTTTTTTTGCTTGAAAAATTATGTTTTTTTTATTTTTTATCAAAAAATTATTTATTTTATACAAAAAAAAAGTATTTAAGCATTCTTGAATTTGAAACTTTACCCTAAAAATTTTTTTTTGATAAAAATTCATATTTTAATGAAAAAAATTAATAAAACTACGCAAAAATTATTATGATTTTTTTTTGTAGGATTGTTACTTCGTGCTTCGATAAATAACAAAATTCCCATTTTTTTATTCTTCAGTCAATTCTTCATGACTTTATGAACGAATGATCCAGCAATTATTCCAATTCACGTCTTCCGTTCAAATCTCATAAGGCGCATTTCGTTCATTAATCATTTCAAGTTCAAGACAATTTTGACAATCAAAATCGCTTTTACTTTCAATCGAAACACAAAAGCTCTGACCATCAAATAAAAATCGCGCGAAACCTTGATCCGCGATTCAGTTTGCTCGAGACAAAGGTGCTAATAAAGACTTGCTGATCGATCAATTGTTACTTGCTCAAAGATCACAATGAAGGTCATTACCGTCGCTTTTGTATTTGCTCTCTTGCTGAGCGTGACATTTGCTAAACCTTTTCTCCTTGGCGGAGGTCTCGGAGGCTTCGGAGGAGGATATAGCGGATCAAATGGTGAAAATTTCAATTTTTTATTTTAAGAAAATTTAAAAAAAAAATTTTTTTTCAGCATTTTCGAATGCAAATTCCTTCAGCGGCGGATTCGGAGGCGGAGGTTTTCCCGGATTTGGAGGAGGATTCAGCGCTTCAAACGCAAATGCCTTTGCCAGTTCAAACTCTTTCGGCTTTGGGCGTTAATTAAAAATTTTCAAGTGTCACATTTTCAAGTTTCTCGTAAAAAAAAGTTTTTAAGTGAAAATAAAAAAATTAACCAGCAAAAGGAAAAAATTGTGTTACCTGACAGTTCAAGAGGAAAATTCACAGCAAATGTTAAAGGTTGCTTACCTGAAAGTAGAGAAAAAAAATGGAAAAATTATTCATTAATGAATTCAAAAGATATAAAAAAGTGCTTGAAATAATAGTTTTATCCCTTTTAACAGAAAAGTTTCTTTTGTTCGTTCAAAAGAAGCACTCAAGATAGAGCGTTTTTTTTTGCAATTTATGATCTAACGTAGAAAATACTTGAAGAACACTTCCTTTTATGATATTTTATTAAAACATTTTTAATTTTCTTGTGCTTGTACTCTTTTTAGTACTTTGCACGAACTCAAGCTTAATTGCTTTGTATTTTTAAACATTGAACTTTTTCGTCTTTGAGGGTTTATGAAACGAAAATAAGTTAATTTTACATTTTTGGAACTAAAATTAAACTTTTGAGAATACATTTTGCTTAAAAAATTGAGAAAAGAAATTATTTTTACCTTTGGAGGTGTTAAATTAACGTCTTGGATGTAAATTTTTACAACTTTGAGCTTAATTTAGCACTTTAAAAGAGTAAACATAATTTGATTTTTCTCCTCAACGGATTCATTTTTCAAAATAAAGAATTAATTTACCTCTTAGAAATGTAATTTATTCTTTAAGATGTTAATTTAACATCCTTGAGATGTTATTTGAACACTTAAAAGATTAAAATTTTACAACTAAAGGACGTAAAATAATTTAAAAGCTTAAGTTTGATATTAAAAATCAAAATTCATAAGTTAAGGAGTTAAATTAACATCTGAGGTACAATTTTTTTATTAAAGGTGTTAATTTAACACCCTAAGTATCATTTTTACATCTTTTCGTATAAAACTAAATCTTTTGGAAGTAATTTATACATACTGAGGTAGAAGATCAACTCCTCAAGATGTAAATTTAATTTTTTAAGAAGTTATCTCAATACCTAAAGGTATTAAAATAGCATCTTTAGGAGTAAAATTAATTTCTTTAATAAAAAATTTGTTTAACAAAGATTTAATTTTAAATAAATTTCATTTAATTAATTCAATTTAATTAGTTTAATTTTTAATTAATTTAATTTTTAATTAATTTAATTTAATTAATTAATTAAAATTTAAAAAAAAATAAAAATTAAAAAAATTAAATTTTTTTTAATTAATTAACTTAATTAATTAAAAAAAAAATAATTAAAAATTTTAAGGAAAAAAATTAAATAAATTGTCGTAAAAAGTGCTAATTTAACATCTCAAAAAAAAAATTAACTTTTAAAGAAAAAAAAAATTTTTAATTTTTTAAATTTTTTTTTTTAATTCCTTAGAAGTTAAATTAACTCCTCTTTAAACTATAAAAAAAAACTTGGTAGTTGGTTTAAAAATGGAAAACACTAAAGAAAGTGCCTTTTTCTGTTCTTTCATAACAAGAAAATGAGTAAAAGTACCGACATAAGAAAATAATGAGGCGTAACTTATACTCTTCTTCTCTTCTTGTTTCTTCTTTAAACATTAATATGGTTCTTCTTGCTTTTTTCGTGTTAAAAGTGACCAAGAAAGCCAATTGCAAATCACACTTTATCTCAATTCAAAAGTTTCAACAATTTTTTGCACTTTTTGAAGGACTTTTGTAGCAATTTTCAAGAAAAATTTCCGTTACAAAAGAAGGACAAACAAGCAGCTGCAAAATTTTATTTTTTAATTAACTTCAAATTTGGTCATATTGTCTTCATAAAATTCTTCAGGTGCCAGCGCGTGTGTTCACAAGTCATTTACTTAATAGCAAAACTCCTTGAACGAAAACGAATGAAGTGTAATAATAATTTATCTACTGAACCTGAACTCTTTAAAAAAAATTGTTTAAAATTGTTATGACTTTAAATTGGCGTCGGATGAGGATAAATAATAATAAGTTGCTCGAAATATTTTTTTTAAATGGGAATTTACGTCGAAAAAGTAACACCATCAAAGCCGATTATTCGAACACTCCGCGCTCGAGATTATAAATAATAACGAAGCGAATGAATAAAGGATGAGTGCCTTTGATGGTCTTGAGAGTTTAAGACTCGTAAAGGATTTAATATTTCATAATAATAGTTGTTGATGTCGCGCCTTTGATCTTTATAACACTTTTCGCTTCAAGATTTTCTGACGGGTCAAGGCACTTAAACTTTTGACGTCAGAATTTCATCTCGTTTCGAGACAATAACAACAAAAACCACTTTGAAGGATCAAAAAGGCGTAAAATGCATCGAGAGACCAATTAAAATCTCTTTGTTTTTGTCATGAAGTAATGAAAAAGTAGTAAGAGGTGAGCAATTAAAGGAATTAAGATTCATTTTTTAATGAGATTTAATGAGAAGTGGTTAAGTAAGTGACGCATTTTAGTACAAAAAAGGTGAAAAAGTGATAAAATTTTAATGAGATTAAAATCTGTTAAATCAAATTGTTAAAAAATAGTGACGTTAGTTGAATTTGAGGTAAAAAAAAACATTGAAAATTTAAATTATTTTTTTTTTAATATTTATAAATTTTTAGAGAAATTTTTGTTTAAAAGATTAAAATAAAAAAAAAACAATAATTTACGAAAATTTTCAAAAAATGTGAAATTTAAGATTTTTAAGCCTTGTAAAAGTTAAAATTTAAAAAAAAAATAATTTTAATAAAAAAAGTTTTTATACCGGAGTCAAAAAAAATATAAAAATGCAAATTCTACATTTTTTACTATAAATTTCCCACATGTCAACTTTCAATTTATTTTTACTTCCTGATTCAAAAAAAAAATCTTTTGCAAAAAAAAATGCAAGCAACATAAATCAGTAGTCACAAAATTGACAGAAAAATTGAAATCTCATTTATTTCTCCAACTACTCGACGTCAAGTTGAAAGCACACAAAGGCAATTCACATTTTTTTTTTCTTGCCTCACATCGCAAATGAAATCAATGTAACTGTCAATTGTTCACACGTGTGCCATTCCTCAACAACATTGTAAAATTGAATTGAAGTCGACTTTCTTTGCGTTTTCGCTCCATAGAAACATGAAAAAATATAATAGACAAAATTTTCGTTGTCGTCGTGCTCAAACGCAGAGAAAAATGTTACAAATCGTGGTTTGGTTACGCGACCTAAATTTCGTTCTGAGCAAGCAAACGAGCGAGTCAACAAAAAATTTGAGAAGATTTCGACTTTTATGGCGAGAAAATTTTTATCTATTATAATTTATAATTTTTTTTTTTTGTGAATAATTTTAAAAGGACTAAATTTTTTTTTATAAGATCATTTTGAATTTGTTCTGAAATAAAAAAAAAATTAATAAATTAAATATAAAAAAAATTAAAATATTTTATACAATTAATTTAAAAATAAATAAAAATTTATTTTTTTAAATTTAATTTAATTTTAAAATAAAAAATTAATTTTAAAATAAAAAAAGTAATTAAATTAAATTTTTAAATTAAAAAAAAATTAATTAATTTAAAATTTTCAAATTTGATAATTTTAAAAAATATTTTTTTTTTAATTTAAATTTATTTTTAATTAATTAATTTAATTATAATATTTTTTTTATAAAAAAAATATTAAAAATACATATAAATTTTTGATCAAATTAACTTTTTTTTAAATTTTTTTATGAATAATTTTCAAATCTGTTCAATTAAAATGACAACTAATAATTGTTTATGACAGCAAAACTCCCCCGAGTCAAATTTCGACGCTATTCCGAGCCTGTCAATTGCAATAATTGCATTTCCTACATTTGATGCAAATTTGCGGGCAGGTTGTTGCACTCAAGTCGCATCCATCCATCAATATTTTGCATGTCTGTCACGTTCGTCGTGCTGCAAATGGACTTCTTCCAACAATTTAACGCACGCATCAGGTACGGAAACGATACAATGGCCACTCCTTTGCAGCGGTTAAACACAGAGCGCAACGAAAAAAAAAATTGTTGTAGGCACGTGCATCGCTGTAAGTCGACTGTAATTACATTATGTAACGTTCTCGAGCAATTACGGAATAATTTTCAAGTCCTACAACAACGCGACGCCGTTCTGTCGCTTGAATTTCCACCCAAATTAAGGCTTTCGCGTGAAAATTCCGACGCACTCGAGAACGAACGACGCAAAAAAAAAACTCTTGAAACGGAATTTACTGAAGCGACACGAGAAAAAACCTGCAAAAAGGACGATAATTTATGCAAAAGCGTGCCATAATTTCACATTTTTTGTGTCGTTTTATGCGAAAGAAGAACGTTTAAACGCAAACAGGTTCTCGTTGCAAAAAAATGACGCGCTGGACTGTTGCATCTCTCGTGCCACATTTTTCTAATTTTATTTTTAATTTAATTTGATTTTACGATCTTCTTCAGCGTTGCGCGTCACAATCGAATCAACATCCAAGCAAATTGAGGAAAAACAGGCAAAAAACGACAGATAATAGTTTTTCATGGTGCCCAATGGAATAGTTGCCGTATGACGGGCGGCGTATTAAATTGCAATTGTATCGATTTTCCATTTCCTACTTTTTTCCCTTTTTTAGCTTGTCCTACAACTAGAATACGGGGTTTAGCGAGAGAATCGACGAGAAATGTACAACAGAAAAATCAATGACCTGCAGAAAAAAAGAGAAGCAACATGGGATTTTTATGTCATTCGGCGTTCTTGTTGTTGCTTGTTATGAATATTTCTCGAAAAAACGCGTTGAAATGGAGAAAGAAAAAAAAGATTAGAGTCTGTCTGAGTTTCTGTGAGATATTTTGTGAAAGCGAAAAAATTATAAATATTTTTGATTTAAAAAAAAATCAAATAAATTTAAAATTTGAAGTTAAAAAATTAAAATTTTATAAAAATAAATAAAATAAATTTTAATATTAATTAATTAATTTCAATTTAAAAAAAAATTAAATTAATTTTTTAAATTATTAAAAAAAAATAAAATTAAATTTTCTTAGACTTTTTTGCTTAGAATTTAATTTATTAATAAAAAAAAATAATTTAAAATTTAAATTAAATAATTAATTTATTTACCTAATTTAAAAATTTTTATTCAAAATAATTTTTAAATAATTATTTCAGCTTAAAATATATTTTTTAAAATTAAGTAATTTTTTTATAATTATTTATTCAATTTAATTATTTATTTTAATTTTATTAGCTTTTTTAAAAATTTTATAAAATTTAATATTTTAGACAAAAAAAATATTTTTTTATCTATTTTAAAAATAAAATGAAATTTAATATTTTATCTATAAATAATTTTTGTTAATTAATTATTTATTTTAAAAAATATAATTTTAATTTTAAAAAATGTTTTAATTTTAGAAAAATAATTAAAAAAAAATTCCATAAAATACTTTTATAAAAAAATTTAAACTTATGATAAATTATCAACCAAAATTAATACGAACTTTATTTCAAGAAAAAATACTGAGAAATATTCGAAATTTAGAAAAAAATATTATTTACTCACAAAATCCGTTTCCGATTAACAATGGAATATTCCGCCAATTAAAAGGCTCAAAATCGTATCGATTGTTTACAGCACAATTATCAAAGAACGTGTAACTAATTGGCTTGTTTACATGTTTTGCCGTTATTTTTAGCTCATTTATGTCTAATTCTCGTCTAACACTTAAATTGTATTTCTAAAAATAACTCAACTTTCTTCGATTAATCGACTTTTATCAATAAAATACGCTCAAAACAATTTTTATTTTTTTCAAGAAAAATCTTTTCATCAAAAATTTTCACTGTTATGCACTTTGTTATCTCGCACTAACAAGCGTCACGTTGTGATTTGTCTCTGCATGGGACTTTTTTCATCATTTTCTCAAAAAAAAAAAAATAAAAAATATTTCAAGGTCAATAAAGTAATTCCCGGATAAAAGTTTCTGTTTAAGTTAATTAAAAAAAAAAGAAATTTTTTAATTACTTTCGTCGCATCCATCTTGCTCGACCCAATTTTACTGATCATTAAAGTTAATGTCTTTTTTATCACACACACGACGACGACGTCTTAAAAGACCATTAGAGACGATGTTGCACTACATTCATCTTTATTGCCTCGCATTTCCTGAAAGTCGACAGCAGCCTTGCACACATTTATATCCCTTTCCTCCTTGAGCCTCGAGCGTTATTACTTTCTGTGTGTTTTTTATTTGCCATTAATTTCTTTCGTTCTTCCTTCCGCGACGAAGGTGAACATCTGGAGGCATCGAAATGCCATAAAGAAAAAAAAACTAATCGACCGTTCCACAGAGCAGAACCGAATTGTTTATCGGAATAACCGGTAATTAACGACACACACACCGCAAAAAGTATTCATTACTCGTAATGCACCCGCCGCAAGACGACCTTCTTGAAAAAAAAAAATTAAATTTTCTGAAGAAAAGGGGTGACTTGAGTTGCATTCTTGCTCGCATAAGTTGTTATTAAGAGGAAGCAATCTATCATGCTTGCACCTCGCTACGTTTTTTTTTCTCCCTCTGTGACGAGGTGTGTGACAAGCTCCTCATAATTTACTTGTTTTTATTTCTTCGCTATCTTCGTCGAGGAAAATATAATTTAATACAAGTCTATTAAGTAATAAAAGAATTACATTAAGCGTGACCATATTAATTAAAAGTGGAACGATCTTTATTGTTGTCTTTATACGAGAGAAAGAGAAGAAAGGTCTTTTGTTTGCGTTTATGTGCAGCTCGCAAGACAATTTTAAATTGAAAATAATGGTAAGAGACACGATGCGGCTTAATGTGTTATTAAAAATGTCATAGGACATGAGATGGGAGAGACGATTAAGATGAATCGTTTAGCGGAAAAATACTGAAGAGACAATAGAAAAAAGTGTTCGGGGAAACATTCTTGAAATTGTTAAGTGACACGTGCAGAAATTGGAGAATGTAGTAAATTTAATTTCGTTTTTCGAAAGATTAAAAATCTTAAATTTCATGTTTTTTGTTGTTTTTTCACGTCAATTTTCATAAATTATTTTTGGATTTTATTTTCTTTCTTAGAAGTCACAAATTTTCGTATTTTATTTTATACCTATTATAATTTTTTTTTAAAAATATTTTAAATAATTAATTAATTTTATATTCAAGAATAAAAGAAAATATTTTTTTTTTTAATTTTAAACCAAAAAATATTTTTTTCATTTAAAAATTTAATTCGAATTAATTCTAAAATAAAAAAGAATAATTAATAAATTGATCTAATTTTTAAAAATTAAAATTATAAAAAAATAATTTTAAAGTTAAATTTGAAAATATAAATATAATTTAAAAATTAAATTAATTTTTATTTTAAATATTTACTTAAATATTTTTTTTAAATAATAATTTGGTTTAATTAAAT